>NW_016690316.1:1047574-1128284 GCF_001604755.1 Lepidothrix coronata | reverse complement strand
AAACACAACACTCAGTCATTACTGTATACATCAACAGCCAGTTGCTACTTTAAAAAGGAAAAGCTTCTATAGTTCATACAACTTATTTGTAAAACCCTCATCTTTAAGTAGACCTCTACCATTTTCAGGATTGAAGTAGGAAAATATCTTAAAATTCTTTTTCTACTGACATTTAAAACATAATTTAAACTGACATTTAATACTGCATGCTGCAGTGGATATAAGAAACATTCGTGCCCGTGGCATAGATTACAACTTCAGAGTTGCATTGCATTTGTTGTAGTTCACGAAAAGCTAGTAGTGTAACAGAGGGGTATACAAATAATTTGGTTAGGTACAAGCAAAGAAAGACGATTCTTAACACTACATTACAGGCACGAGAAGTGAGAAGTTATCTAGAAATGCTCAAGAAGTCAGCCTCCAAACTCCCTTCTACTCTCCCTGCAAAAAATCAAAATAATCACCTGCAAGCTCTCCCTAAAGAACAAGTGCCTGTATTAATGCAAGCTCTGCAGCAAGCAAGGGATGTTGACTTTTCAGGCCATTGGTCCAAGGGTATTTTTCAGTTGCTGGCTAATATATGACACAGACAATGGTACAGTTTTACCTTGTTTGCATTTTAATAAACTAGAACTGACACTAGATTTACTTACAGGAACTGTACATGTTTTGGTGCATCTCCAGGAGCAATCCAATAAACTTTCATGAGTTTCTTTTTTGTTTTACTTGTCTGACTGACAGCTGAATTCTGAAAACACACACATGTCAAGAGTTATACAGTGTATATGCACTAAAGAGATGCTAATTAACACAGTCAACACAGATTGCAGCTAAATCCTAAAAGGGACACTGCACTGTTACACTGCACAACCACAGTGCAACTGGTTTTCCCCAGTCAGTCATGATCAACTCAGATGAAGTGCACCACTGCAACTTACATACACTAACAGACTTCAAGGCTAAAAGGAACAAGTCTCAACCCAGAAGACCCCAGCAATGAGACAAAGGCTGCTGCAGCACTTATGCAAAAATGGTGGGGTTTTGATAGCAAAACATTTTGACAGTTTTTTGACAGTAAGACGATGAAGGGACAGTGCAGTGACTACAGAGAGAACAGAACTAATATTCCAGAGGACAAAACCTGAAAGTAGTCTTGGGATCAAATAATTTTTCAGACAAAATAAACAGATCAGACACAGCACTAAGTCCTCTGAGCACAGAGGGCACCACCCAGATATCCCCATGGCTTTACAGCACTGATGAATACATTGAATGCCAGTGGGGGACAGGTGATAGAAGTGGAGAGAAAAAAGTACATCTAGGCAGATTAAGAACTTTGTCCACACCAGCTCAGATGACACTGTACATGTCTGTGTCCATGAATTTCACACATGTTGCTGAAACACTAGTCAGAGTTCATCTCTCTTGCACATGAAGCAAATCCATTTATCTAAAACAGATCTAGCCTGTTACTAAGAAGGCTCCTCTAACCAGTAAATGACAGAGCAATACTAAAGATTATAGCCTAGTGTTTGGTCAGGTTGGAAGGGGTTCTCAGCAACCTGGAATAGTGGAAGGTGCCCCTGCCCACAGCAGGGGGTTGGAACTAGATAATCTTCAAGGTCCCCATCCAACCTAAACCACCCTATGAAATAGTGTTTGTTTACCGCAATAATGGCCCTAAACTTTCCTTGCTCTAAGACATTTTTTCTGTCCTTAACAAGTATGAAAAAGCAAAACAGACCATGCCCTCCTCCTTTTAATATTAGGAACACACTACTTCATTATGCACAAATAAAAATTATGTTACAAAAAAGAATAGTCCAACAAGTTGCAGTGAGTCTGCCTCTATACTCCAAGCTGGACCAATTTCCTGAGAGACTTACTAAGCTCAAATAAAGTTATGTAGCTTAGCTCTGTCCTGTCACATAGTCTAATACAAACACCTTAGTGCCTCATGCCTCATTTTAGGTCACTAGACTATACCTTGTTATGACCACACGTCAGAAGCTGAGAAAGTCTCCGGTCAACTAACATGAAAGAACCAACTGCAGGGCCATCTAGGTGTTCTGCATCCCGGGCTTGTATGAAAAATCCTTCAAAATCTGGTCCAGACAGACTAACTGAGGCAAGAAGAAAAATAAAAGTAAGTCGAAATGTTCTCCAAAGGAAGAAGGAAATATTTCAACAATAACTGCCAGATGCTCATTGTCCAAGTACTGAATGATGGTTAATGGATCGTCTAAAGAACATTCAATTGCTTAGATAAATCTAGTATAGTTAACTGAGTAAAGACATCTACAACACAAAGAAACAGCAAATCAAACTCTTCAGCTCTAACTGACCTTCTATGTTGTCCCCTGGTTTAAATTCAGTCCCGTTCACTGAGATGGTGTGCTCAGGTGACAGTTGTGGAGAGCCACTATGGCAGGGTATCATGCTAGTGCAGGCTGCTCTTACTTTTCCATTTGGATAGCCACCCACAGGTGCACAGAAGCAAACAAACATCCAAACAGCAACAGCAAGACCAGATAGCTCCATCTATATAAAATAAGATTTACAGGCTGTTAAATACAGTAAGTATTTATATTACAGGTCACAGCTCATCTTTGGAAGTCAGTTGAATACAAAAATAAAAAAAAAGTTTAAAAAAAAAAGCATTTGTGAGAAGGTACCATTTCCAGCTGCTGAATAACTTCTGCTTCTGATAACTGCCAGACTTTGCAAGAATGTTCTGATACCATTTTTCAGGCCATCAAGAGTACAGGTGTAGAAGGATCCCTCCATCCACTGGATGGATTATTTCCCTCTGTGCATTTTGACACCACTTTTAAAGTGTCTTTTGCCTATCTGTCTACTATTCTTTCTCAGAAAAAAAAATTGAAATCTCTTAAACATCAGCACAGGACAGATGGATCTTAAAACTTGTTTCACAGATATATAAAGGTCAAAAGTATTGAGGAACTATACGGTTAGTATGAAACCCACTCTTTTATTAATCACAGCTCCAATTTTGCATCATTAAAGGCTGCCTTTCTTTTTCCACAACCCGTGCCTATTTCTTCACATATGACAAATAATTCCCCAGTAACAAGTTCTTCTTTCTGGAGAGAAACTAAAGTTGCCAAGCATCAGAAATAAGTTTTATATATGCAAAACTGAGAAACTCCTATGAAAATTTCAACAAAGAAATGTGTATGTTTACTGCAGAGAAGCACAAGACTTTTCCTTCCAACTCTTCCTTTTGGACATTGGACCTCCAGACAATTAGTCAAACAATATCATTGCTTGTCACACTCTTGTTAAGGGAACAGTACATATGAAAAACACGTGGAGTAGTAGGACCACAGATCCTAACACAGTTAGATGAACCCCTGATCCCAGCTTTCATCAGTGTTTTGCTCAGTCACAATACTGTTTTCATAAAAGCTGTGGCAATTGTTTTATTACTCAGTTACATGCAGGGTTTACAGATTTACAGTTACTGTGGTTTTACAGAACACCTTCACCAACAAAAAAAAGCACTTCCATGTCCAAAGGGCCAGGAGAACAGAGATGAACTTCCTTTCAATCCTTGGGCACAAGAAAGGGCTATCTAGCGAAACACAGACACAGAACTCTGCCTTCTGGAAGAGCCATGCCCATTTTGCACCAAGTGATAAGAAGTATCAGGTTATGCAGTTCCCTGACAGCACACGTGGACCTGAAGATAGGAAACACACTGAGCCATTTTGGTCTGAACTCTAGAGACCTAAAAAGCAGCCAAAGGAAGACAAGTCAAGTCATGATTCTTACACAAGAAGAGTCATCAACTCTTCCGAAGTTCTCATACATTCGGTGCTAAAAATCCACAATATCCAAGGCTACATTCGTACTTCAACTTAAGAGCTCCTCAACAACTTTAAACTGGTAAATAGAAGAAAATCAGAGGCAGGAGAGGTTTGAACAATTAGGTTTCAGGAACCAGAAAATAAAAACCCAACACTCAACTCCTCCTCCTAAATATTCAAGATAACATTATGATCATATCTTTAACTTCTACTTAAAGTGAACTTTTTGTTCTAGTTCCAATACTCTGCTAACTGTCACAAGTTTACATCAAAGTGATTTTACTCACAAGTTAAAAAATTGTATAGAAATCTAAAAACTAAGGTTCAGTACAATTATATGTACCAGAGAAATCTTCAAAACAAAGTTTCTGTAAGAAGAGATAAGGCTGCATACTGCAGAGACAAGAAAAATAGTAGGCTAGAATTCAGCTTTAACTAGCAAAGGATGTGGTAGAGATTTAAAATGAAACAAGAAATATTCTTTGGCAGACTTAACTAACTCAAAAGCTGGCAGATGAGAAAGATTAAGCAAAGATTAATACAATAAAAAAGACCAAAACCTGAAAGCAATCAAGGTTTGTAATAAGCAAACACAATGAACTGCTGAATATTTAACTTTTTTCCTGCTATTACCCTTTGCAGAAAAAACAGATGAGGACAACTAGATCTCACAACTACCTACGTAAGTACAACTCTGAACAAAAAGCATTAGGAGTAATGGCATGGAAAGGAATTGTTACAGAAAGGTTAGGTTTAGGAAAGCAGAAGTGTGACATATGAGTCATTCTTAGCCTTACCACAAAAGAAAAAATCCCTTTTAAAGATTAAAGTAAAAACAACTCTCCAACTGTAACAAAAAGGACCTGAGTGACTGATAAAAGCTATCATATCTTACAGAACTAATTCCTTCTACTATTCTACTCTTTTTAGAAACATGTCTAAATTTAAAAAAAAAACCACAACAACAAAACAGTTAATTTGCTTTCTAATAAGGATGAATCAGCAGATCCCTGCAAGATCATCTTCACTAGATAAGGACATAAAAAACTGAGTCAACATCACCATGTGTAGATTTAAAATGAGAATCTACATTAACTCAAGTTTTGAGGTGTGTAAGCTGTCAAACAGCCGGCTGTTACCTACAGCATTTGAAAATACTCTCCATTTGCATTGTAATTTACTATAAATTTTAGATTTGCCCATCTTGACAGAATTGGCTTGCAAGTATTAAGCTTTGGCCATAATGGCTTATTTATAACTCTTTGAAACAACTAATTCTTGAGAGCCAACAGGAATTAGCAAACTGCAAAGCTCCCTGTACTAAAGGAATAGGAATAACTGACTTTAGGACTGAAGCATGAAGAGGTTGAAAAATCAAAAGCTAAATGCATCATTTTTCAACTGGCAATTCTCTAGTACTTACTATCATTCAAACAGTCTGGAAGAACAGGGAGTTGAAGAATTTGTGCACTATCCAGTGACTTGTTTTCCAAAATAAATGCATTACACTGAAATGCTCATGTTAACCAAGATCCTTAGAGCACATGTAATCCAGGTCCTCTGTCCTGCCTGCATGCCAGCTGCACACCCTGTGGTAGCATCAGTAAATGCCCCAGAGTCAAGGCTACAAATGTGTGCTACAGAGCATATTAGCTCTGTAGTCAGAACACAGTCACATACCACTGACTGTTGATTTTACTTAGTTTGTACCATACACAGATTTTTCAGTATGTTCGATGTGACCAAAGACAGCACAAGATCCAGGAGTCTTCTCTCTACAGATACTAGCACATACCACACCATTACAATGTAAGAGAGTTATTCAGAGCACTGTTTCATACCTTTATTTAGAATGGAAAAAAAAATACTTCAATACTCATTAGTTTGAAGCATGACTGCAAATGTGTTATTACTTTCCTCATCCTCCCTTCTTAAATCTTCAGTATACTACATAACCCATCCCCCCCGGCAGGAAAGAAAGCTTCAGAACAAGTTTTTTCAAAGAAACTTCATAATTACTTGTGATTCTAATGGTGTTTCAAATATCATGTCACTCTTGGGGCAGAAAGAGGGAGAGAATTATGTACTTGAAGCTATTTATAATACAGCCTTCGAATTAACAGAAAGCCAAAACCACAGTGCGATAGCCATCTTCTTCCATACCAGAATTAAGTGGGAATTATTTCACAATATTTACTATACATGGGAGCTTATTCTCCTGATTATATCTCACTATCTTAGAGTAACTGGGTTTGGATAAATGGAGAGCATAAGTTACTCCCTTCCTGTGTTCAAAACAACTCCTACAGTCCCTGCAGCTACCAACAGCTAAGAAAGCCTGGTAGCCTAATGGCTCATGAGTACAATACTCACACTCAGGACTCTTCACAGAAGTTATCTTCTTTCAGCTGTTTTACTTCATTAGCTGCAGAGTGTGAAATCTAAAACTAGCTTCAGAGAGGAAGAAATGAAAGGGTGGGCAAGGTACAAAAAACATCACAGTCAGAACTTTTCTTCTGAGCACCATCAGACAAGAGAGAAAGCGAAAAGGAAAAAGCCAGCTGAAGGAGAATAAGCTATATTAATATAAGGGGCCAGTGACATGTCTCTTTAGACATATACTCTTACAAGGCAAAAGCAGACAGACTCACTGTCCAAGAGTCACCCTCCCTCTGAATTCATGAAAAGTTTAACTAAGCAGGAGAAGTCAACTCAAAGGTGGTCACGTCACAACAGCTGGACTGAGCAAGGGCAGAAAACAAGGAGCATTCACATTCCTAATAACTATTTTAAATTACTTTTAAAATACAAACCCACATTTGCACCCACATGATGACAAAATATACACACCTCAGCATTCTGTCCTTTCTACTCAGGAAATATTAAAAGAGAACTTCAAGCATTCCATCCTTCAAAATTACTTTTTTGTAACAGTTTGAGTGTAGGTACTCACCTTACAGTCAGTCCTTCTGTTACAGTGACCAAGTTTGAGTAAAATTGCCATTGGCTCTCTACTTGTAGTAGAACAACTTCTATTACATTATAATCTCTTCTATTTGGTTTGCATGTAACAGTATGAACTTTTATTGTATACGGGAAGCTTATCTGAAAGAAGAAACAATATGCACACACAAAAAGAAAGATGACTTATAAGAGTGTTTTTACTCCAGGCACACATTTTATACAGCTATCCAAGCTGAGCCCTCAAGACAGCACACTTCAGCTGAAATGTATGAAGTTGTAATTAAGCACTGACCCTGTAGATCATTTGCTTTGAGGTCTGTGGAAGTACATGTTTGACAAAGAGTTTCACATTAAATAATTAATTATATTCTGGTGCAGTTAAGGGGAGAAAAACCTACAAACAACTTTTGATACCTTCTTCCTCGAAATACTAGTTGATACAAATTTGCAGCATGATTTTAAAGTTCATTCTACATTTACTCCCAGTCAAAGAGACATTTTCTTTTAGAAGAAGAATAAACAATCTTACAAAGAAATATGGTAAGTTCATCTTTTTTCCATATATCTCACCAAGAATGAACAAAAGGCAAAGATTTTGCCCTGTTCAATTGTTTACTTTCATTTTTTTATTTGGGCAGTTTCTCTGCATACAATTTTTAAGGCCCATTGCAAACTTTTATCTATATGAAGAACCCAAAGTTGGAGGATGACCTAAAAATGACACAGTTTGTTACCCCAACAAGTAAATTCAACTACAGCATCAGCACACTTACTGTCACAGTTATCATACAGCCATCTCCTATGTATGTAAGTGAAGAAATAAAATAAGAAAGTACTATTCACATAACATTAAGAAGCAAACAAGATACAAGAAGAATATACTTGGTGTGGCTTCCAGATAAGATAAGCCACCTTTATTCATTAAGGCACACAGGCTTAGGAGTTTTCTCTTAAGCAATTCAGAAATGCTTGCATAAAAAGCAGCAGCTATAAGATGCTTTAAAAGCTTCACTAGATTTTACTTCGCGTCATACCTGCTGCAGATATCCTATTAAGCAAATACACTTTTCAAAAAGGCTGCTCATCCACACTTTGAGCACTCACAGGCGTCAGCGTAACCAAAGCGCTCCGGCACTACAGCAGCTCAGCAGCTCATCAGCCCCGACAGCCTCCGCTCCAGGGAGCCCCACCCTCCTCTCCGGCACTGCCCCCACGGGGACGGGCGGGGAGAAGGTGCAGATGGACCAGCCGCCCCCCTGCTCTGCTCGAACCTCTCCCCGAGGCAGCGGCGGCTTTTCTGCCCGTGCCGTGGGCGGGGCGCGGGCGGGGCCGGGCGGGGCCGCGGGTGCGCCCGGAGAACCGCGAATGCTCCGTGTGCCCGCCCGAAGTGCTGCTCGCTGTGGACATCCGGAAACAGCGCCTTGGGAAACGTGTCAGGGCTCCTGATTTCTCTGCAGCCTCCAGATGCTGGGGGTCTGGGTGGCCGTCCTGATTTTGCAACTGCAGTCTTGCCCCGTGGGCTTTACCGGGGGATTGTCCTTGTCAAAGCTTGCAGAGCTCATCTGCGGTGCTATTCGTGTGACGAGAGGTGCTCCCATATACAGGCTTGCAAAATCAGGTTTTTCTTATCAAGAAAGCAAATAAATACTGGCTGTAACTGGGGCTTTGCCGGCAGAAACTGCAGCTGCTTACACAGGTTTCTCTGACTTCTGCTTTGTTTTAATCAAAGTCCTCAATTGCTCACAAAGTGGCACAAAAGACAATTACTTAATAAAAATCCAGCGGGAATTTTGCCCTTCCAAAGCATAGAAATGTTGCGTTTGTGTTAACAAACATCTTGACTGGAGGCTTCCGGTAATTCAGTTATTTATTAGTAGTTCTGAGAAGTTCTAGTGACCTTAAAACCAGTGACCTTAAATTAGTAACATTTTCAAAAAAAAAATTCTATCTACTAAAATATAGCAGATAGAAATGCTCTGTTAGTGTTCTATTGTTTTCTCAGTTTCTATAAAAGCAGCATTGACCTTACAGGTACCCTGTAATAACACATTATAAGACATATTTAATGTGAAATCTTACAAGATATATTTAATGGATTACTTTGCCTAATTGGATAGATGATTTTACTGTTATACTTGTATTATCTTGCTCATGGAAGTCACTGGGAAGCTGAGATCTCAGTGTATGGCAACTGAAGAAACATAACACATAAGCAATAGCTTAAAGTTAAATATGGATATTTATTTCTATTTACAACTGCCTTCATAAAGTTCCCTTATATGAAAGAATTTGATAAAATTGTACGCCTAAGTACATACATGCTTTGCTAAGAGCTTGTGTGTTTCTAACTAATTTATGCTAATTAAAAACAGCTTTCCTTGCAGATACATCATTAGTAAGAGAAATAATAACATAAATACATTTACAGTAAGAAAACTGGTGACCAGAGGGACCAATATTCTTGACAATATTTAGGTTCATAACTTTCACGGATTACAGTGCAATTAATATACAAATGTTTTTAAGATCTTATTTTAGGGTCTTGGCTCATTGACAGAATGGAGTGTACATGTCTGAAAAATTGTAATAAATATAAGTATATACGAAAGTAATTTCCTCATTAAGACCCACGAGGATGAAAATGCAAGCTACAGTTATGTTAGAAATGGCAATCAGAGTTTAAGAAAAAAAATCATTTATCTGTGAAAGGTAAAGTGGGTAAGGGAGGGAACACTGTTTTGTTTCTCATTGTATAGCTTCTCTTACTTCAGAAGGTATTTGCTATTGCCAAAGAGCTGTGAAGCAACAGAACCAGAAAAAAAATTACTCTTTAACTACTGAGTACAAGTACTCATACTCCTTCTGCACAGGCAATCATCAGTGTGTCTGGAAGGGCTCTTTTCAAACATACCAGTCTCCTTGAAAAAAAAAAAATAAAATCAACAGTTCTACAGCCTTCATGAAAATGTTTCTATGAAAGGGTACTGCATGCTAATTTGTTAAGTGTCATATCCAATATGTATCAAGGAAATAAAATGCATTAGGATATATGAACTACAAAAAAGTCCAGTTGCATTTTCTTTGTAAAGTGTACTGTAATTGTAAGTGTGTTTATAATAATTCTGCATTTATTGCAAAGCAGAGGTTCCTAGCTTAACTAAATGAGTTAGAGACAGAGGGCTGGGGGTTGGTTTTGAATCTTCTTGTGGGCCTGAAGAGAGATAAAGATATGTAACCTACTATTGACCTGTGTCAGAGGATGATGATGTCAAGTGGCAAATCAACAACACAACATCTAACATGAAAAGAAGCTGATGACTTTTTTTTTGCATAGTTTGTTAACAGGGCCCTAAGGAAGTAAGTGAAAGCTCATAATTTTGAAAGCAATGGCAATTTCATAAAGGACACTTTATGCCAAGTATATAAAGGGGAATTTCTGTTGCTTAAGAACTGGAGAAACAAGTAAAATACATATAATTTTGGAAATTAACTATTTGGCAGTGCAATATTTATTTTTTAAGCCCAAAGCAATATGGAAAACAATAAGCCATTGAAGCTAGATCTGAAGAGAACCCATGTTACTATGTGGTTCCTTGTAATCAACTTTCCACTTAGGTATTAAGCTAACTATATAGCATAACTGTGGTATTTTACTGTGGTATTTTAGAAGGTCAGACCTTGGTCAAGTTTCATATATGTGTGCACTGGGCTCCATGTTACTGGCAAGGGTATCACCATAAAACATCACTTGAGTTCAAATGATGTGCAAAGGGTATCACCATAAAACATCACTTGAGTTCAAGTGATGTGCAAAAAGGCTACATCCCTATCAGACTGTTTTGATGATGGATAACTTGGATATGAGCATTTTTTGTTACTAGTGTTATTTATTTTGAAATGCTGACGTGTTTGAAAAAGTGCATTTGGGATTTGCTGAATACATGCTGGATACTAGTCTTCCTCTGAAGATAACAGTCCTGGCACCCACATTTATTCACCTCCATCTTGCATATCTTACACTTATGAGGCTAGGCTAGGTTTCAGAATATTTCAAGCTTTTCATTTATTGTCTTAGCTAAATATGTATTAGGAATTAATAACAATAATGTTATCTTAGGAAGAATTCTTCCTACCAAATCAGTTTGTATACAATGGTGTTTTTTCCCTCCAAAGTGAGGGGAGTGTTGAATCATTGAAACAATCCTGACCATCTAAAAGGAAATAAATTATGATAAGGTCACAATATAGGATATTTTTCTCCCTAATTAATCAGTTCTTTTCCCTTGAGCTTTGGCACTGTTTCATACTTACCTGTTTTACCAACTGTCTTAAGCTACAAGCTAGAGAAATGTGTTCCCCTGATGTCCAGAAACATCCCTTTCATGTATGCTTTTTTTTGTTGTTCTTATTCCTCTTGATTGATCAGCTCCTTCTACTTTCGTTAATTTTGGGGGCTTTTTATGTCACACATAAAAATTCAGACTTGGAAACGTATTTATACAAAAGTACTTGTTTACCGAGAGGTAAAACGTATTTTACAGTTTTCAGTCAATGACTGTAACAAGCCGCCTGGTGGCAGTAGCCACTCAGTAAAATAAGGTTTTCCACTCGATTGCAGAGATAGCTACTTTCTTTCTGTATCTCTCGTCTGACACAGTAACAGCTGAAGTACGCACACCATAGCTTTTTACCAAAATACGTATCCACCTTGACTTAAATAGATTAAAAACAACACAAAACAAAAACTTCCTTGCTAATTTGAAATCAAATAATTAAGATTGGTTCCCTCATATCAATTAGAGCCAGGTCTATGTAGGTGTTCTGATACAATGATGGACAACTCGTCACTTTTGTGAGAGAGCCTCTACTCAATTCAATGCACAACACGAGTGAACCAATGGATAAAAGAGTGCAGTAAAATCATTTCACGCACTTCAAGGGATGTGGGCCATTGCTTTATCAAATGCACATTATGAAGTTTTACCTGATAAAAGTACTGAATTGTTAACTTTATTGAGTTTTCTGTACTTTTTTAACCTTGCTGTGATGCTTTTTAAAATCATTAACTGTATTATATTAGTGAGATGTGATAAGTTTATATTGTTCTGTTTTACAGGGAGCAAAGACCTTGCTGGCAAAGGCATTGACCTGTAAGTGCTTCAGTTTAAGGCACTTTAGACCTGATTACAGAATTCATAATGTGACACTGAGATGAATTGAAATCTTGTACAGTGCTCTTTCACACACTTATCGGTTTCTTTGCCAGCCAATCTCAATTCCACCTTTGGCCCACAGCTTTTTTCCTCTTTTCTCTTGGACTAGGAACTGATTTTCCTACTCTTTTTCATCTCATCTCAGAGGTCTTTTCACAGACAACCTGTTTCCAGTCTTTCAGCTTTTCTCAGCAGCTCTTAATTTGACTCCTTCATGGCTTCTAAATGCATTCCTTGTTCAGACACAGTATATCTGTGGGTTTTGCAGTTGCTCTGAGTTCAAGCACAAGCATGAGCAATCCTGCTGTAGGGATGATGCATGATGCACAGTGCTGTTGGTTTAGCCACATGCTTGTTAGTGCATGCCCAGTGCCCCTGTGGGGGAACCATGTGGTGATGTTTGAGTACACTTGGCATGAATGGCTGCAGGGATTTTAGCTTTTACTTTGGCAAGTTTCACCTAAATATTTGCAGATACCTTCAAAAGCTAAAAAACTGGTCAGACCGCAACAGAGCTGGTAAAAGGCATATCCAATGTGGGAGAGTTGTGAATAAGTGAGAGAAGATTGTTTCATAGCACTTTTCAAGTCCTGTAAGCAGCAATCCTTACTTGGCAAGCACAGGGGAATATCATGCAAGGTGTGAAGTGACTCAGTCCAGACACACAGAAAGCTGCCTCCTGCACAGTCAGGTTAGTACATAGTCACTGTGCAAGTCAGTACCCCCAAGGAAGTTCCAAATTTTGGGGGAACCTGTTGCACAGCACCTGCAGTGATTGAATAAATATATCACTGACATTCTCAGAAGCAAAATACCAAATCTGCACTGTTGTACGGACACTAATTCCTCCACCAACAAGAATCCAACTGGAATGAAGAGCCAGTGGTTTGAGCAGAGGTCAGATACTCAAAAAAAACTGGGCAGGAGCAGCAGTTTGTCCCAAAGTACAGCAGTAATTCCTAGGTCCTGGGAGTTCATATATGAGCCACTGCCCAGTTATGCTGATGACTTCTCATCAGCAATCCTCAACTTAAATTCATGGATAACCAAAAGACATGATGATATCAACAAGACAAACATTAAATAAGGACTTTTACTTTCTGTTAGTAGCGTTTGGTGATGGTTCAACTGGAAATGTTGAAGTAGATGCACTGATTGCCGCATGGTAAAAGATTTGTCAGTTTGAATTCTATCTTTGTAGTGTTCTAGTGCAAACCACTCTGTATCATTTTCGCTATTCTCCCCACTCACATTTAACTTGGTAATCAAATGCATAAACTCGTTGAAAGGCCTGGGACTTGAAGTGATTTTGCAGTGAGAATTGAAAAATTTGTTCCAAGGTATGAAGAAGAGAGGAAAAATATATTTGAAAACAAATGCTTGCTGTAGTCATATGTTTGGTGAAATATTCTCTTTCTTCAACATACTATGGCCTGTTAAGATGCTTAAATTACCATGGCTTGAATTCTGCCTGCACTGAAAGATTACAGAGCAGGCCTACAGACCTCAATATTAGCTTTCAGATAACTTCAGGTTATGTGGAGTAGTATGTAGTTATTTCTTCGCTTAAAAATCAGATGTCAGTTTTATACAACAGAAAAGCACAATCAGTTATTTAACATTTGAGTGTCAAGGGCTGTCAAGGTGAGATTTTAGGATGATTATTATTTTAACGGACTAGGAAAATATTCATGGTAATCACAGCATATCTCACTAGTGTTGAACAGAACAATTTACAGCAAGATAAAAGTGCTCATAGGGGTCAGCACACTGGTATGATATTTTCTCCTTCTACAATAAAAATTGGCCCAGTATATCTGAATTTATTTTATACTTAACTAAGTTAAGTGGTACAAGAGTACCATTCAGACATTTAGTTTTAAATTTTGTTTGCCAAGTCACCACATTTGCAGATTATTAATATCAAATTAATGTTATGCTGTTAGCTAAAGCACAGTCAAACATATCTTAAGCAATTATGTGAAAAGCTACCTTTAACAACATTTTATATGGACCTCTGTAAAGATACATGCATTGAGTTTTATGATTTTCTATTAAAAATTAAACTCCATTAAAAATTAACTTTATACAGAAGTTAAAGCAAAGCATTGATTGTTTGAGCCCACACAGTAAGAGAATGCCAAACTGGGATTAAAAACTAACCAAAAATATTTCTGCAATCCAAAAATTCATGATGACACCAGGTTAATCTTTGAAAGATCAAACCAACACTGCCAAGTAACTACAGGAAAGGCCAGTAAGAGCAAACTGAATGGGTTAGAGTCCTAGACTGTCCGTCCTATTTGATTTCTTACTTATATAGACATTTTTATTCCAGTCTACTATTTATTCACTGCCTATCCTGCTATTGCAATCTGTTTAGCTATTTAGAAGAGATTTTAAAAAATAAGTTACAGGTGATTACTGCAATGTTCTCACCACTGTTTTCACTCAATACTAGATTCTAATGTCGAAGAACATATATAAATTCCTGCTGGGTACATAGTTGTCTAAGAACAGCACTTGCTTTCAGTCACTGCATAGCAAAGATCTAACTCTTAGAAAAGACTGCAGTTTAATCAAACTGCAGACATACAGTTTTAAAGAAAAGGAGTTTTCATTCAGGTTTGCATTTCTGGTTGAAATCTCCCCATTAGAAAACAACAACTAGACAGAAGATTCAAAACCTCTTAAGCTTTCTATTGTTTGAACAATAACACAGTGTTAATTCATGAATTGACAGGGCATGAGTGTGCAGCATTGAGAAAAAATGTGCTATCACTTTAAATTTTAAAAAGTCTTGTATCTCCTGTATACAGGCCAAAAGAATCTACTTTCAATTTTAGTTAGCTGTCCAGTTACATTCTCTCTGTGCTAGTTGGCTTTTATTTTGTTATTGGGAACACTTTTTCTGTTATTAAAAATAAAAAATGAGTGCCATCATGTAAGTATTCCAAGTTCCCACACTTTACAGTCATAACCTTTAAAACAGGCACAAGCGATATGACATCAGTGTGATCTGACACCCGCTGAACAGCTCCCCAAAGTGCATCGACGCCACTGCCAGGATAACTGTTCTTTAACACTGTGTTGCAAAACAGAAGGCAGGAGGGGAGAAGGACTACGAAGGTGTATGTAAAAGCAGCAAGGGATTATGGTATGAATACATTTGAAAAAGCTGCAAAATTATTTCCTGATAATAACTTTGATCTGATATGCACTCTTATTCTGAAGCAACTCTTGATCATTTCCTGCTGTGGTATATCATATCACACACTGAGAAACTGCAAATTGAAGATAAAATGGTGCTGTGAAAACCACCCTTTAGATACCAGTGTAGCAAATGCCATGCACACTTGCTTTTGGCTGTGTAGACAAAATCTGCAATGCTCAGTGGTAGCACTTGTGCACTGATGTTCCCATATACAGAAAACCTGCTCGATTTAAATCTGCTAAACTACACAGACTCTAAGTCTGTAAGGGATGTGCCAGCATAAGAGGTGATGCTGATGGAGAAAGGGTTAGAGCAGTCTGCTCTGCTTTCTTGATTAAACTTCATCAAGAGACCTGCAATATTCATTACCTGTGTAATAGTATTTTTTTTATATTGAACTGAATGCCAATGAAATGATATTGTTCCAATTATTAAGTAACTTAACAGTACCTAGGGAACTTTTTTGCTGTGTAGTGGATCAAGTTCTTCATTTACACTGATGACATCTGGTTTAGCTACAGTCACAAATTATGGTCAAAATAACTGATTCAGGACTGGTTTCCTAATGAGTTTTGTCCAAGACACTTAAAAATCCTTTTTCATAAACTCAGATAGATTTCAAAACCTGTCTCAATGTATAGCATAGAGGAGATGTGGCAGTGCAAACCTAGTAATTAGGGTAGGGTGAGTTTCCTTATTGAGTAGTAAAATCAAAAGAGCCACATTTTAGAACTTAGTAGCAGCGGTGAAATTCCCTTCATAACACTCTTTTGTGTTTTTTTTCCTCTTCAAAAAGTATTCAGCATGCACTTTTGGGTAACTATTTATGCAAAGGACTTGGCCACATGGGCATTATTTGCTCTCCCTCTCTTAGAGCTGTTCTGTGTAAGCAGGTCATGAAAGTCCTAAATCCCATTCCATTTGCAGTACATGACAGAACAACTGCAAGCCTGGAGGAAGGACCACTTGTGCCAGGCTCTGTGACAGACCAACCTCAGAGTCACTTAAGGATACCAAAGCCTTCTGAGGACACCAGCAAAAAGATGGTCCGGGTCCTTTCTTCCTTTATAGGAAACATCAAATTCAGAGAAAGCAGCCAGCATACCAGGAAAGTCAGGATTCTGTTGGGTGCAATTCTGTCCTGTATACAAATACAGGCCAGCAAGCTGAGTAAAGAATTAAGATGCTAGGAAAGACAAGGACAATTGGAGAATCCTACTAGGCCCCAGGAAATATCCATGTAAAGTATCTCAGATTAGAAGTATCACGTTTGAATCATATTTGAATGAACCTCACTGAGGCAAATGTTAGGGAACTGCACTCACAGGGGAGCTTTTACTATGAATCTTTCCCCTAATATTGTCAGGGGCATACAAGTTGACATATTCACCTACACCAACATGAAAACCTTTCTCAACAATACCAAAAAATGTGAACTGTAATGATGAAGAGTCAGATTTCTTACACTGTTCACAGGGAGAAGCAGGTGAAGGGAAAAAGAAAGGAAAAGAAAGAAAAATAGCTACCAAAAGATAAAAAAACCTCTGTTTGACATGGATGGCAGTGTTTCCATGAATATCAAGGCCTTTGAACTGTCCCTAAATGCACTGTAATTGGATGAACTTTGAACTGTCCCTAAATGCTTTGTAATTGCATGAACACAATGTGGTAAAACACAGTTACGAGGGTATGCATGGGGTGACTGGAAGTAAATGGTTTAAACCTAAATGGTTTTGCAGACTGCTTCCAGTTCTATGAAATATACAACCTCTACGAAGGAAAACAAACTAACAAACAGCTCAGTATAACATAGTGACTGTAATTTGAGAAGCACTTTTTTAAAAAATGTATTTCTAGGCAATAAAAATAGACTGACCTCCCAAAGACGTAAGGCTGACCTTTACACTGGGGTGCAGTTAATGACTCCGGTGGTGAGAGGCCTGGAGAAACTGTTCCAGGTGTTCTGCAATATAAAGCAATGGTAATGCTTTATACAGTATGCTGCAAAGTAAGGGATGGGGGCATGTTTTGGTGTTGTCTTTTTTTTTTAGAAAAACCACGCTACCTCTTGGTCAAAGACAGATCCACGGAGTTTGTAGTCTTGTCCACACACTATATATAGCACTTAAACCCTGGCTGACATCATGTTTTTCCCGCGGCGCAGCCTATCAGCACGGAGCCGGCCGTGCGGCGCGGTGTGCCGGCCCTGGGGCGGCCCGGCGGGAGCGCTGAGAGCCCGGCGGTCACGGCGAGGAGCGGCTGAGCCCGGAGGCGTCAAGCAGGACACCCCAGGCAGCATTTAGAAACACCGCGCCCTCAGTGGAGCGCCCGGTGAGTCACACAGAGCTCCGGCTCCAGGTGCCCGGGCCCCTGTGGGCATCTCTCGTGTCTGCGCGCCCCAGCCGGGTGTAAAGGCGCTGGAGGGGCGGTGGCTGTACAGGCTGGGACAGGACACAGGTACAGCCGTGCCGCGCTGCCCGGGAGCCCCGCGGTGCTCCAGGGCACGGGCCCGCGGAGAGCTCAGCCCGCTCGCTGCCGCAACAAGGCGGGGCAGGAGCGTCGCCCCTGAGGGAATCCTGGGGTACCCCCGGGGTACCCTCTGGACTCAGGGCGCGCTCCCCGCGTCGGGCTGGCGGGGCGGGGCCGAGAATGGAGGGGCGGGGCCGGCCCGGGGGGGCGGGGCTGAGGACGGAAGAGCGGGGCCGAACTGGGATGGGCCGAGGGCGGAGGGGCGGGGTTGGGCCCGCCCGGGGGGCGGGGCGAACAGGGGGCGGGGCGGGGCGGGGCCCGTCTTGGGGCGAGGCGGAAGGCGGGACAGCCCGGCCCGGCTCGGCCGTCCCGCAGCGCCGCCGGGGCGGGCCTTGGGCTCTCGCGGGAGCTGTGCGGGCGCCGCCCGTCTGCGAGCGCGGCGGCTGCGGAACCAATAAAGTTTGTTTCAAAAAAAGGCAAGAAAAGGGCAGGAAAGGAGCCGTGTCGCCGCGGCTGTGAGCAAGTGCGTCACTGACCGCCTGGCCAGCCCGGGGCGGCCGCAGCGGGCGAGGGCGGACGGGCAGCTCCAGCCCCGGCTCCGGCTCCTCTCGGCCTCGGCAGCCGTCGCCCTCCGCGGGGAGCGGCGCCGCCGCCGCTGTGCGGGCCCGCTCGTGAGTATGGCGGGGCGGCTGCGGCGGACAGCGCTCCCCGCGCAGGGCGGCGGGGCGGCCGTGCCGGGCCTGGCGGGGTCGCCGGCGGTGCCGGGGCGGAGAGTGACAGGTGTCAGGCTCCCCCTCCGCGGGGACACCCCCGCCGCTCTGGCTGCGGGCCGGGCCGTGCTGTGGGACAGGAGCTGCTCCGGGGTGCTGCCGGTCCGGGGCCGAGGTAGCGCTGGGCGCCGGCTGACAGCTCGCCCCGCGCCCGGCTGCCCTCCGCCCTGCCCGCAGCGCCGGTGTCCGCAGCGCCCGTGTCCGCGCTCCCCCGGCGCCGGGGAACATGTAAGCGCGGCCGGCGGCGTGAGGCGCTCCCGAGCGGCCGCTTCTTGCGGGGGGTCGCCGCTGACCTGCGGGGTTTTGTGTGTGTTCCCTCACGGCAGGGCTCGCCTCCCCCTCCCCGCAGTGAGTGTCCCGGCGCGGGGGCAGCGCCGGACGGGCGACCGCGGCCATGCCGGGCGGTAAGGAGACACGGCTACTGCACCTCAGCGAGATGGAGAAGCTGGACAAGACCCTTTTCAGGCTGGAGCAGGGTAGGTCGGGGCGGCGGGGCAGGGTGAGAGGGAAATGGCCAGGACCTCGGCACCGTCTTTGGACGGCAGTGGAAACGGAGTTCAGCCTGTTTTGGTGGGGGTTTTGGGGTGTGGGGGTTTTGTTGTTGTTGGTTTGGGTTTGGCTGTGGTTTTGTTGGTTTGGTTTGGTTTTACTTTTTCTGTTGTTTTAATGTGAAACAATTTCTGACGCGCTTGCTTCCACTGCAGAGCTCTATGGGCTCCAGACACGGCTCGGGCTGACTCATAAAACTCTTGAGAAATGAAGAGCAGATTGGCTTGGAGCCGTCAGTCTTAATGGGAGTGAAGTACAAAGCGTTTTTTGGACGGGCTCTGTCCCTCTCCTTTTATAGCCTGTACTTAAGGGACCCGAAGAAGTCTCATAAGTCAAGATCTCCAGTGTTTATCTGCAATGTCTTATGCAGCATCCCATGTTTTAATATTATAATTCTGAAATCTGTCAGTAATACTAACATTTTGCGAAGTCTGAAAGTTTGAGGTATTATTTCAGAATATAAGCTCTTTAGCTCCTCCTAAATCTCACTGTCAGATTTCTTAGCACTGCTGAATACTTTTAAGAACTTGACATTAGTTCTCCTTGAAGTGTTCCTAAGTCTACTTGGAAAACAAAAACAAAACACCAAAACAAATAAACAACCCCCCCAACTGGTTGACTGTTATGGCAGTCAGCAAATTCAGACTATAAAACTAAAATCACTGTCTTTAAAAAAATATCTTTAATGATGAAACAATTTTTATTATGAATTTTTATGGGTTTTAGTACTGTGTGTTACTGATCTAGTAACCTAATATCAAAGTGGTTTAGTAAAGGAGCAAGATTTTGGTTCTTGAGAATAAAAATTCTCTTCAACTATATTGATTTCAAAATTTTCTTACAGTCTAATATAAGTAAATGTCAGTACTGAAGAAGTGCAGAGTTGACCCTAACCTCCATTTTTAACTCTTCCATCCAGTTGTGTAGATTTTCTTGAGTGACACAGAGGTGCAGGACTGTCAGACATTCAGAGTGCCTTTGCCGGTAGAAGTCTCCAAGAGGGCATAGCTAATTTTGAGCATAGCATTCCTGATGTCAGTATTACTGTTACAGGAAATAAGATATCAATGGCATATATCCCTGTCCTCTAATTTTAGTAATCCCTGTAACAAAATGTCAGGTCAGTACTGAAGAGAGTATACTTAACATTCCGAAAGTGATTTTTTTTTAAATTTTTTTTTTTTTTGCATTCAAATAAGCTTTATTTTACCTGCAAGACATTCAGATCTAAAAACCATTGCTCTGCATGGTGAGTTTTGGTGCAGTGGTGACTGTTTGTAAGAGGAATGCCAAACGTGGTCGGACATATTTGAATGTGTTCAGACAGTGAATTCTGGTATTAGAGTCACCATGATTCTGCTTAATAAGCAAGTGGGGTTTTTTTTGACTTACGATACTGGAACTTGACATCCAGATATTTTATGCTTTGATTCATTCTCTGTGTATTAATAACTTTCTCTTTTTTAAAAAACACTCAGGTTTCTTTTACTCCCTATTTTGTAGACTGCTAGAGCTAGTAGGTGTTTTACTACTGTTACCTATGTGACTGGCTTGTAATTTAGAAAAGTCACTGTGCAAGAATTTATATCCATTTCATTCACTTGAAAGAACCCTGTAATTAGCCATGCTAATGGTGGTGCTAATTACGTGGTGACCCTCATACCCGCAACTGGAAGCATATTCTGAAACCTCTTGACTAAACTGAATTTTTTTTATATCCAACTCAACAGACTACATGTGGTTTTAGGTCCTAATTTTTTAACTCAATTTTTTCTCATTATCAAGGGGGTCTTCAGCCTAAACTTAAGGCTCTTTCTGTGTGTGCAGCATGTATACAAAACTCCCTCTGGGTTGTTGAGCTCTCTGAAAGTTTAAAAATTTGTATATTGTAGATTACACACAAGTACATATAATTTTACATTATAAATCATTTTATGTATAAAAGCATAAGGAGTTTAGCACTGTTTAGTGAACCCTCAGTGAATAATGAAGGGATTTGAAATATTTTCTGCTTTGAAATGTGTTCCTAATTTTTTTTCAGGCGTTTTCATGAGTCAGCCTGTGATTTGGTAAACCTACGTACTTAAAGACCATATAAAGACTGCATAGAATTTCATGCAGTCTGATGATCACTGTGTCTTCCTGTATTTCTTTTTTAAGACTTTTATATAGCAAAGAGAAACAAATAGGAAAGGAGATGAATAATGTCATATAAGTAAAGGAAAAAGGACTATATGTAAAGTATGCAAAGAGCAATGTTAGGAAGGTAGGGAGAGATGATGCAGTTTTGGGTGCCACAATATAAGAAAGATCTAAAGCTATTATAGAACATCCAGAGAAGAGTGATGGTGAAGGGCCTGGAGGAGAAGCCGTGTGAGGAGCAGCTGAGGTCACTTGGTCTGTTCAGCCTGGAGAAGCGGAGACTGAGGGGAAACCTCACTGCAGTCTTCAGCTTCTTCATGAGAATAGGAGGGGCAGGCACTGATCTCTTCTCTGTGGTGACCAGTGACAAGACCTGAGGGAATGGCCTGAAGTTGCCTCAGGGAAGGTTTAGGTCGGATATTAAGAAAAGGTTCTTCACCCAGAGGGTGGTTGGTCACTGGAACAGGGAAGTGGTCACAGCACCAAACCTGAGTTTAGGAGGTGTTTGGACAATTCTCTCAGGCATGTTGTGCTTCCTGGGGCTGTCCTGTGCCAGGAATTGGACTTCAGTGATTCTTGTGAGTCCCTTCCAGCTCCGGATATTCTATGAGATTTTGCTGTAGAAATATATCATTCTGCTGAAATTCTTGTCAGATATGTTGGTGCTTTCTTATTAACATGATATCAAAGTAGGAGTTATAATAACAGACTAGAAATACCTACTCGTCCTGATAGTGATTTTCTTTTTTTTTTCTTGAGGTTTTGAACTGCAGTTCCGACTGGGCCCAACTCTTCAAGGCAAGCCCGTTACTGTGTACACAAATTATCCAGCTTCTGGAGAAGGGTTTGATCGCCACAAGTTCAGGACATTATCATGGCACAATCCTGCAGGAAAGGAAGATGACTCTGACAAATACTGCAAGCTGGATCTCCAAATTTCTGGGTCATACCAGTACTATTTTAGTCTTGGGTGAGTGAAATTCTTATATTTACAGCCAAATGCAGTCTGCTTCTACACTTTAACTTGAAAAACTATACAGTTTTTCCATGTGTTTTTCAAATTGCAACCATTGGGCCAATCCAAATCTACTAATGAAAGACTGACTCTGGTGGTTTTTTGAAACCTTCTGATACAGAGATGTTCTGAAGAATATACAAAACCAAGTTAATTTTCTGTGAATGCTGGAGAAGCAATCTATTTTTACAAGTTTTCAAATTCATCAGCATTATGAGCATATGAATGATTAATTTGTACTTTCTTCATTGACTCTGAGGTTTGTTTTCTACCTTTCTAGCACAGAAGTTCTGGCATTCTTTACTTGCATCCTTTATGTCCTCCTTTGTTTCAGTGGGACAACTGAAGAAGAGAATGCCAGTAGCTGTAATAATTGTAGTCTGGTATTTGGAGTTTCTGGAAGATGGGTGGTTAAATTCTTCCAGGCTTAGAAAGACATTTACCTGAGGATGGTGCTCGAAATGGAGATCTTTGTATAATAGATGGGCAGTCAGGTTTTCTGTGTTTCTGTCCATATGCCAAAGGGAGGAACCTGTACTCTGTCTTAGCAAATAATAAAGGTATCTCACTTTTGCAGAGAGTTTAAAGCTCTGTATTCCAATTGCATTCTTTTAATTCCAGTAGAGAGATGATGCCTAAGAGATGAACATTTCAATGTCTCATGTTTTCTTCAGGTGCCCTGCAGTCCTGTTGCTCCTCTCCCCCCAACCCCTGTACTGGGCTACTGTGTTTTTTAAATAGCTGTACTGCTTGGATTCTCTTTGTGAAACTGGCCATGGCTATTAACTGTACCAATGAAAATTAATTTTTCCTAGAAATGAAAAAAGCGGTGGAGGTTACATAGTTGTGGATCCTATTTTGCATGTTGGAGCTGATAATCATGTACTACCTTTGGATTGTGTTACGCTCCAGACATTCCTTGCTAAGTGTCTGGGACCATTTCATGAATGGGAAGATAGACTTAAAGTTGCAAAAGAAACAGGTAATGCCAATACACCTATTGAAGGATATAAGTGTTTGTCTTATGATCAAAACCCAAAGTTACACTGAAGAGCTTCAGTGTGAGCAGCTCATTTATTCTTTTTTAGATTAAATGTTCTCTACTACATTCAATTAACTGATTAAGTCACTGAAATGATTAAAATATTGCCAGAGGTGCAAAAATTCAGGGATTTCCTAATATGGGAAACCACTTCTGTTTTATTGTTTTGATTTCAGATAAACTTGGAAGTTTGTAGAATTGTCAGGGTGATTTTTAAAGCTTGTGTTATGCAGAATTTCAAGGGGAAGATTCAGATTAATTTATACTGGTTATCCCAAAAACCAGCTCTAAGTCTGTGCTATAACTACAGCTTATTAAGCTTCTTCCAATTAACTTTGTTTTTTTTCCTCGTTGAATAAGTGGTTTTTTGTTACATAGGTTACAACATGATTCATTTTACGCCACTGCAGAAGCTTGGACTGTCTAGATCATGTTATTCACTGGCTGACCAGTTAGAAGTAAATCCTGAATTTTCAACCCATAATAAAAAGTGCACTTGGAGTGATATAGGAGCTCTTGTGGAGAAACTGAAGAATGAATGGAATATGCTTTGCATCACAGATGTAGTCTACAATCACACTGGTACGATTTTTGTGTGCTAATAACCGGCTTATTTCTATAATTATATTTTATTATTTCCCTTAACTTGTCCCTCTTGAATACATTTTTTAGTAGCTGTTTTAGGCAATGTAGTTCTCTGCCTTTGGATCTCTCAAGTACAGAACAACTCCTTACAATTATAATTGATATGTCTCTGTAACAGGTGTAAAAGAATATAGTATTGTTACTGAGAGAGTGAATAGAGCCCTTTTTAGAGGGGGTTAATGAGCTGTGTATGTGTCTATATAATATGCTTATTTTCATGAACTGTGGTGTGCAGTTCCGACATATTTGAACAGAGTCTGCATTATGAATTATTTGGTGAACATAAACTGAGTACTTGTTAAACTGGGTATTATTCTTGTAGTTGCTTAAAAACTCTGATTTGGGTCTAATATGCAGATGGTAAACAGAGTTGGGACAAGAGGCTGGGATTAAGCAATAGAGGAAATGTTACAGCTCAGTCTGTGGGGAAAGAAAAAAGAGAGCTTTGAGTTGGGGGCAGGTTGTTTTTTAAGCATAGATATGCTAATACTTCAAAGGTGTTACTTATTTGCTTGAGGGACAGTGGGTTTTGTTCTGTGTTGTTATGCTGTAATCCTAAAGATCATAATAATTAGAATTCTTATAGCAGAGTACAACAAGTAGCTATGTATACTGATGTCTTTTGAGGCTTAAAATACCCTAAATACAGATATATGTGAATTTCAAGCTTTAATTGCTTTGGTTCTTTGGTGTTGACTGCTGCCAAACATTCCGATCCAATCAGTCTGCAATGCAATGTGGGCCCTGTTTGCCTTATCTGTTTGTTGAAAAGTTACTAAATATAGTTGTTGGCTATGTGTCTGAGGGAATTAGGCTTTTAAACATTCTCACAATTGTGGATAAAAAATTTCTTGCACTTGACCAACTGGAAGTCCAATTTCTGTTACATATGCATGAGATCCTGTTTGTACAGTGTATATTTGCATGGTACCAAGGAGACAGTTTGGGGGGTTTTATGCATAGAAATACCTAGCTCTAAAATTTAGACACCAGAATATGTTTAAGAACAATGTCACATTATTTGGCTACATTTGTAGAAGGACTTTCTCAGGTTACATTCAGAGTTAGTCATCTCCATTGGGATGGATGACTCAACATTTGTACTATGGTGAAAGGATGTTGAGAAGTGTTTTCTAACAGGACAGAAATACTCAGATGATTGTGGTTCTGACTTACATCATTAAGCAAGGTATACTTGCTGGCTTTGCTGCCTGCTTTTAAACTTGAATTTCCTCCCCCCTCCTTTTTATTGTTTATAATCCAAACCTCTTGATATACAACTGTCTCCAAACTTTATTAAATGATAAATGTAGCTTAGCCAAAAGATATGTTGATGTTATATGCTTGTGGAGCTTTTTGGATTTCTTTTTGAAGTGAGAAAATAGGGAAATAGTTTTTGGGATTCTTTTTGTCTGAATCTTGATTAGATGGAAATTTAACTTTTTTTTTCCTCTTAATTGAATAGTGATTTCCAGTAGTTCAATTAATTAATTCCTGCACATTAGGGTGGTTTAATTGTAAAACATGTTTTATAGACTGATTTGAATATGAAAGGCACAAAATGTATAGTCCATTATTTGAGCCGATTATGGATACATGCACATCATTATTAATTCTGCAGCATGTCTGCCTGAGAAGCTTAAGTTGTCTCACTGTAAATCCTCTAATGTTGTTAATTCAAACAGCTCATGACCCCTCAGCTTACACTGGTTCTGTCTGTTGGTAGTTTCTTCTTTCTAGTTGAGAGTTGTATTCCCCTCTGTTCCTGTGGGAGTCAGACAGCTCCCTTTCAGGAGCAAGCATTAAGGTGTTTGGTGTTCACACGGGAATGGAGACCAGGCTGCTTGCACAGTAGAGAGCAGTGGGAATCAGTTTTTGTTGTTAGCATCTCTGTTAGGCTCTAATGAAAGCCAGCATCCGTGGCCTGACTTCAGAAGTGAAGTCGTGCACTGACGTGTTAAATGGCGGTGCACCTTTGGCCTCTTCACAGGAGTATCACAGATAAACTGCCAGACTCTCTCTGGGACCTGCGTAGATTCAAGAAAGAAGTACATGTCAACTGGCATTTACTTTTCACTGGGAGACAGAAACAAGAGATTTGTTTTTTTTCCTTTTCTGAGCTTTCAGTGGCTGTAATAAATTGTATAAAGGAATAAAAAAGGAATAAACTGAGATAAATTTTATATTATTTATCTTTCACAAGAGGCTACTATTGTGTAATGGCAATATAGTACTGGAGTAAATGCTACTTTCAAGCACTTAACTGATTGCATCAAACAGCACCTTTTTCTCAGCTTTAAAAAGAATTAAAAAAAGAGGTCTTGGGCCATGAGCATCACTACTAAATATTAAATTTGTGTTTAATTTATATAATAATGAGTTAGTAACTTAAAGAAATAATTTCAAATTTTTCAAAGAAGAATTTAATGAATTTTAGAAAATTCTCTGTAATTTCTTGTCTTGGAATTTCCATATTCTTACACTTTACTATGTACTACACACACACACACACACACACACACATACACACACATACATACACACATACATATATATATAGATACACACGCACACTCTCTTTACTATACTTATTTTTTCCCTAGCTGTAGCAAATGTAATCACCAGTAATGTTTTGGGCAATTTTTTTCCTGCAGGGTTAGATTTCTTTTGGTGTTATGTTGTGAATCACATTCACAGAACATTGTTCTGTTCCATACCAGAATTATTGGAAGGCCTGCTGAATTTTTTTTTTATGTTAATCCCTTAGATTTAAATTATACATTGCCTTTTTAGAATTAGTTGTATTTACTCATGAAAGTCATTTATAGTAAATCATAGTTCTCTATAGGTGAATAGTACAAGTGGTTTTGCTTTTTGGAGAAAAAAATTTTTTTCAGCCTAGGTGAAAAATTTTTTTAGGCCTTTATCAGCCTAAGCTTATTGTTGCTTTATATAACTTTAAAACATGGTGTGTTTAGTTGTAGGTGGTATTTAAACCATGACGATCTTAATTTCTACAAATGGTTTGACCTTATAAACATGGAATTTTGCCATGTGCATAACTGTCTTGAGATATAATGTTAAAGGGTGTTCAGAAGAGCTGTTCACACTATGGACTGAGCTAGGATATCTTTTTCCCTTTGACATTTTTGTTTTAACTTCCTTGAACTAAGCAAATTTGAATTTTAGGTGTTATTTGTTCTGCTATAATTCTGGGCATGTTAGTGACTCTTCATGTTTCCAATACAATAATTTATTATATATTTTCCCATGCATTAAGTACTACTTCTGTTTTTCTCTGCTTTTCTGAAAACCTGGGTTTTGTTCTTAGGCATTCTCTGGGTTTTTCTTCTTTTTATTTAGTTTTTCAACTGCAAGTATTTATTCAGAAGAATATAACTGAACGCATTCTATGATTCTATGACATTTATTTTCAGTTAGACAGTGTTTAGCACAGCTTCAAAAATGCAAAGAAATGAACTCTTGGATTTTTTCTTCTTTCCAAAATCAAATTGTTCTACTATATGTATTTAATCATATTGCTACATGCACACTGTCTATATTAGAATACTACACTCATTTTTCGGTGAAGACTCCTTACCTTCTCTGAGAGAATTCCTAATGTTCAGCATATTTTCTGGTGCTTGTTGATGCTACAGAGGAAACTTGGAAAATAGACACAGAGTGTAGTGTTTGATCTCAATTAGTGTTCCATTTGCATGCACCAGACAGTGCACTCATCCTCCTGTGTAAGACTCAGTGGCATCGCTTCCCACCACTCTGCTTCTTAAAAGTATCACAGTTAATCCTTTCTTAAAAGCACATTTAACCATATTTTTCATTAAATTAAAATTTCATTATTTTTTGGGTGGTGTGTGTGCGCTCTTGCTCTCTGATTGTGTGTGATGAATATTGAAAATTAAACAGCTTATGTCATCATAAATCTTGGTTTGGGATGTCTGTTTGGCTTTTGACACACAAAGAACATCATCTCATACTGGTTATTTGATGTATTTCCTGCAAGAAAAATGTGATTTGTTTTCTTTTTTTTTTTTCAGTGTTTTATAATTGCATATTTTTATGTAACTAACAAAAAGTTTCCCTGCAGTTTCTGCAGCTGTGTTTGTTGCAATAAAAATGGCAATCAAGAGGAAACACTTCTGCATAAAACATGGCTTTCTATTGACATGGAAAACTTAGTTGAAATGTGAATGAACTGTATGTGCCATAGTTCCTTAGCTTCTTGGTATGAAGATGATTGCAAAAGACAGTGAAGTGTTCAGCTTATGTACTTATGTTTTTGTTTGAGTTTTTTTTCAACCCCTTTTCCTTTCTTCAATAAGCTACTAACAGTGAATGGCTCAGGATGCATCCAGAATGTGGCTATAACCTTGTAAATTCTCCTCACCTGAAGCCAGCTTGGGTATTGGATAGAGCTCTGTGGCACTTGACCGGTATGGTGGCTGATGGGAAGTGTATTGCCAAAGGGGTCCCTCCCTTGATCGAGAGTGATCAACACCTGAATGTAAGTGAATGAGAACTAAGTATAAGCTAATCAGCTAATAAGCTGATTAAACCTTTCAGTATTTCTAAGTTTATACACCAGTATAAAATGGTGTATACTTTGCAGATATATTTAGTGAAGTAAGCCTTTATTCTCCAATTTTTTTCTAAGCAATTTGCGTCAGTGCTTAGCTTTTTTAGAATATATGAAGCAACATTTATTAACCAACATAATTTTAATTTTTACAGTGTTTGCGTAAAATAATTCATGAAGATATATATCCAAGAATTAGACTATGGGAGTTTTTCCAAGTGGATGTTAACAAAGCTGTGCAGCAATTTAAAACCCTTCTAACGCAAGGTAAAGGAAGAGTATGTTGCTGAAGCATGTGAGTTAAATACAGTTCAAGAGACAGTAAGATGGAAAACAAAATAATGCCATTTTTTGCTATGTGAGATATCTGCCATGCTGACTTAAGCATCATACAAGAATGCTTTGAGGGCTAGGAAAGGCTTTTAATACTTTGTACCACTTCATTGCCTTTATCCACCCTTATCTTTGCTGATACTAGAATTGTAAAAGTTCTGTGCCCTTTGAGTGTAATTCCTATTTTTATTTTGAGTACTCTTTTTTCTGTCTTTTTCCTAGGCAAAATGAGCACTAAATCTGATCCAAATCAACATCTTCAAATACTTCAAGACCCTGATTATAGGCGATTTGGCTGTACTGTAGATATGAATATAGCATTGGCAACATTCATACCACACAGGTATTGTATTACTGATTGCAAGTTAAAATCACAAGTGAAGTTAAATTTGTGAAGCCAAATCACATTATTTTCAGAGATGAGAAAAAATTTAATTTTTTATTCCTTTTAGTTATATATACTGCGTGTTGTTAAAATAATTTTTTCTAATAGTTTTCTTCTTTTATTGTCCTCCTGATAAGCAATGGACCAGCTGCAATAGAAGAATGTTGTAACTGGTTTCGCAAGAGGATTGAGGAACTAAACGCTGAGCAATACAGACAAACTACTCACCATCAAGAACAGGTGTTATAATTACTGTGTTTTCATGCTGAATTGTTTCAAATTGCAAATAAATGCAGGCATTTCAATAATGCATCATTTAATTACTTCTAGGCTGTCAATTGTCTTGTGGGGACTGTGGTTTATGAACGAATGGCTTGTGGTGGTCCTAAGCTGGGTCTTATCAGTAGAAAAAATCCCTTAGTTACCAGGTATATACATGTTTTTTTGTTTGTTTGGAAACTATTAGAATCTATCCAGGGAAAGCAAGTTCAAAGTTCATTAAAAGTAAACATTAGTATGTATAATAAGTGCATGTTTTCTTTCCCATGGACAAATGCCACTTAATGAATTGACAGGGTTTTTTAGGCAACAGTGGTTACTGTTTAATAAATAAATGTGACCAGAAAGCATGAGACAGTACTCGGAGCACATCAAAGCCTTACATAGTGCACATTGCTGTTGTAGGTGGAAGAGGAAAGTTTACACCTTTCAAGTTTTATGTACTCAATGCCAGTCATTTATCTGAAGAGCTAGGGCTTTAATCTTATACTACCAGCTGACACCAAGATAGTGTCAGCATCTGTCCTTTGTTCTTCAAAGCTTGGTACAAAATAGAAAACTCCCCATCGTTTATACAAGCTGCTTTTTTTTTATCTGTATTATGTACAACTCAGTTCCTAGAGTACTTTAATTTCAAAGGCAATGGATTGCAGCTTAAGTTACCATATGTTTTTGGCGTTTGTCTTTTTTTTTCCCCTCTTAATTGTCTGTCTATTCCATAGGTATTTTACGTATCCATTTAAAGAGATGACTGTGGAGGAAGAAGAAAGTATGATACATCAGCCAGATAAAGCTTGTTATTTCATGGCTCATAATGGCTGGGTTATGGGAGATGATCCTCTTAGAAACTTTGCTGAACCAGGTTTGCAAAAGAACTTTGAATTTACTTACAAACCATTTGATATTCTAGCCAAAGCAAAAAGGATTTTATTTAATCTATTTTTTTTCCAGATGTATTCCTATGAAGCTGCAGAATAGCAGATACTATGCTTATAGCACTTTAATTTCCTATTCAGCATACAGATCAGCTGTAAGAACTGGAATTTGAGGTACAATTTTACAAGATTTGAGAGGGAAATTACCAGCTTTTTGCCACTGAAATGGGGATGTCCTGCCTCCCCACTTTTGTCATTGTCTTTGTTGCTTACTTTGTACTTTGTTCCAACACCAGTGCTTGTTGGCATTTCCATGAGACAATGACAGTGTGGCAGAAAACTAATGCAATGAAAAGGTGAATAGTATTTTACTGCATTAGTGAGCAAAAACTGGATCCTTGAAAAGTCCACCGAGTGGTAGTCAGGCAGTCAAGAGATGAACCAGTTAATGCAAATTAAATATGCAGATTACTTGTGATGGTAAAATAGGGTATGAAATCACCATGCACTAAAACATTGAAATATAACTCCTTTAGGGACAGTGTTGATATGCAATAAAAGCAAAAAAAGCTTGTGTTCAGGCTAGTCATTCACTTTCTAAACCAAATCAAACAAAGGCCAGTTTAATTATAATTAAAAACAATCTAAGAGTTTGGGACTCTTTTGGAAGCTAATCTGTTGATATTCCAGAGTGATCCAGAGTTAGCAAACATTTAATTTTTGCATAGTAATCTACAACCCTTTCACTGCATTTTATTTACTTTTATTCTCCTTCTCAAGGATGAAGATAATACGTGTTTCAAGGGTGGTTTTGTTCAGTTGCCATTCAACTTATTGCCCTTTCTTCTAGGCAGACTGTTGTATTTTTTCCTTCAGTCACTGGCTTTAGTTAGTGTACTTAATTTGCATTACTGATTTCTCTCTTAATTCATCTACAGCTTTTTGAGTACTTTATACTTGTGTTACGCCTTTGTTTTGTGCCACACATTATTTCAAATGAGAACACAGCATGAAAATATGGTACATAAGGGCACAAATAAAGGAATTGCAAAACAAATGCAGCCGGTTCTCTAAATGGTCCTTTAAAAATCACAGTGTACATCCAAAGAAAGCCAATTATTCTGCCCACGTGGCTATGCTGCTGTTAGTGAAGACAAAGGTCGGCTGTGCTTAAGTGACTTTTTTTAGTAGTGGTAATTTACAGTCCCTGCTTTTTACTTACTAGCTTTGGAAATTCATCACAGTCTGCTGTTAACAGAAGATAAAATTGTAAATCATGGCCGTCACAGTTTATGTTGGCACAGTGAGATGCTTTTTTGAATTTGACCCGTATAAACAACCAAACTACTGATTTTGTTAATTTGTTTGCTGCTCTTTTCTTTTTTCAAAGTAGTTTTTATACTACTTTGAAGAATTAAAAAGGAATTTGTTTTCAATCTGAAGAATTATTTCAGTATCACTATAGAAGCTAAACATTCCCTTGGAGGAGTCTGAACTTATACCATATATTATATCATTGTAGGGTGTATAGATTTTGAGTTGATATGGTTATTGTTAGAATTATTATTGTTAGGTTATTGTTAGAATTTTTACTCTTCATTACAGTGTTGTTCTACTCCTTAGCAGTAGAAAATAAAATACCACATTTTGATTTTGCTGCACATTCTATAATATATTTACACCGAAGTGAATTTATTTCCCTTACAGGTTCGAATGTTTACTTGAGAAGAGAGCTCATTTGTTGGGGAGACAGTGTGAAACTGCGTTATGGTAATAAACCTGAAGACTGCCCATACCTCTGGGCACATATGAAAAAATACACTGAAATCACTGCCAAATATTTCCATGGTGTTCGTCTTGACAACTGTCACTCAACGCCTATTCATGTAGCTGAGGTACGGAAAATTGTGTTTATTATAAAGCAGCTTCTGCCTGTGAAATAGGTCCTGCACTGTTGCTACAAAATCTGCAGGATCTACATGGCAGAGTCCAGGTGTGAATGAATGTTCCTCATAGCATAGGTTTCTCTTCTGGTGATGTTTAAATGTGGTTTCAGCTACTTTAAACAAATAGTAGAGTGGTGTAGCTATTGTATCTTTTAATTCTCTACTTTAGCTGAAATATTGTGGATGTGGTCGGGCCTGGCTAACTTTTCCCTCACTTATCTATGGACTTAGTGCAATGACTTTCAGTATCCAGATTGTCAGTTTTAGATGGAGTCATTGCCAAGACTTGGTTGAAAGTCTGGGTTATTTTTTTCTCTATATATTTTTCTGTTGCTGAATTGAAGAGGAAGTGATTCACTTCCCAGAATTTAAAAGTTGGTTAAGAACACCTGCAAAAAGTTTAGTCTAGCAGGTATATTTTTAAGACTAGTGCTTATTGTTTTCCATGGAGCTGACTACATCAAGAAATTGTGCCTAGTAAATTGGCTTTAAATAGGTTTTGAGTAGTGCAGCTTGTTAGTGCTTAGTCTTAGCTTTGTTACAGAGCTTATCTAGATCTATGAAGAGCTCTCTAAAGCAAGTTGATTTCCCCGTACAAAAGTTGTAAGTGGCTCTTAAATGCAGCCATTTCAAAACTTCTGCCATTCTTTCATTTATTGTTACTATTTTTTGAATGGTAACTACAAAGTATTAAACTGAAATCTTGCTCAGATTTCTTACTTCAAGAGACATCTCTTTTATCCAACCTTTGGGTTTGCATTTTGAGCTAAGATTTTGTTTAAAAAGAAGGTTTTAATTAGCTTAAGGTCTACAGAAAATTTCCTAGAATTACTCCGTCCATCAATAATATCTGTAAAATATAAACCTATTTTTATAAAACTTGTGCTGCATGTATGAATGACTCGTTTATTTTTGGTTAACATTCCTGTTAATGATTGTGTATACGTAGCTGACAATGGATGTCTTGCATTAAAAATGTATTATGATCTATAGGAGATGCTAGCAACAGCCAGATCAGTCAGACCTAATCTTTATGTGATAGCTGAACTCTTCACGGGCAGTGAGTACATTGACAATGTTTTTGTCAACCGCCTGGGAATTACCAGCCTGATTAGAGGTACAATAAGCAGTTGAAAATTATGTAGGATTGTCGTGTATGGTTTGGAGTTTTAACTGTGAAACTAACATTGGTATGCTTTTTTATTTTTCTCACATATTCATGTTCTTTGCTTATGCGATTACCTTTTCTTCATGTTTTGTTTAACGTCTCCTGTGTTGTGTGCTCATTCTTGGTTTTGCTTATGTTTGTGTGTCCTTTTCTGTGTAACAACTTGTTTTGTTCCTTAATTTTGGCTTTCTGTTTATCTTTGCTGCATGGCATTTTCCTATTGTCCAATCCCTGCCTAGCTTTGAAACTTGTCCTTTTTTGTATCTACCTTTCCCCTTTCTGTGGCTTTTTTGGCTGTGCTTTTTGCAGTACATGCTGGACACAGCTAGAAAATTGCGAGCCGATTTGTATGTAGTGGCTGAACTGTTCACAGGAAATGAGGAGCTGGACAATATCTTTGTGAATAGGCTGGGCATTACCTCCTTAATAAGAGGTAGGCTTGCTGCGTGTGTGGTCTCTTTCCAATGAGAGATTATAGATGACGTGCTTTTTCCAAGAAAAAGTTTTCTACTGAATTATGCACTTTTAATTTCATACTCCATGTAATTGGAAGTACAGGTTTTGTATTGTAACTCTTTTGATACTCAGCAGAAAATACAGTACTAGCTGTAAAATAAGAGAAGACTTCCTTCATTAGTTTACAGAAGGTTAAATATTTCACTCTTACTCTAGCGAGAGGAAAAAGAAGTTGTAGCACAGTTCTGCTATGTAAGTGCTGCATCGTGTCTGATTTTTGTTGCATGAGGTTTTTTTTAAAGCCTATGAGAAACAGTTTGATCTCTGCTTTTTGTCCTTTTTCCCCTTTCTCTTCCTTAATATATTATAATCAGTAGAATACTCCGAGGCTGTGTCCGCATTGGAGAATATAGTTACATGTGATTTTTTTGGGGTTTTTTTAATGATTGAACACACCTAAATAACAACTTCTAAATGCTGCATTAACATCTTTGTGCATGCTGTTCTCTGTGGTTGCTATTCTTAGGCAAACACTTACGTATTTTGTTCTTTAGAGGCAATGACTGCTTATAATAGCCATGAAGAGGGAAGGTTAGTTTATCGTTTTGGAGGTGAACCTGTCGGCTCTTTCGTTCAGCCGCGTTTGAGGCCTTTGACGCCAGCTATTGCTCATGCACTGTTCATGGATATTACCCATGATAATGAATGTCCAATTCAGGTGAGCACCTAAGCCAAAAAACTAAGTTTACATGTAATATTTTCTGAAGTGATATTTCTGAACCATGGGATGGCTTGATGCAATCTGGATATTTTTCTGAATGATATTTATGGGAAAAGAAGTGTTTCAGATGTTCAAGTTTTCATGTAGTGAAGAAAATTTTTAACAATTCCTTCTAACATTCAAGATTTTGTCTTGCCGGGGGATAAGTATAAGAAGTTACTAAATAAACTGTTTTGAGTCTTTCATTCCAGTTTCTGTAAATGATTCTGTCTCTGCTTGTTGATCTGCTCACCTAAGCTTCTGTTTACAGGAGAGAATGAGAGAGAGTGGTGGGCATTGAAGTGCTTATTTTGATGGTTTTTCTTAAGTTGGTTTTCTTAGTCCATTTGTAGTAATTTTCTTCAGTAATTCTGTTGTGATTGAGGAAATAATGATCATGAGTTAGCACTTCCTCTGTTATATCTTCTGTATGCTGAATTGAGAGGGTTGAATTATCTTTGTTTCACTGTTTATTACCTGTGTATCTTTTAATGCAGCACCGATCTGCCTATGATGCTCTTCCGAGTGCAATGATTGTTTCCATGGCTTGCTGTGCTACAGGAAGCACCAAAGGCTATGATGAACTAGTGCCACACCAGGTATGGGTCTACAGTTCAACTCCTAAGTTGCTTTTCAAAATATAACCTTTTTCTTGTCCTATAACTCATATTTTAATGTTGTTTATTTGAAATTTCAAGCAGTTTACTAGATGGCATTACTTCATGTTGTCTAGTTGCAAATGAAATTTGAATTTATTATATATTTCAGACCTCAAGGCATGATAGTTTGAGTTTTTTTCCTGAGTAATTCATATTTGCTTAAATCTTAATTTCTTTACAGATCTCTGTAGTATCTGAAGAGAGGTTTTATTCAAAATGGAATCCAGCAGCACATCTGACTTCTGGTGAAGTTAATTTCCAAACAGGAATTCTGGCAGGAAGGCTGGCCATAAACAGGCTGCATCAGGAGCTGGGGGCTAAAGGCTTTAATCAGGCAAGAAGTGAGGGTGACACTGTGATTGCTTCATGTATATGCTCTGAGTGAGCACAGTTGTAATGGGATGTCTTTTCTAGGTGTATGTAGATCAGGTTGATGAAGATATAGTCGCAGTGACAAGACATTGCCCTACCACACACCAGTCTGTTGTGGCTGTGTGTCGAACGGCCTTCAGGGATCCTAAAACTTGCTTCTATAGTAAAGAAGTACCTGAAATGTGTATCCCAGGTAATCAGTTTTCTTTTCAAGAGATGGCAGGCGTACAAAAAATTCAGGTTATTCTAATTCCATGCTTTTTCACTTCAAGCACATGCATAGGAAATCCATATGAGAATTTTAAGTGTATAACACTGCTTTTACCTGTCCTAATATCTATGCACCAAAGTGGTGAAAGAAACCGCAAATTTGCCTTCCTTAGGGTTTTTAAAAACATTCCTATTTGAGTATACTTCCTGCTGCAAGCTCCTCATGAGGTTGTGTTATTGTTTATAGTCTTGTTTGTGAACTAGTAATAGTTAACATCAAGATGGTTAATTGTACAGACTTGGGGGGATTACTATTTATTAAGTGTGTTATACTGGGGAAAAAGGCTAAAATCTTACTGTATGTGTTGATATCATTGCTATTCAGCTTTCTTATATATAACTATTTTGTAGTTTTAAAATACATCATAAACAACTCTGTAGTGCATAAATTAATATAAAGATAATATATATGCAGTACATACATAATATTAATTAAATATGCAGAGTATTGACTGTACTTAATAGTAGCAAAATATAATGACTTCTGCACATTACCTGGACATATTTCTGAAGAGAAGCTTTCCAAACTGGCTTTTTAAGTATACTCAGTTCTTTGAGTGCATGTGTGCGTGCCTGTTTTAAAATCAGTTGCATTATATGTTAAGGCATTTACAAGATTTGTATACCTTAGAGAAAATTAGAATAATTGCATATTAATAAGAAATTGCTACCCTTTAAAGATAAACCATCTGTAGCTGCAGTTTGGAAAGCAAACTAGCACAGTCTCTAAAGGATAATAGGGAAACTAAGAAAACTGGTGACCAGTAAAAAACAGGTTGTAATTCACCAATTGTTGTCTGATATTATGGTTAATTTATTATAAAATAACAAAAATCACCATTTTAAATACAATACAGCATACGAGCATGTAGTGAATGTTTATAAGATATTTAGGACACTTCCCCATATGTTTCTGTTCTTTTGCTGTGTGACACAGACCTGTATCTTGAATATTTAGGTTTTTAGTTTTAGGTTTTGCTTCATAATTTCAAAAGAATCACTTTTCATTTGAAGTATCTTAAGACCTGCAACATGATTTAACTTTTTTTAGGAAAAATAGAAGAAGTAGTACTTGAGGCTAGGACTATTGAGAGAAGTGCTAGTCCTTACAAAAGAGATCTACATTTTATAAATGGATTGCCTAATTTCGCAATGGAACTCAGAGAGCATATCCAGGTAATTAGCCTCCTTCACTCATGTTCTGATGTAATATTTTGTCATTTGTTACATTAGAAAAAGACACTGAATTCCAGTTGCGAATTTGTTTTCTTTTCTAAGATAAAAGACAGTAAAATCATAAAGCAAGCTGGAACTGCCATAAAAGGGCCAAATGAATTTGTTCAAGAAATAGAATTTGAAAAATTAACACCGGGAAGTATAATAGTATTCAGGTACGTTATTGTCATTGCCAAACGGCTGTGTTACTGAAAATAACTCTTCTCAAGTCTCCTATCACTCTATTTTAAGTGCTATATTTCTACAAGATGTGCTTTCATATTTACAGAGTCAGTCTTGACCCAAAGGCACAGGAGGCTGTTGGTATACTCCGCAACCATTTGATCCAGTTCAGCGCTCATTTTAAATCTGGAAGTCTTCCTGACGATCATTTAGCACCGATTTTAAAAACCCCATTTTCTTCGTGAGTATTCTTTGAGTTTCTGAAGTAGAACTGAGAGAGATACAATGGGAGCAAAGACTATTATGTAAACTTTAAAGTGAGGAGTTGTTGGATTTTTTTGTGGTTGTTGGTGCAGATGGATTTCGATTGTCAGAGTGCAATAAAAGCTCTGAGATATTCTTCTTGTATGTATAATACTAGGTAGGGTTAATACGAAAAACTTCCCAGTTCTGTGTAATCACTGCCTAAAGTAAACTTTCTAATATGGACTGCTTCTCACTGTTGGTGTGGGTGTGATTGTTTGAATTTTATAACAGTGTGTTTCTAAGTAAATACTGAAACATCTGAGAAGAACATCGCTGAACATCTGAAAAATCAAGCTCTTAATTTCCAAGATTAAGTGTTGTGAGAGTTGTATATATTTTAGTATTTTAATGTAGATCTGAAATTAGAATTGTTTATGAAATCCTTTCCCCGTTTCCTTACTTTCTTTTGAGTTTCATTCTTTTTTTTTCTCCACTGTTTTTTCAGTATTGCATCTAAACTAACTTTGGCCGACCTAAATCAAGTGCTGTATAGATGTGAGGCAGAAGAACAAGAAGATGGTGGAGGGTGTTACAATATACCAAACTGGTCACCGCTGAAGTATGCAGGCCTCCAAGGTAAGAGCTTCAGCATTTCAATAAAAAAAGTGAATTAGAGCTGCTCAATCTAGATCATACCATAATGAGTGGCTGTTGTGTTGCCACTGACATTATTTGAATAAAAAACAGTAAGTTTTTTCTACTTGACCATGCTACTAATCAGTGTTGTACCCAAGAAATCACACACTGTAACAAACCCCCTCTCTCTCAATACTCTGAAACTTAACTTTGTAGCCCAATATATGTTTTAACACCAAAGCCTTGGCTTTTAAAGTGAAAAGAGAACAAATATACCTCCAGTGAAAAGTTGCATTAATCAAACCCTAAGCATTACTGGATTGCTGAGGACTGTCTGTCATTTATCAAACGTATGAATTCCATCATGCTAGTTATTCCACCATGATTTACATAACTTTCTAGGATGTATGCTGAGGAAACAACAATTGAGTGGCCTAACTCCTTATGCAGATCAAAAGAAGTAATATTCAAATCCAGTTAAAGCATCTGTTGCTGTGTACCTTTCCCCCCTGAATTGTAACAGCTGTTTGTGATAGGGGTGTGTCTTTTAATACGCAGTTGGGTTTGTATCTTCAGGGTTAATGTCAGTGATGGCAGACATTAGACCAAAGAATGATTTGGGCCATCCATTTTGTGATAACTTAAGATCTGGAGACTGGATGATTGATTATGTCAGTAATCGTCTGATTTCACGTGGTGGAGCCTGTGCAGAGGTCAGTAAAAATACTTATTTTGTGACTTTGGGGTTTTAAATTGCCACTTTCTTTCATTTTCAACTACTGTTATATTTTTAAATTCAGACTGTGTATAACATGTTTCTTGTATAGGCAATTTCTTCTAGGTGATTGAACTATTAATATGTTTTTCTTCCCTCCCCTTAATCCTATTTAAGAATAGATAAATACAAAAAGGAGGTGAAAAATATATAGAGTGTAGAGGGATTGTTAGCTCTTGCATAAGGGCTGGCAGGTGTCACTCCCTGTTTATTACTTTTCCCCAAATAAAAATGAAGTTAGTCTTTGGGTTTTGTTGGTTTTTTTGGTTTTTTTATAAGAAAGTACTTTCAAAAGAGTGCTTAAGTACTACTAAGGCACACATGAATATTATACAGTTATAGTGTTATATTTTGACAGGTACAGTCTTCATCTGCGAGGTTTAAATCTTTAGCGACTTCCTAGTAGGTTGTCATGATGTTATTTAACAGGTCTAGAAGGAAAGAGAAATACTTTTCAGATGTCAAACATTTTGCAATGACACAAGGATATGAATGTCCGGAATCCTGAGTCCTAGACCCAGATCTGCAGTCATATTCACTAGTGGCTGTACATAATTTAGCCTTCTGATAACTTTTTTATTCCTGATCTCAAGCTTCATCTTTTCAGTCCTATCTTTTTAAACAATGAGAAACCTCCTTCCAATGCTTGTGTTATAGTGATGCCTTTCGAGTTGTGGTTTCCTTTGCTACTCAGTTTTCATAACAACTTCGTGATAGTTCTTTTTTTCCCATAAGACTAGAAAAATATAGTCACTTTCTGTACTTAATATTTTGGCCCATTTATATGTGATATTACAAATGAAATTTTTCCTTACTACTTTTCTTAGAGTTCGTCTCTCTTAGCTTGGAGCAGGAGGATGCAGCATAACTTGGGTGTAATACGTGTACAAAAACTGTGACAAATACTGTAACCGTATGGATCATGAAAGTACTTGGTTTTGAGCCCTGATCTTATCAAGTTCTAATTATATTGTATTTTTAATAGGTTGGTAAATGGTTGAAGGCCATGTTTGTGTACCTAAAGAGAATTCCCCGTTACCTCATCCCGTGTTACTTTGATGCCATATTAGTGGGTGCATACACAACACTTCTGGATGTGGGATGGCATCAGATGTCTAGGTATGCTTGACATATCAGAGCTATAGAGGTATCTGTATGTATTTGCATCTTCAAGTTTTGTCTGCTAGAGAATGTAATTTGAATGTTTTCATACTCTTCCAATGTAAAAGGGTAAAATGGGCAGTGAAAATCAAATCTGTCTTCTAACAGTGGTGGTTTGGAAGTCTGAGAGTTCAGATTCCTATCCAGGGTTTGAATTTATAATTCCTGTTGACATTGTACAGTAGTAGGAGGAAACCTTAAACCAGCATTTCTTTGCCAGGCTTTGGAAGGGTTTTTTGCCATAATTTTAGTACCACTGCAATGATTCCTTAAAGTTCAGGTAGGTAAGAAAATATCAGATTGTATTTTATGCTCATGCTTTGTTCAACATTTCTTCTCTGATACAGCTACATTTTCTTCATTATCTGAGCACTTTGCTTACTTCTTAAAATAACTGTTTAATCTTCAGTGTCTGCTGCTCTGTTTCTTGCAAAGGGAAGGGAGATTGATTTAACAGAGGCTTTTTCTTAGCTATAAACATGCTGAACAAGTCAGTGTTGTTTTGTGAAAATACAGATATTAAAATGGGAATAGAATTCGGTATGGCTGTAAAATCATGGACCATAGTATATTTTCTGAAAATGCTTGAAGATTAACTAGTCAGGAATGCAGATTGCATTATTTTAGACAATGTGTTGTCAAATCTTTTGATTTGCAGTTCTTGTGTGTATATATGAATATACATAAAAATATGATTTCGAAAAAGACTGACTAGGTTTCACAGATTTTTGTTCATAGTAAAATATTTTTATTGTATTTTTGAAGTCTTAGATCTGTGTATAGGGATCACCTCAACCAAAACAACTTCATCTTTTTAACCCTTTTTTCTGGAATATTTGTCATAAAAACTCTTGTTAAAACTAATAAATGTTAAGACTAACATTGGGCACACATTTTGGGGAAGTGAGTGATCTACAAATTAAATTTTATGTAAAAATTATTTAATGCAAAATACTAGCATTAATTCATTTTTGATACTAGTATTAATTCATTTTTAGGTTTTATATTGTGCATAATACTTAACATAGCCTTCTGTAAAAGAAAAAGGGAACATTTTATAGACCGATATTGTTGAATGTAAAATTAATTTAATTATGTTGCATTACAGCTTTGTGCAGAATGGATCAACGTTTGTTAAACACCTTTCCTTGGGTTCAATCCAGATGTGTGGAATAGGAAAATATTCTTGTCTGCCAAATCTGTCTCCTTCCTTACATGATGTTCCCTATAGGCTCAATGAGATTACAAATGAGAAGGAACAGTGTTGCGTTTCCTTGGCAGCTGGTAAGTGAGAACAACCTTTAAAAAAGAAAAAGTCTTCTAAAATAGTTAAACTGTTTTTAATAACTGCATTAAAATTTTCTGCAATGTGTTTGGGATCCATATGTCAGCAACCATATATGAAATATAGGTAGCAATTTCACTCACTTTTGCCCCGTGTGTAAGGTAAAGATTTGCCCTATTAAAAGTATGGGAGTTTTGTCTAGCAGTGCTTCTTGGGGACAACCATTTTGTTACTGTTCATAGGAGTTGGGAGGGAGATCTTTATTTGTAAGCACTTTATTAAAAGACATTTTTAGCTGTCTTTGTTACCATATTCAGAGATCCACAAGTATGTTTTTCTTTACAGCAGACTCGCTTGAGTTGAATATACTTATCATAATGGGTTTTAGTTTGTTTTCTAAACATGAATTTAAGAACTTAATTGTACTGGAGTAATAAGAGTGAATTTATTGTTTACAAGTTCTCAGAAAAAGAACCATTAGCAAACCAGAACTCCTGATCTGAAACTGTCTCCCAAAGGAAAGAGAATAAAAGCAGTCAGCAAATAGTGTTTTTACCTCCAAATGTTCTGCCAGCATCTGGCAATCTTCCTATGGGCACTTTTCTACGTCCTAAGTATTCTCTTCTGTGGTTTAGAATGAATTTATTTTCGTTCTGAGTTGGCCCATTCCTTTTCTGAAGCCATAGAAACTTTTAAACATCCACAGATGCAGTGGCATCTCACTCACTGGAGTGTTTTTCTTCTTTTTTTGCCGTCTGCCTTTCATGTAGTTTTACTGCTTTTAGTTCTGGATTTTAGTGACATTCCATTTGCCTGCTTTAGTGTTTCCTAGAAGCACAGAGGCACAGTGTTCCCTTAAACTGGTCATAAAGATTAATTATACTAAGGGGTTTGGTTTTAAATATTCCCTTCACATATTCACTGGGAGTTGTGCCTGAGATTTTTGATTTGTACATGGATTGTCATTCTCAAGTGCTGCTGCCATGTACTATAAAATTGCAGAGATGTGGAGGCCATATTTAAGTATTAGCAAATACTGTATTTAAGTAAGTATAGAAGTTAAAATATTGTTCTATCAAGCATGCACAAGAGACTGCTAGTTTGAAACTTTCTGTTTGAGAGATCAGAAAAGTTAATAAATGGAAGAAAAGACAAATATGGACCTTACTGTTGTAATTATTATGCCTTGTTATTTAGAATCATTCTTAAAGCTATATGTTATAATGTCTGCAGCAAAAAGTAGTTCTATAAGCTGCTGGAAAAGAAAAACAGGATGTCTTTCATAGTAGCTGAGAACAGTTGTATCCCCTTTATGCTACTGAGATGGCACAGCTCTCATAAATAAACTCTTGCCAATAAAGTGTTGTAATCTTACCATAGTTCTGACTTTTTGTTAGTTTTCTTTCTGTTTCTTTTAATTAAGGGATGGCACTTGGGTAAGTTACCAAGTGATTTTAATACAAATTTAAATGTTACTGATACAAGAAATACTGTCGTGTGATCTTGAAATTCTAGAAGATATTGTTCTAGAATAAGGTGTATTTCATTCTGTCAAAAACTTGGTCTAGAAGACTGTTTACTTTAATTATCTTAATCTAGGAAAAAATTATAAATGAAAATATATTTTCTGTTTCTGGTTACTTTATACATACTTGTATGCTTGGAGGTTTCTGCTATATCAATGAATTAGATGAAAAATGACATTTCTTTTCAGGTTTACCTCACTTTTCTTCTGGAATTTTTCGTTCTTGGGGAAGGGACACTTTTATTGCACTAAGAGGTCTAATGTTAGTTACCGGGCGCTATCTCGAAGCAAGGTAAGACTGACTTAGCCTTAGTACTTATTGGCTCTGTAGGTAGTTAGGAAAAAGCAGTGCTCTCGAAACCTGAGATGACACTCAAGCTTTTAGAAACAGCTGATGTGCAGTATGAAACTTTAATGGCACTAGTTGTATTTGGGAGCTCTCTCTAAGTGGAATTAAAAATAGCACTAAAATGATTCTCTTTTGCTTTCTTAGTGCTGATACAAAGCTGATGTTCTGTATAGATTAAGGTAGTTTTAACCTCTGTAACACTACTGTTTGTCCTTAAAATGATTGTTTCACATTTATTGGCATCACTGTTGCTGAGAAATATTTTCTGAATTTCTTATGTAAAAATTCGAAGTAGCAAGAGAATATTATTTTTATAAGAAATGTGTGATTGCAGGCATAATTTTTTTGTAACTGCTACTATTTGGCTGTTAATGCTAGAAATCAGCTAATTGTGGTTTTTTACAATCAGGTCTCTGTAAATGTTTAACCTGATAAATAAGCCGTACATAAGCCAGATAGATTTGATATTTTGATTAATTTTAATTTGGGTGGAGCTTGACACTGATAGAAACATAAAAATTAGTTGTTTTAAATTAGCATGTATTTATGCTGTTGAGCATTTGGCCACCTATTAGCTTTCTCATGCAGTGAGATCTGCAGTCTAGTAGTATGTTTACCTTTTTAAAGCTAGTTGGAATCCATGTTTTCTGCAAGGTGTGCGCAACGGTTCTCAAATGAAACTTCTCATAACCTCAGCTGCTGTCACCTCTCTGTATTTTAATAGGAAATTCCCATCTACTCCTGCCCTCCGTCCCCATTCCACCCCACCCATCAGAATGGATACCAGGGTAATCATAAACAATATCAATAAAAACCTTCCCTGTGACCTCAGTGGGATTTGGATTTAGGGTCTATATCACTACCTGTAAAAAAGCAAACTATCTCTTCCATATTAATTGATTTTGTATGTTTTGTACCAACTGATTTAAATGTATTCATGTTGAGGAATTTGTAGGGATTGGGTGACTTCTTATTGCAAACGAAGTTCATGCTAAATGGAGTAATTTGTAGCTTTCAACAGCAAACTTTTGGCATCTGTCTTTAAAATCCTCTTTGTCTTCTTGACCTACCTTGCTATTAAGGTAATCCTGTATGCTTTGTGCTTAATATTTGTCCGGTAATGGCCCTGAAAGCAACTTAGTCAAGACTGTGGTTTTCTTTTGTTCTAGAAACATCATTTTAGCATTTGGTGGGACTTTAAGACATGGTCTCATTCCCAATCTGCTCGGCGGGGGCACACATGCCAGATACAACTGTCGAGATGCTGTGTGGTGGTGGCTTCAATGTATCCAGGACTACTGTAAAATTGTTCCAAATGGATTAGACATTCTCAGGTGTCCCGTTGCTAGGATGTACCCGAGAGATGACTCTTCTCCTCAGCCTGCAGGCACTGTGGTAAAGATGATTTCTAAGTATTTAATGCAACTATAATATTTTAATGATGTTATTTTTTTCTAGCTACAAGAATCTGTTGCTATCTGTTGTTTATGGTGAAGTTTGATTATAGCACAAGAATTCTGCATTTTAGACAGTTCTTGCTACATCTGCATCACTGATTAAACAAGTGCAGGGGGTTGGGAAAGGAGAAAAAAATTCTGTCAGCTTCTAAATTGTTTTGTTGATTTTAGTCTTGGAAAAATGTTTATGTGAAGAACTGTATACAGCATATTGCCATTGTTAAGGATGCTACTGGAAAATGTTTGGTGTTTTTCTTTTGAAAGATCATAAACTAGAGGCTTAAGCATTGCTACTATTTGCGCATTAGATAGAGCCTTTCTACTTGTTTTTCATCTTGCCTTTCACATCTCATCCAAACATGCAACAAATGTAGGATCAGCCACTTTATGAAGTAATACAGGAAGCAATGCAACGACATATGGAAGGCATAAATTTCCGAGAAAGGAATGCTGGTCCACAGATTGATCAAAACATGAAAGATGAAGGTAACATACATGGAACATCTACTGTACAATTCAGAAGTTGGTGATCGTATTTTATGTTTTGTTTCCTGTAGCTACTGAGCATATTTTTTAAAAATTATGTTTACTGTAACTAAAACTATATTACTTTAAATTTACTTAATATTTTAAAAGTGCCTAATTAATTGTTTATTATTGGCAACTGTTTATATGTTATGATACAAGTTATCTTTAAAATTTCACTTAAAGTGCACTTGGTCTCAGGAACCCACCTCAGATCTCTTGTTTGGAGGTTTTATTGTTTATTAAGGAGGTTTGGGTTGGCAAGGTCAGTTGGCATTTTGTTTTGTCCAAAAACCAAACTTCACACCTGATATTCTTGCTCGGCAGGTTTTAATGTAACTGCAGGTGTTGACCATGAAACTGGCTTTGTGTTTGGAGGGAACCGCTTCAATTGTGGCACTTGGATGGATAAAATGGGAGAGAGTGAAAAAGCACGCAACAAAGGAATTCCAGCTACTCCAAGGTATGAAATCCAGGCTCTGGGGATGGGATTTTTAAATCATGTTTTTAATTGAAATTCTTCTGCAGAACTGCTACTGTGTCTTCTATTAATACATCCAAGAGGCGATATCTCAAATGTTCTAAACGTTTCTGCCTACTAAAATGTTAAAGGAATTTCTTTTCTTTGTGCTGATTTGAAGTAAAAAGGTCTGTCCTTGGCAGGTGAAGCCCTCAGATTCTGTCAAGGTCTTAGCTCCATGCTGAGATTTGAATTTTGAATTCCATGAAGTAAAGTGTAATTTAGGAAAAACTGTATACTTGTAATACTAGCAGTGCTTTGTTATTTAGACTTACTGTAGGAGATACATATTGATAATTGTGTTGTTTGAATAATTCTTTGAATTTAAAAATATCTTCAACATCTACACTTTTAGAGTTGAGATTTTAGCACTTTAAAAATAGGCTCTATTATGTGCTAGCAAGCTGTTGCAGGCATCCTTGCTTGAATTTAATACAGTTACAGAAGTGCATGTGCAGATGAGAAGCTCTCTATTAAATGCAGTTTTGAGATCAGAGGACAAAGTTGTTTGGGGTTGATCCTTTTTTCATGTTCTTAATCGCTCGTATATAATTATCTTCAATCTATGCTAATTAGCTAGGTATGATAATATGACTTTAAATAAGACTGTTTTACAGAAAAAGGATCTATTAGCCAGTTTACAATGAAGTTTGTTCCCTGACTGAGAAATAGGGGAACAGTAGGAAAATAAGGAAAAAGGAAGTGTCTAAATAAGATACTTGAAATCTGAATTTTTTTCAGCTACTCATTCAACTTTAATAGCCTTCTTAAAGTAATTATTGGACTTCTTTATCACTACTATTTTAGAGATGGCTCTGCTGTGGAAATTGTTGGACTGTGCAAGTCAGCTGTCCGCTGGTTGCTGGATTTATCCGGGAAAAACATATTTCCATTCCGTGGAGTCACTATAAAAAGACATGGTAAAAACAGGCGCATTTCATAATTGTATTACTGGGGTATAAAAATAACTAAAACAATGAAGCTGTGACAATATAACCTTAGGGATTATTATCAAGCTACCCAGAAAGGTTTAGGGGCAAATGGGGAAAAACTTTATCATTCATTACAAGAATGCAAAGTAAAATGATGCAGGATGCATGTCTTTATTTTCTCTTTCTGTTTTTTCCCCCCACTATTCAGAACACAGAAAACCCCTTCCTGGGAATATTTACATAAATATCATTGGAAGTCCCCTATGTTCTAGAAAGAATACTCTTCTAATTACAAAATTACTTTAAACATACCCAGCCCAAGTGAATATGTGCCCTGTAAAGACTCTGTTGTGCTAGTCTCCCATAGCTGTTCCTATGAAATGTAGAATTGACCTAAATGTGGGGAATCACCAGCTGGAGAGAGGTGATCCTAGGACTACTCCTGTTAGGTGTCAGGAATTTGGGAAGCATACTTCTGGTGTTGCCACTGTGGCTGTTTTCAGAAAATGAAACCTGTATAAAACATCTTGCAGGAAAGGAGGAGATTATCACATACGATGAGTGGAACAGAAAAATTCAAGGACACTTCGAAAGGCTGTTCTTTGTCTCTGAGAATCCAGCAGATCCCAATGAAAAACGTCCAGATCTCGTTCACAAACGTGGAATTTATAAGGACAGCTATGGAGCTTCAAGTCCGTGGTGCGATTACCAACTCAGGCCAAATTTTACAGTAGCGATGGTTGTGGTAAGTGAGGGGGAATGGGAGGAGGACTTTGCACTTAAAATTCTCTTTATTATTAAACTAAGCTTGCATTGTAAGGTCCATCTGCATGACGCTATATCAGGAATATACATTGCTTTTTTTTTTTCCATGCTTTTAATATTGATTCATCTTGGACTATCTCCTAAAAATACAGCATGACAGGACTTGCCAATTTGCCGTGTTCGCTGTATTCAGAATGTCTTTTTAGATTGGGTCTGGGAGGCCACTTTTCTCATCAAATTGGCTAAAAAGCTTGGTCTGCTTTTGGATTTTTGAAGAGCTTCAGTAATAATACTTGAAAAGTGTATTTAAAGTAAAATTAAAATTGAAAAAAGCACTGGATAGCTTCTGTCTTCATGCTTACTGAATCAAGTTATGGAACCTACAAGTCAGAGTAATGTAAAACTGAGGCTTTTTGTTGTCTTCTGAATTTACATACACAGTCTTATGTTTATGCACAGAGATTATTCCTGAAATCTTTATTATTTTATTAGGCCCCAGAGTTGTTCACACCTGAGAAAGCTTGGAAAGCTCTGCAGATAGCAGAGGAAAAACTACTTGGTCCATTAGGCATGAAAACCTTAGACCCAGAGTAAGTACACTAGAGATAAGTGTTAATTACAAAACAGGACAGTAGGAATTACTTCTTGGGGGGGGCGGGGAAGGTAGTGTGTAAAATCCTCATACCTGTGAAATAAGGCTGCAGGAAGTACTTCCAGAACAATCATTTTTCTCTTCTAAAAGTTCACGCAATTGATTTTTTTGTTTGTTTGTTTTGGATGCCACACAGTAAGCAAGTCAAATTTGGTATCATAAAAGATAAAAGATGTTGAATTTGCATCTTGGGACATACTTATATATGATAGAGTGTACAGCACTACAATTTGAGTAAAAGCATAAGGACAAAATTAGGAATTTAAGTCCTTCAAAGACATTAATTGTTTTCCTAGTAGTTTAAACAATATTTAGAATTCCATTATTATGTAAAATACAGAACCTTGTGTAAACCTCTTAACCATCATTAAATGTAAATGCCATGACAAATTTTTTGGTTAATTTCTGTTTTCCTGTTCTGTGTATCATTTTTGTTAAGGCTTTGTTTGCATAATGCATTTTTTCTTTCTTGCAGTGATATGGTGTACTGTGGAGTATATGATAATGCTCTTGACAATGACAACTACAATTTAGCCAAAGGTTTTAATTATCACCAAGGACCTGTAAGAGCCAGTTCCTTCAATTTTAGAAAAAGTGTTGTCAACTTTTCATACAGACTGCTTTAATAATAATCTCTTTTCATGCCTTGTTTAGGAATGGCTGTGGCCAATTGGATATTTTCTTCGTGCCAAATTGTACTTCTCTAAGTTGACTGGTCCAGAGATATATGCGAAAACTGTCGTTATGATTAAGAATATTCTTTCTCGCCACTATGTTCATCTTGAAAGGTAAGATACCTATTCCTTCTAGCTAGTGTATCTACCTATCCAATTCCATGTAAAAGTAAAAATCTACAATATAAACAGATATTGCAGATCGCAAGTCAGGTTTCAAATACAGGTGAGATCTAGTGCCTTTTATAGAGTGCAGAATTACCAATACCCATGTAAAGACTGGATGAAATAAATCTTATGTAAAAATTAGGATCTAACTTCAGAAAAAAATGTTGGTGAGGTTTTTTATTTAAATCAAAATGTTTCAAAACAACCTTTAAAACATATTGGTTAAAGGAGTAGTAGTGACAGATTAAAATTGCAGAAAATAAGATGATGCAAAATATTGTTAGGATTTCTTGTGTTATAAGTGAGGAAACTAAGATTCTGAAACTGTCATAATATCTTGCTATTCTAAGAAGACAGACGAACTTGCTTTTTGAGTTCTCCCTCAGACCAAACCACAAAACCCAAACACTGTTTTTCCCCTTTTGCTATTATAGTTTTAGTTCTTAAGAATTTCAGACGAATTAAAACAAACAAAACATCTTGCCCTTGATAGCCCTTCCATATAATCTGTTCTACAGCACATCAAACATGCATTTATTTGTACGCAAAAGAGAAATTCAGTAGGACTGATCATGACAGAAAAGTTTGTCATGAGGAAAAAACCCAATATTTTGCCTTAGTTTTTGTCTTTTCCAAGTCTCTTATTTGTTAATATCACATACAACTTGCAGTTTGGTAATGCTCTTTGTTTTTTCTGTCTTATTAAAGTAGTGTACTTTCACTCTGTTATGATATTTCATAGTGTACAGAATAATTAATAAAGCAACAGGCTCTACTTACAAGTTTTTCTGTAAGTATGCTAGTTTGTGGGGTTCTTTACTCCTAGGGAGACAGAAAAGGCTTGTGTAGTCATACTACCTGCCAGATGTTATCATGTTTTAGTACCATAATTAATTTCAAGTGTAGTTTGAATACCATTCAGGTGTCTCATAGGTCATTCATATTCTTCCAAAACCAAAACTACCTGAATGAGAAACAGGAGCAACACGCCAGTAGTGTAAGTTCAGTTATTATTAGTAGCAGAGTCTGATTTGAAGATGACACCTCCACTACAATTCCCAGCTCCAGGGGAAAAAATATATAGATATTAATTATTAAAGGACACACTGTGCCTGTAGGAGAGCAGACCTTTAGCCGTGCTTTTCAGTTTCCTACTGACTTAATCTTTTAAAAGGTTTTAAATTGTTCTTTTAATTTCAATCTATAATCTAACAACAGTACTCACTTGTTTTTTCTTTTATTAGATCATCCTGGAAAGGGCTTCCAGAACTGACTAATGAAAATGGACAGTATTGTCCTTTTAGCTGTGAAACTCAGGCCTGGTCGATTGGTGTTATCCTTGAAATCCTTTATGACTTGTAAAAGTTTATTTTGATTGATTTGATGAAAGTTCTGTGGTCTTATTATTGGGCATAAATGAAAACTTGGCTTACACTGCAAGGGAAATCAACTGTTCTGCACAATCACTTAAGCTGTGTCCTGACTTTCAAAGATGCTGAATGCCAGCAGCTCCTGTGTCCTATAACTGTGTGGGGCTTGGATTTTTTGAAAATCAGGCCATGACAATAAAACTGCAGTGCACACTTGATGCAGAAACTTTTAGTAAGGAGCAATTTTGAGAATATGCACAAACTAATTTTAACTAGCTTTGGTTTTTTAGCCTTTTCAAATCAAAATCTTAATGTAACAAAGTAGCTCTTTCCTGAGCTAAAAATAAGTAGCACAGCTCTTATGTTTTTTTTTCTTTGTCTCTTAAAGAGTAAATGGATGTTTTGCAAATGCATGCTTAAAGGGGAGTAGAATAACCTCTAGCTTTCTGAGTTTGGTATGCTTTGTGCTCTAGCACCATACATTAATGAAAGCATAATATGTTGTCTCTCCATTGAACTGTAAGATGGGGATTTTTTGTGTGTGTGTTCAATTGAGCACTTCACTAAGCAACCACAGAAATAAAGTGTATGAGTACTGTAATAAACCAACCTCTGAAGTTATATATAAAATTTTGAGGACTTTACTTTGAGAGTTAATTCAAGCAATAATAAGATAATGTTCTATGTTAATCCATCTTTAGATTTATTTAAATACTGTGGGCCATGTAGCAAACCTATTTCTTCATTTAAAACTGGTTTTCACCGTGAGTAATTCATAAGAAATGGGCCTACAATGCACACAGCCTATATGCTAGGGGAAGCCAAAGATAAGTCAATGTGCTTCACTGCTTTATTAAATGAATTTATTGAAGAGATATGGTCACCTCAGCCCTTCATTCTTGAGAAAGTTCTGTTGAAGCAGGTGGAAACACTTAATATCAATGGAAAGAGATACTGGCCTACCATCAGAAAGGAGAATATGAGGTTTCTGGGCCTTTTGAAATTACACCAATAACAATAAGCATGCTACCTCTATGTGGTGTCCTTTGGGAATAAATTCAGTGACCATGAAGCAAAACACGTTTTTTCGTATTTGAATGCCTACATGCCTTATTAAATTCAGTTCAGTATTCCCAGACTGAAGGGTGGTTAACAGAAGCTGCAGTTGGTCATTCTCAACTCTATTCATACAATTTTTCCATCTTAATGCAATGAACAGGCAGAGAGTGAGGTTGAAAACACTCCCCACATCACAGACAGGAAAGCAAAAGCACTATTGCATTTCTTAATGTTAAACAACAAATGCTGAAAAAAATAAATACAGGATGTAATTATAATGCACTAAACATGTAGATCAAGATTTTATCATATCTGTATTTTAATGTTTCTGTATCTTGTATAAAGTACAGTGCCCATGTGCCGTCTTGTTCAGGGAGATGTATTACACAGGGATACATGTGAGAGCAAGTTAGCAGGCTGAGGAGAGATGAATTGTAAGAAGTGGCTATATTCACGCTATTTATTTGAAAGATTAGTAAGCGTTTGAACTCCCTTGCTGAAGTGTTCAGTCCTTAGAAGTTATGAATAGGAAAGGTCTATATTATACCTGAACTTCGGAGCTGCTGCCGTACAAGGGTTGGGAAATTTTTATTTTCTCAACACAATGCATAAGAAATGTCATTTGATCAAAAATGTTACTGAAATGTCAACTACAGATTATTTTTTTAATGTGCAAGAGGCATATAAAGTATTTTTCATACTGTACTGAACTTTCCAAAATACTTGATAGTGATATTAAGGTTTGTGTCCTGCTGTATCACTACCTTTTTACTGTTCTCCTAGATATTTATTTCCTGTTTATTGTTTCAAGGTATGTTTTATAGCTCCTTTGACTTAGAAAGCAGGAACAAGATGGCAGAAAAAACTGTTCTTACTTCATGAAAACATTCTAAAATTGTAAGTGCAGCTTAAGAGCTTTGACTGTTGAAAAAGATTTCCACCAGGTATCAAAATTAGATACATTGGCAATAACACTCTTTAAGTGTTTGGAAAAAAAAACATGAGAAATTTTTCATCAAAACCTTCCTATGTTATGTACAGATTACTTTCCACTTTTTTTCAAACTGCACTGCTGATAGAGACTGCATATTTGTCACTGCTAGGGATTTTTTTCTAATTTAGTAGTAAAATTTTAAGGATAAATCACCGCTGTGTACACAAAAAGACATGTTACGGAACTTCTAAACTTGCCCATTTATAATGTTGCTTCTGCACTGATTAGTTGAGCATAGTTTTAGTGACAAATATTTTAAATAGGGAAAAAATATGTATCGGTTGACTTTGCTGTTAAGTAGCAACAAAAGTAAGATTTAAGGTTATTAACTTTAGAGGGAGGTGGTTTATTGGTTTGGGTTTTTTCTTTTTTTTTTTTCCTCAAAAAGCTACTCAACACTTTGTCAAGCCAGACAGTTTAAAAATGAAGAGGGAAGAAAACAATGTTAAATCTAACACAAAACATGAGCTGATATGCATCTATATTGTCATTATCCCCTAAAAATAGCTGACTTATGTTGACTGATCCTAAGATGTATTTTCATTTATTATTATCATTTATATTTTGCACTCAAAAACTTTTAGTAATGCAAAGATATAATTGGTAAAATATCTTTTAGAAGTAAACTAAAGAACTTGGTAAGAACTGTGCATCCATTGTGTTCCAGTTAGTGCTTCTGGATCTGTATCGTCATGTGTTTTTTTCCCTCCCAATTGAAATAATTTTAACTGTTACCAATGTTCACGCAGTTTATAGCTCTTGATTTATTCAAGGATGATTAACTTGAGAATTCAAGTAAACTAATGTATCATTCTCACACTGCATGTTGTAATGTAAAATGGAAACATGTTTTACATGTATGTCTATCACAGCAACAACTGATTTTAGAAAATGTCATTATTCATTTCTGAAATGCACAAAATAAAATTCTTTAATTCAGAGTTAACCTTTTCATGTGGTTGTTTGAAAAAATAAGTGAAACTTTAGAGCTGATGTTGCTTGTTAACTTGTAGCAATTTTGCATTTTACACGGGAGAGATCATTAACTCCTCAGGTCAAATATTAATAACAAGAAATTTGTCAACTTTTTAAAAAACTGCATAAACTTGAGCCCTATACTCAGATTCTTGGGTTGGTGTCAATGTAAGTTGTCTCAACTGGGTTTTAGGAGGATTTGGGCTAGAAGAGGTCTGTGTGTATCTTCTCCTATAAGTGATTATATAATTTTAAGTCATTGTATTGCAAATTATCCAAGAGGACAGTCCTGATTAACTGATTTACAGCTGCTGAAGTGATACACAGCGATTAACTTTCCATGCAAAATTCCTTTCTCTATAGAGAAGGCATTTTCACTTTTCAACTCTGCTTCGTAAAAGCAGAATCTCACATCACGAATGAGTGGTATATTGAATGTATTTTGCAACTGCCCCATTTCATTGCCTTCTTTATAAAAATAGGATTTTTCTAATCCTCTATTCAAGCGTTTTCTTTAAGAAAGTAGTTTATTATTCTATTGCGTACTACTTTTAATAGATATGCTATTGAAAAGTGGTTAAGATGTACAAAGTGACCAGTTGCTGAGTTGCCTGGGGGAGCTGGTAAGGTCAGAGCTGCCAGCTCAGCCCTCATGGCACCTCCAGCAGCTCAATGGAGGAATAGATGGATGAAGTGTTAGTGCTGACTGGCACGTTTCTCCTGGAAGCTCCTGTGGAAATTGCAGATGGCAATCAGGGAAGCGCCTGCACTCGGGAAACTTGAGCTCTCCCCGCGCTGCCGTGTGAGGTGAGGTAGGACCCTGAGAGAGACCGCCCGTTTCATCACTTGAGGAAGGCTTTCCCCCTCGCAGGTGGCTGGGGTGAGGGATAAGCGGGCTGGTCTGGGGGTCCCCGTGGGACCACCCAGCGCCTTGCCTCAGCAGCAGGACGGGCGAGCTGCCGGGGCAGGGCAGAAGCAGGACAGCCGGGACAGCGCCCGTGGGCTCCAAGCAGGACAGCCGGGACAGCGCCCGTGGGCTCCGAGCGGGCTGCCCGCCCGGCGGGACGGGCCCGTGCAGCGCTGCCGTCAGCCCGGGGCTCCTCACGGGGAGAGTGTCACACACGGCAGCGAGCCCTCACCGCCCGGGGAAACGGGAAACCTGCCCCATTGACAGAAAACATTTTTGTCTTTTTAAAGCAGAATTAACATGCAAACTTGGCAGCTGTCGTGGTGGTACAAAAGTGAACCTGAGAGCAATATAGAAAGGAGACTGTTCCTAATGGCTAGTCAGGCGGCACCCGAAGCCATCCATGCTTTGCAGTGTCTTGTGTTTCTGTAGGCACTTGTGCAGTCCTGTTGGCCCATTATGTGTTTGTCTTATTGTGTAATACCTCTATGAATCTGTTTCTTGCAGAAATCCTAATCTTTTTGTGATGTGTTTGTGCTATCTACAACCTTTCAGTCACAGGTGGCTGCTCACCCTGTGTAATGATCTCATAGTACATAAATGGAGTACCACTGACTATTTGACAAACAGTAAAATTGTTAACCTCAATTCATGTAAGCTTATGTAATTTGTGAGATCCAGGAGCACTTCCCTTCCCTCTGTGCATGTGTGTGACAGCAATACCTCAGTACAACTTCAGACAGACACTATTTTATGTATAGTGCCTTTTTTCAATGAGAATGAAAGTTGACCATGCAAGAAGAGAGTTATGCTGCAGCCTGACAAGGGTCCTAAGCTGGAAACCTCGGCTCTAGGTACTAATGGAGGTAAGTTTCTCATATTAAATTTTATAACATACATGGAATTCTGTTTCTAAGTCTGACTTGGGCAAATAAACTGCAGCTTAATTTTGTGTAGTGATGAGAAACATAAGATACTGTCTTCTGATCAGTTCTAAAGGAAGAAAGATATTTGCAGTAACACAAGTCACAGACTTGTAAGTAAAATTATTTAATTAATATTAATTTAATTAATAAGTACGATAAATTAGAGGGGGATTAAGTGAGTCTGTTTTTTAAAGGTGATTTTTAGAGTCACAATGACATACAAAAATTTAGAAAAGCTAAAAGGAAGATTTATTTCTTGCAAGTGACCTCTCAAGGGAAAAGTGTTTACAAAATGAACAATCTGTTCTTTTGTGGGTATGTTCAAAAGCTGTTTTTTGAATGTCTTTGTTCTTATGACCGTTGTCTGTAAGGGTCCTACATACAGCATAGATCTGAAGAGTGGTACCTGTTTAATAATATGCAGTGAAAAATATGTTCCAAATGCAGGAATAAGGCTCACAACTGCTTGTGTAACACCATGAAGGGCAGCAAACTAATGAAGTAATATTGTCTTAGCAAGGGCAGTCGTTGGAGGGCTATAGTAGGGTAAGTATTGTCGAGATGTGTGTGGTATTATGCATAAGGAGAGTTGGGGGTAGGATTTTGAAATGAGCATATAAATTTTGTGGATGTGAATGATTGGTTTAAGTATCAGGGATGACGTGTTAGAACGGATCTTACTGGAACGTGGGGTAATCCAGAGACGAGCATGGTGGGCTGGCTGGAGGTAAACATCTCTGTAGAAAGCTGGGGATGATAGGTCGGGTAAGAATAGTGCAACTTTTTAGCATAGCTGAAAAATGAACATTTCCAGCTTCATGGCAGAGGGTGGCGCCAGTTCCCCTCCTTCGGCCGTGCTGGCTCATGCTCAGGCTGGGCCGGATGGTTCAATTCTCCCATGTTCCCCTCAGAGGTCTCCAATTCTGTACAGCCACATTTGCTTTGCTGTCTTTTTAATGGCTCAAAATAATCATAATTTTTTAAAAATGTTTCAGTAATATATTCTATATTCCCATGTAGGGGAATTGGAAAGGAATACATCTTTGATAATTTGATGTTTTAATGACTATGTTTTAAAAGGATAACGGAAACTAATGAGTAGATCCAGTATTAAAAGGTTCAGTAGTCTTTTTCTCCGTTTTATTGCAAAGTTCAAGAGTTTATCTCCTAAAGAACAGGAAATGCTAGGATATGAAACCAGGTGTATGTTAGGCATTTATTTATTATTTACATCATAGTTCATCTAATGATTCTGTAATTGCTCACATTTTTTTCTGTTTCCTTATATGTTTTCTTAATGTACAAATAAATTTAATGTTAAAACTGAAAATCATTGTGCCTGGGCAATCTTTCACTATAACAGTGGGTATTTTAACTTAAGCATGTTTTTACACAGATTTTTTTTTTTTAGTGGCGTTCAACTTGCACACAGCGGTTTTCTAGGAATCAACTGAAAACAGTGAGGCTAAAAATTATGAAACTTAAATTGAAAATTAATAATTTGAGACCCATAAAAACTGTGTAGTGCTTAGATTTAGTTGTCAGAGTTTGCTTTGAATGCCTTTGAGTATGAGTATGAAAGATTTGTAGTTCTAAGATTTGTGTTGTGGTATTGTTAGACAAAGATAATTGTAAGGCTGTACTCTAGGAATGAAGTCCAGTAATGGAGAAGTCTGGATAAGAATGCCCGTAGTAGGAAGGAATCTAGGTGGAATCAGACAGTGAAACAGAGTGATATGAAATGCTAGATCATTTTAAGTGGTTCAGAACAGCTTTATATAAAATAAAATACCATAACAAAAGAAAAAAGTACAGGGTCTGTAGCTATAAAAGTCCAGGTGCATCAGCCCTACAGCTTTAAGCTCTAGCTATCTTATTTGTGTGTTTTTAACGGGCTGCATTTTCTAGCAGTTATTCCAGTTGCTGAAGCTGGGTGGGAACGCCCACATTTTCTGGGTAATTTTGTAGTTTGTGAAGCCTATAATCAGACCTACTGTGACAGCTGTTCAAGACATGGGTTTGTTTTCTTGTAATGACTGTCTGGCTAGTGCTGCTTCAGGCCTCTCTGCAGGCCTGAAGCGGGGCCATATGAATGTGTTTAGTATAGTTACGTTACTTCAGAGCTTTTCCAAGGCCTCCAGGCACCATTTAGTTAAACTTAAGCACCAGATGCTGTTATCAACTGTTTCAGAGTAAATATAGGGTAATTTCATTTCCATGCTTTGAGTAATTGAATGTTTATTTCTGCATAATTTTGTCTTTAGAGAGTTTATGCACCTTTGAAAACAGCAGTTAAAAGTATAAAGTAGATGTATTAATGCAATGCACTATTGTTTGTTCCAGGGCAGGGGAGCCTACACTGTGATGAAGTTCATTGTCACAATAGTTTCTTTAAAGTAGTCATATATAGAGGGGTTTTGCCTTCCTTGTTAGTACCTTTGTAGGAATCTAACAGAACATACTCTAAATTCTGCTGCATTCCCAAAAACCTGATAGAATTTTGTACTTTGGATTTATCAAATTGGAGAGAACATTCTCTTCATGAATATTAAAAGCAAATAAAACCTAGTTGATAATAAGGTGTGTGTGTTAATAGTAGTAAACAGGTGTTCCTCTGGTTATTTCCATCATGATTTCAAAGCTGACCTTACAAAAATTTCTTAAAAATACTAGGGTTTGGAAATTTGTGCTTGTGTTGTTAGAAAGTTTTGTTTTGTCTATGCTGGGAGATTGACTAGAGAAGTTTGAAAGTTATAATACTTAAAAAGTAGATGTTTATTAGTTTAGTAGCTAAGATAAGAAGCCTTCAGTCAAGTAATTAAACCTTTCTTCCAAATTTCAGGAGATAGATGTTATTAGTGATGAAGTAATTGTTCTAAACTGAACATTCCTGTTAAATGTCATTTTGCTTCCTATCCTTCTCCCTGGTTTCATTTCACATAAAACGCTCCTTTTAATTTCAGGAAATGGGGTGTTTCTGTGTCTACTGCCAGACTTTAAATTATAAATATTTGTTTAGAGGAAGGGTTGCAATATTGCTCTTTCAAAAGAACCTCTTGGAGGGCAGAACCCCAGTGGTTCAATTTTAACTTACGACTTGACTGTCTGAAGAGCAACCTACTGCTTGGTGGTTAGTGAATCCTTCAGGAAAGTCAGAGATGTGGGAATAGTTAAAGACAGAGGAGGTGGCTCTGGTGTCCAATGTGACTGCATGCTGTAGTGGAAGAAAAATGATGGAGAGGGAGAAGGTGCAATTTAATGTTAGTCTGTGCCTACTGTACGGTCTGTATGACCCTGTGTTTCAGTAGGGCAGGCAACAGAGTCATAGGGCTCTGCTGGTGTTACCCCAAAATGGAATGGTAGTCTGACCAGGAGTTCTGGATCATAGCAGGAAAGAGTAGCTTGAGGAACTAATTATAACTGTGGATGAATTTAAAAACTTATTTCAATTCTTGTCTGGTTTTCACTTTTGAAAACTAGATAGTTTTTAAATATTGAGATCTCAAGGGAAAAAGAACTCCTGTAGAGGCTGAAAAAACATTTTCCACTTGGCTGAAGTCAAAATTCTGCATTATTTTGTCAGCCCTATTTCTAACTCTTCAGCCAGTTCACTGTGGTGTCTTAAAGTGGACACAATGTCTCCATCCTTCACCCTTCTTCAGAAGTAGCTAAAATGCTACTGTGAATTTCAGAAGTCACCAAAATCACTGGAAACATAAGTACTACATCAGACTCAAAGGTTTTATGTGCTTGAATGTCACATTTTAAGGTGTTTTGATGTCATATACAAAAGTAACTCAGTATAGTAATTACTGTAATAGTATCTTTTGTCCCGTAAATTTAATTCTCAGCGTACTCTATTTAATTTGCTATAATTATATACTCAGTGTACTACTAATAAATATACTTTCAACATGCATGTGTGCTTGATGTATACATATATTTTCAAACATGAGAAAAAGCGATAGAAGTCAAGTACACTGCAATAGAAGTCAAGTATACTACATCTTTAGCATTTTATACTGTTAATGCTTCTTTGAATATTGTATTACATTAAAATTTTTGTAATGAATCTGGCATGAGGATGCTTTGAAATGCTAAATGGTTGTGATGGTGATTAGTACACACCACTCACACTAGATGTTTCCAATGCTAAAAATTTAAGGATTGCTCTGAATTAACTGAAGGGACATTGGCATAGAATGTAGGTGTCTCTGTGCCCTAACCTTCCTTTCTTGGAAAATTGTGAGTGCTATGCCCTGAGAACTTTTGGTAGCTTCAGGACATGTGGAAAGTGGATGACTAGCTGGTGCTAGCTCGTAGATGCACTTCTTTTTGGAAAGTTTTGATCTTTTTTTCCTGCTCCATCATTTTCACTGCCCTTCACAGTTAATCAGTAACCTTTTTCTGCTGAAAATGAGAATTCTACTAACCCAACTCCTACTTGCCTGAACAGATTTCTAAGCTAAGAACCACTGATTTTGCTGCCACTGTTGGATGTGATCTCTATATATTGCTCCTTCCATTGCTGATGGTACTATTAACAGAAAACCCCTCCTTATGTTGACATATGGATGAGGGGGGACTGGTAGTGAGAAATATTCTTACAGAGTGTCAAGTTCAGCAGAACAGAGACATTTGAAAACAGGAAGTCAAGAGTTAGTTTCCTATCCAGACAGTGTTACTTCTGCCTGCTTACATCACTCCCACAGTGCACCAGAAACACTAACGTTTTGTCTGAGCTCTGCACTCATCAGGAGCTGCTTATATCTGTCCTACCATCAGGATTCACCCTCCATATGTACTTGATATGTAATCCCACTGTATGTGTGCCAGGGATAACACAGCAGTCTACACCACGCCGAATCTCATGATGCTTTGCAGCAGGCCTGCAGATTGCATTACCCATAGATAAATATTTAGCTATAAAAACTGATTACTTATGTCCTACAATGTACAACTCCTTTGTTCCCACATCTGTCACATCATATGTTTATCCTTCAGGAAACTTCACAGCCTACGCTCATCTCTGACCTAACTTTACACAGCTTTCTGGGCTTGGTTTCAAGCATGATCTTCAAACTGAGTTCTGAGATGTGAAACACCATTTCTATTACTATTACTGGAAGCCACAAATTCCTAACTTCAGTTTACTTTCACATTGATAGTGAAAGCACTCAAAATGTAAAAAAAAAAAAAAAAAAAAAAAAAAAAAAATTATATTAAAGGTGAAGCTTGTTTCTATGAAACGTAAATTTGAAGCTGAAATTATCTGGCTCCACAGCTAAATCCTATGGCCTATCTAGCTATGATATGTAGGTTCTTCCCCAGGTACTTCTTTTCCTTTTTTTACCCTTTTCCTATGCTGTTTTGCAGTTCTCTCTTTACTCCCAGTTGTATTACTTAATTTGAATTAATGTTGAGAACTGTACATAGTGGCCTAGTTTCGAGTATCTAGTTAATATCTTGCACTGTGGATGTAAATGTGGTTCAACCCTCTGACAGCAGACATGAAAAGGCACATTTATGTATCAGCAGTGCAAACAATAGTGTGACTATGTGGCTGTAGCAGACAGTAGAATGTATTTTCTTGGGTTGCTGAAGAAATTCTCACTTAGTACTTTGTGAATCACTACAGGGTGGTGAACCAATGCAAAGTGGTCCTTAGACAACTGACCTTGAGTTGACTCTCCAAAATATTTTCTCTTGCTAAACTTAATTAAAAGATGCATTAAGGATATTTAGATCACTGTTTCTCTATAATTACAGTTGCTATAAGGATGCTATTCTTTTGTGAAAGGGTGATAAGATGATAACAAATAGCACGCCTTTCATACTGTGGATATGAAAGGCGTGGATATTAAGCTTGAAAATCTTTAGATTAATGGATTATACTGAATTAATACTTCTCCATAAGGATGGTTTATATTATCATTGTGTTCAAATGTATTGCAAAAAATAATGCATTCTGTAAGGAATTCATTTAATGGATGGAACATCAGAGTGTACACTGTAGCAAGAGCAGGGACTTGTGCAATATGGAATCTAATACAGAACATGCTTTTTACGTTTAACATGAGTACTACTTCTTTAGTGTAAGAACTGGGCATGGGCCAACAGTAATAAAGACAATGGAGAAACCATGGATATAACACAGGTTTTTTTACAGTGATTAAAACAAAGGTCAAATTAGGTAGAAAACTAAGAGCACTTCTGACTGGTCTTCAAGATTGCATCAGATTGTTGAACTGCCACCAAAAGACTGAGGTTTATCTGTTTTGGATGGGGGTTTTGCTTTTTTAATCAGACTAGGAAGAATACTGGCATGCATGAAACTCTTGCTGCTCTCCCATTTGTTCAGAATAACACAGTGGTTCGTAACGTAAGCAGCTTCTATCTGTGCAGCACTGCTTTCTCTTCCTCTAAAATGCACATCTATTCTGAAACCCTGCCTTTTATCCACAACTATTTGGGAGATAAAACCTTATTTTACTTGTAAAACTTGAGTTCTGAGGTGGTAGCATTATGCTGATACATGCTGATATTTATTTATTTATTTAGCTGCAGCATGAAATTGTTGGTTTTACATGTAACATTTAACATTGAGCATGTCAGAAAACAAACAAAAACAGTCTTGGGTTAGCAAGATAGCATTGGGCATTTCTGGAAATGCGAGAGTTCAGTGGTCAGTAGGAACATAAAATATTAGATCAGAAGTGTCATGGAGCTCAATTTACGATTTTGTCCAAATTATTTTGTCTCTCATGGGTGTAACAGGGCTTTCACATTCCATGTAGAGGGGCTTTTAAATCTTATATTGTGAGGTTAACACCTAGTGGCATCTTTGTCCTTCTGGTAGAATGCTGTGTCTCTGACTGTTCCCTCCATGAGAGTCACCTCCTTCTCCTCCCTGACCTCTGGCTAAATGGAGGAGTGGATTACTAGCAGAGGAATGTAACACTTCCAATTTGCCACGTAGGTGGTAATTGCTGCATTCCACAGAGGTTACCACAGCAAAACCCTCAGAGACACACGTACCTCAAGTGGAAAGTATAGCTTTGCTTCTAGAGTTTGTTGAAGTTATGAATGATGTTTAGTGTGACAGTGTACTTTAACTTAACTATTTCAACTCTAAGAAAAACCCAAATAAATAGGTATCTGTTTTCTCAGGTGGCCAGCTTCTCGCACTAGTTTTCCCTGCCAGTCCTAATAGAAAGTAATTATTATGATCTCAGCCATTTCCTTTTCCTCGCCTTCCTATTTTCCATTACACAACTATAATTATTGATTATACCTAATTAGGATTCATTGTGCTTCAAAGATATAATACTTGGTCTCTGCCTCCAAAAGGTGATAATCTTACATTTAGGCTTAACATCATGAATAATAGCAATAGACAAGGGGACAATCAGATGGGAGGACAAGAGTGACCACTTCAAAAACACATGATCTTTGCCTTAGTTAACTAGCTAGATATGTGTAATTAAGTGAAGTCCAAGTTCAAAGCACTTTCATGACTAGTATATGGAAGGGAATACTACTAGTTTGAAGTTCATTTATTTATTTCAGCAAAATGTGCTCTCTTGTGGGCAACAGTGTTTGTCCAATGTATAGAGCACATGCACTCCATGGGTCTTGCATACACACCCACAACTCCTTTCTTCCATTGCACAGAAAGGCACTCAATGAGTCATGACTTCCCTGTAAACAGGCTCTGTGTAGATGCCTGTCCCTCACCTCTTTGGAGCTCTTTATTGCCGTGTTGTCTTCAGTTCATTTCTGCATTTTTTTCTATGCTCAGCTCTCTGTGTTCACCTTATATCTGGGGTTACATGATACTGAAACCATGACACGAGTTGGACTTTGTATGTTCTATTCCCATAGTCCTCCAAAACAGATTCTCCTCTTCAAAATACTAGGAGTTGTGTATATTCTCATGTTATTACTTCATCTATGAAATCACATGTTATTGTTTACACGTCACTCATTTTGCCTTATCTTGAATAGTACGTGGGAGACTAAAGAACCTAATAGCCGAGTACTTGAGAAAAAAAGATTTTGTAGTCTAGTAAAAATTAAGTCTTCTCAGGCTTGGTCTATAGGATGGAGAATTTTGGCCTGGCAATCAAGCCTCAGGACTGAAAGTTTTGCCAGAAGGATAGGAAGGTTTATAAAATTACGTGGTCAGCTAGGAAGTTGGTGTAAGCCACAGTTCACACAGGAAGATTGTGTTCTGTCTGATGGAAGAGTCAGTAATGTTGTAGGAGAGGGATTAAGATTGAAGAAAAAAAAATATAGGTTAAAAGGCCTCAGTAGACATGTTTTGTCTTCAGCCTCTAGATCCATTGTCTGATATTATGCTAACTGTAATGAGCAGTCTTTGCAAATCAGGCTCTATAGCTACTTGCACTACTAAAGTATGTATTACATTAGCTCTTCTGAGGCTTTATCTGTTAAAAATTTTATCTATTACTGTACTTCTTTCTATTGCCATTAAATGGAAATGCCAAACAGAAGCCAGATGTTTTGTTTTGAGGATGAATTGGTGGACATTGTGAGGATGACGCTGGTAGGCATTACTAGACTCTATCCCAATCAAACAGTTGCAGACTGGTGAGTACCGAATTGCCTAAAAATATAGATATACTAAATATAGTGCACTTCCAATTATCTCAGATACGATTCCAGGCATGCTTACTATTTTGAAACAAAATGGAAGACATTGTTCCAGCTCTTGGGAAATGACTGTTTATAGAAAGTGAGTTGTTTTTTTCCTTGTAGTAGATTCCAAATTCACCATGAAAAAATGTTATAAATATGGACCAAAAATTGTTACCTGACTGTTCCTTGCAATGTTAGCTGCTGAAGGAATTTGAATTCACCTGCTTCTGCTTTTGAAAGTGAAAACTCAGTGCAACCCTGGTGACATCGCATCTGGAGAACACATCCTGCGGTGACTTCTCACTGCTATGCAGAGTGAAAGGAAGGGCTTGGGAAGCTGTCAGGAAATACCTTTGAAACTATCTAGACTCTGACTGACAAGTCTGAGTGCCAAGACACATGTCCCAGTTCTGGCACATCTGGAGGAGACCTGTGAGTATTAAACAATAAACATCAGCTGTTTCTACTGAGAAAGGTCACAGGTAAACAGTTTCTTTGTGGGCTTCCCTTGTGCCTTCCAGGTGTCTATCAGCAAATTAATATATTTGTATTAAGGCTTTCTCTGGAAGCCGTAAGAGGATGTTCGTGTGTTGATTATGATGCCATGAACAGTCATAGCCCTTGTTCTGGTAAGATCACTACATGTGCTTGGAAAAATACTTTTTTATTTATTTAATTGGTGTCTTTTTATTTTTACAAATTTAAAGAGTCTAAGTGATTGAAAATGATAATTCATTATCAAGTCAAATAAACCCTCTTTAAATTAGTCTATTATGAACTTATCCAAATAAATACGTGCAGCATCTCCATGTTAACCACTCGCTGTAGCTCATAAGCAGCCTTCTGCAAAGAAATACAAGAGAAATTTTTCACTAAGTGTCTTTCACTAAACCTTTGTGTTTAAGTCACCAAAGTTAAGCTATTTCAGAAGAATGAATGACGCATCTTCCAGACTCTAAAATATTTGAAAAGTCATTTACACTTACACAAAATGTGAAAATAGATTGCCACCAGGAGTTAATTTATTTACTTTGCACATAAAAGATTCCTTCTTGATGTGATATGACAGCGGTCTCTTAATAAAAGAGTGAACAGTTAGTGAGAGGTGCTGACTCAGCATAAATGAGGACCTGGTGGATCAGGCAGAATTGGGCACAGTGTAGTTATTGCCAAGGTGCACTAGAATGAGATCTGCAAAGGACCTTAAAAAAAGAGGAATAAGATAGATTTTGCTAAAATAAAGAATACAAGTGCTTCAGCAGTGATGTGAAAGTGTACTCCTGGTCTGAACTACAGTAGGCAGACCTTGCTTAGAATCAGGAGGACTGCCTGAGTCTGAGATGGAGCTGTCCTAATCAGTTGTCTGTTCTGGATTGCAGTTCACATTCTAGCCATGTTCAGATATTGGTATGCATCAGACCTTTTATACTTTATCATTAAAGGATAAGTGTACCATGTGCAGTGCCACTGATCAGTGTCACCTGCCTCTCCCTCAGTCATTTGTGTTCTTCCTTACTGTTTTCTGAAAGCACATTTTCTGTCACCGTATTACTGTCAAGTGCTTTAGGGTGAATCTACTTTGGGAACTGCAAAAATGGTTTGGATATGAAGTAGAAAATGGAATTATGATGCAATGCCACTTAATCAAGTCCTGAAATAATTATCACAGGACTGATTTCAGTGTAGTAAGCTATCTGCAGAAATGATAATAGGTGTTGCTCAAGCCTGGCACACCTAACTTCTTGTTTCCCAAGCCATATAAATAAATAGTCTTCTGTGCGTATATAAGTGTATCCACACCTCTCCTGTCACATTATTTCTGAGCAAAGAAGGGTCCTTCATCTAGATTACCAAATAAATGGAAGCAGACACCCTCCGATTTTGTAACACTAGGTATCATTTTGCTATGCTTGCAAGTGGAGAGTATAATTACCATTATCCCCTGGTACTATAAGTGACATTGCTGTTACTGCTTCCCAAGCTTCATTTTTAGGAACTTAGTTTTATTCAATACCAGAAAAAAGCAGCCACTTTAAACTTTAGCTCACTTAATGGTACATTTTCTTTCACATTAAATTCAACCTTTTATTACTTTTCTAGAAATACTTTTGTTAGAAAAAATACTCTAAGAAATAGCTGAATCTGTACTTATAAATTTGCCTCTGGTCTTTCCAATACACCAAATGTACTCTACAGGTAGTCTGTAAGTTTTAGCCTTGCTAATGAAAGTTACATTAGGCCCTCATATAGTATATGCTATGCTTTTAATTTTCATTCTTCATTAGCACTTCAGTTTTGTACGATCCGCTGGATTTCTGTGTGTCAAGCAAACAATTTCTGAAAGATTTAATTTTTTCTCATTCTAAGCTCCAATGTAATATCAATAGGTCATAGGTCAGTCCAACTGAAGACTAATGCTGTCATCCAGAACTTTGGAATGCAGCAGAAAATTTGCTTTAGTGATGAACTTGAAAAAAGTTTATTGTTTAGAATTATCATAAGTTCAGTGTGAGATTCTACAGCACAAATCCAGGAAAGAGCAAATATCCTTAGGCTGCTGCAAGATCTGTTCCTAATATTAATTGTAGGGTAAGCTTAAGGAAAGTGTTGAAAACAGGATATGATGAAACATGAAACACTCCCTTGGCTCCCTCACAAATCCCTCCCTCCTCTTTCTATATTCTCTCTCAAAATAAATAGCTGTGGCTAGTTGGAATCTGAGTGCCACTAATGCTACACTTTCCATTTTAGTTTCTGGGTTTCTGTGGTTGTTAAATACTGGAGACTGAGACTTAAGTATATACAATTTTCAGCCATTTACCCGTATTTTTTGTCTTTTTTCCTGATTTTGGAGATTATCTCAATTGTTATTCCTGTTTGTTTAGGCAGAAATTCAGGGCTGTACTGGACCACTACTTCTTTAGGATGGTGAGGATTAAACCTGCTCCCATGTTGCACTAATAAGCTCATGATTGCATTGTTCCAAACTTTTCATCATAGTGAAAAATATGTATTACCCAAAAGTTTAAAAAGCTATTTCACAAGATTTCTGATATACAAAAGGAAGGTCAAAATGGGTCTGACTAAAGTAAGAACATACCTAGAAGTTTGTGTCTTGAAGGCATTCAAACATATGTTTCCTGTTCTAGTGGTAAGTGGAAAATACTGCTCAAATTTAATATTGTTAGTGTTTTCTGAAATAGATTAGCAATTCTAATAAGTTGTTATTTAATTGTGTGAAATATCTCTCTCAACTACTTACAAGAAGTCCGGTTTGTCATTCCCCGAAGTGGCATTGCAGATCAATAGCTGCTGCAATTGATCCTAACATCCTAAGTAGCTTCCATCCTAAGCCAAACCTGGAACCATTACATTTTGGTCCAATCTCAGTGTTGGTGGGAGGGAGTTCTACAGCAGGAAAGTTTTTCTTTAGCTAGAAAAGCAAAAGCACTGAGATTAGATCCAGGATTGCAAATTCAACCATACAAAGCTGAGGTTTGAAAAATAATAGTCCCTGTTCTCAGTATTTACAATAATGATTATATTTTCAATTTGTTTCCATTATGAATTTTTTATTTTAGGCAAAAGCCTATCAGTCGCATGCCTCCAAATGAATTTGCCCAGAATTAAACAGTAAATTTGTTTAATTTTTTTCTCGTCTCCGCATCATTTGCATGCAGCTGCCACGGTGTACTGAGGAACATGTATATCCAGCTAGTTACTGTTTCCACAGCAAGGGAATTAGAATTGAGGTTACCGTTAACCAAGAGGTCAGAAAATTTTGTGATGTGTCTTCACTACATCATACTAAATTAAGGGACATCCCACTTCCCTAAGACTCCAGGCCATCACCACACAGGTCAGTGTCAGCCCTTGAACTTTGTATGGAACCCTTCCAGCAAAGTGGCTCTCTACAATTAGACAACACTTAAACTCTTTCAAAGTAATAAATTATAAATGTGTAAAACATTAGGTACCTTGCAGCTAACCACATAGACATTACAATTTGAGGTCTATTATATGTATGAATTATAAAGACAGCAAACTTTTTTACTCTAAAGTTATTAACATCATACGTTACAAACAAGAATTGTAATGAAAGTTAATTTTTATGCTCTGAAGTTATAAGCTTCCTATAGTTACCCATTAAATGTATAATATTGATACAAGAAAAAAAGAGCAAATTTAATTCAGAGGGGACCAGCTACTTTAGGGTCACTCAGACCTGAAGCTTTGAAAGTGTTAAAGGGGAAGTTGCATACTGTTTACAATCTTACTTTGGGGACTCAGTTCTGTGACTTCTCTGGCTCCTTTTCTCCCCTTTTACTCTTTTCAGTTCAACCCTTATATGCTTCTGCCTTCTTAGCAAGGCAGCGTTTGAGCAATGTAAGAGCTCTGCAATCTTGGCACGGTGGTTTCAGTAGCTGCATGGTATGGTATGTCCTTTATAATTTCACACAGTTCAAATCAGATGGAAAGATAATCAGCTGGGGAGTTTGAGAATGATCTGGGCTTGATATATAATATTATATCACATTTTTTCCGCTGATCTAGCCAAATCGATTTCAAGAGCAAGATTCAAGGGAAAATAAGTAAACTGTAACTTCTTCTTTTAATACTTTAAATGCCTCATCACATTTTCCTGTATTTTTTAATTCATAATTTGCATGAACTTGTCATACACATTCTTCTTCCTAACACTTTTTTTGAAGAGTGGTTTATTTTTGCTATTTTTTACATACCAACTGTATGGTACCTGGTCCCTGTAAAATCATTCAGTGAGCATTTTGGTAGAAGAAATAGGCCAAATTTTAATACTCTCAACCTTACCCATTCCAGTTCATCCACTCCCAGCTGTATATCTTCTAATGCCTACCTTAGTCATGCCAAGATCACATTTTTCTCCACTGAGTGTTAGGTCCTGCTGGCAGACACTGCCTTCTGAGTTAAAAGTAGGGCTCATTCTCAGTTGTAAATCTCTGTGTTGTTGTAAGCCAGTGTAGCTTTGCACAGACCTGTCAGTGAGATCAGCTTTTACAGAGCAGTTGCTGGATTCCTTTTGCTGAAAGTAAGTGTTTGGAACTTAGGTGCCCTGATGTAATTTTACAGCTAGAGATTCTAGAGTACAAACACACGCCAGAAAAGCCCCAGCTTTACTGGGTGATCCGTTTTAGGTGTTGGATAGGTCTCATCACAGTTCATCTATTTTTTAGCAATTTGTAAAACCTGTGAATTGTCTTGTTTTAAAATTTAGAGTGAAGTTAATTCAAGAGTTTTTAGGGGCTTAATGCTGTCTGCTGTAGTATATCTCCTATCATTTGTCTTGCAAGAGCCTGAACTGAACACTTTAGCAGAAATATATATTAAAATTTTTCTTGTCTCAAAGGGTTGGCAGAGCACAGAAATAGGCAGAAAATAGAGAAATGGAGCAGTCTATTCAGATATTCCTGCATCTAATTTGTAACCTTGACATAATAATTCATGATTTGTCATCTATTTAAAGTACTGATACTAACGGAGTTAGCATTATTTAGACACTACCAATCAGAAACAGTCACAGTAGTTCTGTGTTACAAATTCCTATTTCAACTTCTTTCTGATTGAGTTTTTGAAATTTGCTATAGTAAATGGTAATTTTTTTCTTCTTTTTAGGACTTTGCCTAATTAGGTCATGTGTGTTTTCCAATGTGCTGGTTGCAGAATGAATATTTTAACCTGCTGACCCACTTAGAAGAGTTCTGGGTACATATATATTGTAATTGGTCTTTTGTTTTACTTGGGTTGATGTGAATCAACTCATTTGGTGATGGAACTGAAAAGAGCAACCACCTCCAAATCAACTTAAATTACACCTTTTGACTGCACTCAGAATTACTCACTTTTCAATGATACAGAAGTTCAATGGCCACCAGTGTGGTGCTGTGGGATCTGTTGATCTTTAAGATATGAAACCATTAAATGTGACAGATGTGAGAGGATCCTTATTCATCTGCATTGCTGTGGAGAAATTTCAGTACACCATTGCAAAATGGTGTACTGAAATCTTAAATATTGTTTAGCTAGGTAGTTGCTCTGTTATTGACCAAATAATATGTGAATTTCATGATTATTCCAAGGTCTTATCTTTTTCCTGAAGTAGGTCTCTCCTGCAGACAGAAAATGTTTCCTAGAGATAATTCAGTTAGATTTCTAAAGCATTGTGAATTGATTGGACCAGTACTACAGTTTGTAGTGCCACTATGATTAGAAGACTGTATTTCTGCGATGATTATAATACCATACCTAGTAATGTCATGAAACCCATGCTTTACCTTTGAGAATGCCTTTGGTACACAGTGATACAGGAATAGCTTTCTCATATACTCTTTTGCCAATTATGTGACACTGCTGTTCTTCCTTGTTTTTTAATAGCATGTATTTGGTGAAAGGGAATGCTCGATTAAGCTCCTTTTTCAAGTAAAAAGGTGGGCTTGTTATTTCATGTAGTCAAGATGCTGAGTGTGCATATCAAGATTTTTTGAGGTATCAGTAGTGAGGTATTGGGTATTTACAAACAGTGTATATAAACAGATATATTTACTTAGGTGACCATTCAATTTGAAGGGGGAAGCAACACACGTTCATTGACTTTTTGCCAACATTAAAACATCACAGAGGATTTAGGTGACCAGTATTAATCCCTTATCACAAATGAAATGAGGACTGCTATGGTGGAAGCAGAAGCATTAGTTTCAAATTGTTGCCCAAAAATATGTTGCCAGTGATTTTGTCAGCATGAATTTTTTGAGGTTGTAGCAGATAGTCATCACATTTTTCATGGCCAAAAGCAGTTTAGAAGAGTATATGATATCACACCATCTTCTCAGTTAAAGGAATATAAACCTAAAAAGAAGTCAAACCAAGCAAAATTGATGGGAAGAAGGGAGAGGATGGGACACAGCAGAGACACAAGGCTTTAGGAAGTTAGAGTTGCTGAGTATGTGTATCTAACATTAGATACCTACATCCAGAGAGATGTTTCAAAAAGGTTAAGTGGGGTTTTTTAGAGATTCTAAGCATCTGTGGTTTCCACTGGCTGAATGAATTAAGTATTTTTTCACAAATATGTTCAGAATCCATGGATGCATTCCCATCTAAGAGGATGTGAATGCCAGATATGTTAGTTAAAGACCCATTGTTTTCTAGAATATCAGAGGGAAAATCAACAAGGAACTAACACTTGTCCTACTCTTAATGACTGATCTGTCACATAGTGGGATGTACTAATCTGAAGCACATTTCAAAGCTCATAGGCATGTTTCTAAATCTTTTATAGGCTGATGTTTGCAGTTAGATTCTAACACTAGAGAAAGAATATGTTATTTTCTAAGGAAGGTATCTCTTTCCACAGACTTACAGTGCATTAACAACTCATCTGGGCTTTGGGGTCCTGATAGTATACACAGATACCACAAATGAAGTAAAACACAAATTTCTCACTAAGTGACTCATTTGATTAGCCAGTCTTGTCTGTGTAATGCAGAATTGTGATATTGATGTTACAAAGTGACAAAGTGACTTCCCACCAAACATAATCATGCTATTACTGTTTACTCTGACAGCAGCTTCTTTCCATCCAAGAGCTCAGCACATTTCACAACCATTAAGCCTCCCAATGAAATAGTTAAATGTCATTATCCCATTTTCTAGATGAGGCATATAGAGATTAATGACTTGTTAGAGTCATACAGGAAATTTGTGACAGAGCAAGGAATAGATGGCAGCTCCTCCAGCTCTTATGCCTATTCTCCTTTTTACAAAATTACTTTCTGTCCTCAAATAAAAGGCACTTCTGGTTTTGGAGCAACACTATTAGCGAGTGAACTCAAAACCTTAGTTATTGAATCAGTAAAAGAAAAATGTGCTATTATTGGCATAGGATTGTTTTTAAGTAGAAACAGGTGAGAATGCAAGAATCCTAGATCTCAATTTGAAGGTGAGGAAGGGGAAGGGGGATCTCAGCAGTTTTATGTAGCACCAGAAACCTAGTGTGACCAGCATAGAAGAAATGGCTGTTGATCTGGTCTTGAGTCTTAAATATGTTGAGTCATTATGGGGCTTTTTTATTTGGCTGTTACTGAATCTCAGTATTTCTGTTTAAACTGATCCAAAGGCAGTGTTCACTGTGTGGGTCACACATGATGTGCAGTTAAGTTTTTCACACCCAAAGAAATCACCCAAATTAAATCCACTAACTGTTCTGATACGTAAACACACAATTAAATAATAAGATGTGAAATGCATCACAGAAATGCTTAAAATCACATAAAATATACCAGAAATTTTGTTTGGAAAGTTACTCTAGAACTGAAATACTTTGGGATGTGTGTTTTAATCTTTTTAGATTATTCTTGCTATTTTTTACTATAAGTTTTATACACTTAGGCATTCCCATCTGTAGTATAACATTGTCTATACAGAAGGTATTATGTTATCTGTATGTGTGTATATATCTGTATATATACACACATAGTATGACATGAATTCATGAAATCTTAAACTAATTTATATTGTATAGGAAAGGAAGGTGGAGGGTTTTAAGTACAGGAATAGAAATGGGAAGGTTTATGTCCTGAGAGAAATATGTATGAATCTTTGAAAATAATTACTGATGTATTTATTGTATGGATATTATCCTGCCTAGCTACTTAGTTTTAAATTAGCAGAGTCAATTGGGAGGAATTCCTGGCAGAAGTGAAAATAAAGTAGAATCCTGGAGATAATCAGGAGTCCTAATGAAACATAAAGAAAGCCATTAACTGGGGATCATGCTCAGCTGGACTCTGACCTGGGCTGATGAAGTTTCTTCTTTCAGTCAAGGTTAGGGTGGAAGATGATACTTATGAAATCTTAAAGATGCTGGCCTACGCAGAGAAAGGGGTTGAGTGAACTCTTCGGGGAGTGTCACTGAGTGCTGACAAGGACTGACGCATACCATGAGTGGCAGAAGACTTTCTATATGACCTTGGCCGAGTCATTTAATCCCTCTGTGACTTGGTTTCCTCATCTGCAGAATTAGGTACAAACAATAATACTTCCCTGCCTCACAAGAAACTGTGGGGATTACTTCATTACTGTTTGCAAGGTGTGTTCAGGGACAAATAGAAAAAATGCAGTGGAAATATTATTTGTTGCTGGAAACAAATATCAGATACCTTGTTGATCATGTCCTGGAAAATATATTATTAACTGGCTATTTCTTGGAAATCTGATCTTATTAGAAACCACATGAGCCCATCATACCTTCCCTCTTTCCTCTGCTTCCTTTATGCTCTTCTATTCAAGTAGTTGTGCAAATGTTATTAGACAAAATTAGACAACCTGTCTTCCTATCAAAAAAGTATGCTTCTTTCAAAGATGACTGCTTTTTAGCTTCTGTAAATGATGAACCTGTAACTCCTCAAATCTATAATCACATTCTCTTATCTGTATAGATTGATATAAAGATAAGTAACAAACTTCCTTTAGTTACAGTTTTGAAGAAGTGGATAGCAAGTGTTTAAAGTTGATTTTGAATTCCAAAGGAATATCCACTAGTAAGAGCATCTCCTTCTTTGCTTAAGAGGTTGAAAGAAACTCTTATAAGCTGCACCTCTATGCTTATTAATAACAGATCCATGCCTTGTTTGATCACACAGTAGTGCAGGATTTCACAGGTATCAGTTACAGACGTGTCTATCAAATTAGCCAAAATTCAATTAGCCTAAGCAGCCAGAATTTTTGAAGGAATGAGGGTGCATCAGCAAAGTGAGTTTATACCAGTCAGTTTTGTATCATTTAGCTAATGCAATTTTTGAGCCAATACTCTTGGATTGGTAGAAGCTCTAAAGCTGAATTTTCATTTCTGAACCCTAGCTGCTCACTCACAAGTGGACTGCACATGCATATATGTGCATTGCATTAACTCTACTATGCAGGGGAGTTCTCTAGGCCACAGGGACTTGTGATTAGCTTGTAAACATATTTAAATTGTACTTGAAAGATTCTGGATCTATAAATACAAATTACATTAAAAGAGAATGTTTCAGTAATACCAGTAGGTATGTGTGTAAGAGAGACCATTTAACTTCTCTGTGACTGTGAAAACAAATTTTGATTGTTAATGTTAAGGCTCCACTTTTCTTTTGGACTGCATATTTTGGTAGTGGAATCCCTCTACTATCATATCTTCAATTCCACTGACAGATGTTTAGGTTTACTTAAATCTGAATTTAGAGTCTGGTAAACCACTAACAAATGGTAGCCACATTATATGAAGTTATATGAAGCATTGCATAAATTTGCAGCCACACCTAAGCACTCACCTTAAAAGCACATGGGGACAATAGTGTTTGTTAGCTTGCACAATGCATGAGATAAGGTGATGCAATGTTCATATGTCATTGCTGTTGCATGTGCTGCTCATGTCAGGGGTTTCTCCCAAGCAGCACACAAATGTAGGGCCACGATAAGCTGTGCACAGTCTTGTTTGCCCTCACGTCTACTGTGGCATAAAAAGTTTGGTAGAAGTAATCCATTTGATCACTCCCTTCCTACTCTTTTGTAGTCAAGTCAAACCTCTTTTTTGCTCACTAATTCTCACGTAAGGCTCTCACTGACATCATCTAGCTAGGACTTTCAGGGTGTGAACCATTTTTGTTATTTATGGAGTATCAGACTTACACTAATGTTGGCAGGGTTTAAATCAGACAGGAAAAGTACTAGCATGAGCAAAGACAAGAAATTAAAGACAAAAAGGAGTTGAATTTTTTTAATATTTGGGAAATGGTAACTTTCATATCTTTTTTCTTTCCTAGAAAAACGTGGTGTACTGAATTATCAGAAGTAATATTTATAGAGAATACATTTAATATATTTCCTTAAGAGTGCAAAATATACTATGTAAATTTTAGTTGGCTCTTACAATGTACTGTTGTAATGTAATATTATTTTTCTGAGGAGTAACACTATATTTACAGATAGAGCTATTTTGAGCAATATGTAATTCTACTGTATGATATGTTGGTGCATTTTTAAGAAGGGAATCTATTTATTGAGCATAGGAAGCAAAATGTTGCTTTTATTATAAAAAATGTGGCAATATTTCAAGGCCTTGGAAACAGGATATAAATACTGACATGCTAGTATAAGGTAGAAGACACTGTTCTTGAAGGAAAAGTAAATAAATCTATCTCTTCATTTAATAATTTTGATACGATTCATATAGCTATTAAGAATCCTCACCACTAAACTTAGACTAGAATGTGTTTCAAAACAACTTCAGTTGAGTGCTTACGAGTTATACACAGAAAGTATGCTGGAGGACTGCAGCAATGATAACATCCTCTTATAGCACTAGTGTACACTGAGGAAACCACTTTCATTTGGAGATGAAATGTGGGATGTTACAGAAGTTTCTCATGTTGTCAATATAGATGTCAGGAGAGCAAATTTTATTTTTAGCATTTATAGGGATTATTCATGGTCTTCCCTGTTTGAGTAAGAGGGAAACAAAAAAAAGACTGGGAGAGTTTGGCAAGGCAACTGGCACTTAAGAGGAGTGAAGGATGTTCAGAAATTATTGTTTTCTTTTTCAGAATTATGAAAAATAGTGTTTGGAAGAAATTCAGTTTCTCTCCCTTCCTACTCGCTTTTGTTGTTCCATAGAATCAGTTTGAACTACATAACAAAAGATGTCTGTGGTTCTAAACTCAGCACTTCATACTGTAAGACCACTTGTTATGCACATTTTCTCTGAAACAATTTTGGAGTAGCTACCATTGTACCATTCACTGTCTCCAGCACACCTGATATATCCAAGCAAATAGTTTGTCGGTTCTCCTGCACAGTCCAACACTCAGTGGTGTATCAACCCTGTGTACCAGAAACAGCAAATCAGTTTGATAAGGATACCAGACCCTGATGAAAATAACTCTCACATATTTTACCTTGTTATTCATGTATATCTGTTGACATTAGCTGAAGCTTTGTTATGCTTTCTACCATTTCCAGTTGAAATGTAAACTGCTAGAACAAAAATAATCTTTGGCTCGGATGTTGCAGAGAGTAAGCATAAAGCTGTTGAAGGTCATGAAGGAGGTTGGAGGTCCTAATGTCTGTGAGGAAGAAGGAACCGGGCTGCTTTGTCTGATCTGGTTTAAACAAGTTTTAAATAGAAACAAAAGAGTTCTAGGAAAATCTGACAGGGTTTTCAGTCCTTTGTTCCAGAAGATAGTCTTTTGCTTAGGTGAGTAGCTGGCTTCCTCTTTGTCCATCATGTACTCTTTAAAATTTTAATGCACTTCCCAGTAGGCATCCCGTTCCTTTCAGTGTTCTGGACTCTGGACTCTCTGCCATGCTCCCTGGCTTGTTCTAATGTGATTATTTTAAAGGAAGACCAGCTAACTCTATATGGGTTACCATACAACCTGAGATCTTAAAAAAAAAAAAAAAAGCTAATATTCCCACGAGAATTTGCATTCCAAGCAGCAGGGAAGTCCATGGGCGTACAGCACTGTTGATCTGCACTGGCACAGTAGTCTGAGTACATAGCAAACTTTGTAATCATGGTTTCACTAGAGTCAGGAGTTCACCACTTGTTCAGTTGGTATTTAATTTATGATCTCAAAATTGTCCTTTCAAGTGTGGAGACCTGAAAAAGACTTTTTTTTTTTTTTTTTTTTTTAATTGGCAATTCTGCAGTACAGGTAAATTAATACTGAATCAGTGTTCTATGTTTGATTCCTTGGGAATACTGTTCCTTTGAAACAAACCGCAAGCAGTATGTTGTGTAAGAGGGACGCAAGTTTACAACTCTCACACTGTAAACTAATGGTCTGAGTCCTTACCAGTTTATTTAATGTAGGATTTTATTAGCACTACAGCCAGCAGAAGTACATTGCTTGTCTTATCTATGCCTCTTTATAACCATATTACTGAGATTACAGCAATTCATTGCCTGACATTTATCTATCTGCCTGTCAAATCAAATATTCATGGAGTACTCACTGCTGCTCAGAGTAGCCTGGAGAAATAGTTCTAATCCCTCTCCTTACCTCTCAGTATCTCCTAGTTGGGAGTGAGGGAGGTCTTGCATACATGCATTTGTGAGATCCCATCTCTTTGGTTATGTGTTTCTAGTGTGAGCAGTTGACATTCCTTTACTGTGTAATTTATTTGGTGGTGTTACCGGTATGCTGTTGCATTTGTGGTATGCAGCATGATTTTTCATTGCTATTTATAACATTGGTATTAATGGTAAGCTTGGTGGTATAGTAAGAAAAAAAGGATTATGATCTCTTCCCCAATGGATCACAGCAGATAGGAAACAATGTATTTCATAATGGAACAATGTAAATAAAATGCTACTCATTAATTAAAAGTGATTAACTGAAAGAGAATACAGTTAGTTAGATGCACTGAATCTTAAAAATAGATAATGTTCTTAAAATATATTTTAAGTGCACAAATATCAAGGAATTAAAGAAGGTTCTTGTGAACAGTCTTTTGTTCATGGATTTCCTGGTATCATAGAATCACAGAATTCCCTGATTAAATAGGAACGTGTGTCATATTGTTAAGGTCTTTGAATGTGTCCTGATAAGGGCAACAAAGCCAGTGAAAGGGCTGGAAGGAATGTCCTCTGAGGAAGAGCGAAGGACTTTGGGCTTGTCTAGTTTGGAAAAAAGGAGTCTGAGGGATGACCTTATTGCCCTCTACAACTTCCTTAGGAGGGGAAGTGGAGAGGGAGGTGCTGATCTCTTCACCCTGGTATCCAGTGATAGGACTTGTGGGAATGGTTCAACGCTGTGCCAGGAAGGTTCAGACTGGACATTGGAAGCATTTCTTTATAAGGGTGGTCATGCACTGGAACAGAGAGGTGGTAAATGCCTCAAGCCTGTCAGTGTTTAAGAGGTATTTGGACCTTAACAACATGCTTTGTCCCTTGCCTGAAGTGGTCAGGCAGTTGGACTAGATTGATGACTGTGGATCCCATCCAACTGAAAATATTCTATTCTATTGTATATGTCATCCAGCTTTTGGACTTCTTCCCATCTTCAGTAGAGACCTTATGGAAATGCTTCTGAAAAGAAAAAAAAAATTAGTTTTGAATGCAGGTCAGATGCAATAACTTCAGTTCCTTCCCACAAGGTACATAAGATGAAACAGCCTCATTAACTCTTTGCTCTGAGAAAATGCTTGGCAGTACTACAATGATTGGAATTTTCCATGTCTTTTCCAACTGTAAGAGAGGAGTAAAAAAGTGAAAAACCAGCAGCAGAATACTCTCAGGTAACAGATTAATGTAAATATTTTACTGGAATTTCTCAGGAAATATTAGTAAGGTGTTTTTTGTATAGCATAATTCTTTAGACTTTAGTCAACATACTAAGTTAGGCTACCAACCCTCAGAAGGCCTTCCTATGCCAGATGCCTAGATAAAGGTCACAGGGGGCGTGACTCACCTGTGAGGAGTGTGTTGTCACCACCAACTCTGGGCAGGACAGTCCCACCTGTGGTGTCCCAATTTCCACGGCAGATGCACAGTTGGCCCGGATTGGCCGTGCTGGTTCCCCGCCCTGCCACGGATTGGACAAGCCTTCCATCTCCTCTCTCTCATCTTCCTGGGACACCTGCACTGCCCGGCTGCAGCTCCTCCACACTGACCACAGAGGGACCAGAGGATGCCCACGCATCAGCACTTGGTCGATAAGGTGTGTTGGTGGGGATGTGGTGGACAGGGTGCACACCAACTGGGGATACTTATTCTCAAAGGCTGAAGACTAAGTCTGTGGCTCATCAAGAGTGTCTAGGAGAAGAGAAGAGAAAATAATCATAAAGAGTATCATTAGAAAGGGATATACAGGACTTACTCTTAAACTGTTTGCAGGACTTGCCAGGACTGTGTTTTTCAAATTACAGAAAGGTATTTATCATATTCATTAAATGTTCTATATTTAAAAGCTTTTAAAACAATTTTTGTTTCTATTCAGAAGGTTGCCCAAGGCTCTGGAAGGGCAAACCACTGAAGTGTCTCTTCCTGAGTCCAGTAGACTTTGAATACAGTAGCTAAGTATCACTCAGGGACTTAATTGTTGGCCTGAAATCATATTAGACTAAATATGGAAGAGGATTCTTAAAGTAGTAGCTCAGGTGGTGATGATGGCCATATAGATGAGGGCCACATAGACTCATAGGAAGAAAGGTTTGAACCTGTGATAAAAAATAATTAGAATTTTTCCATCAGATGAAGGAACTGGGGATACAGTTTATTTTTCAAAATTATACCCAATTAGAAGCTTGAAAATAATATTCTTATGCTTTGATTTTATAAATATTCCCTATGCTTCTATTATATAAATATTTACTTTTTGTTTCTTTACATTTTTCTTGGAGAAAAGGTTAATTTGTGGTGCAAGATAACATGATTGCATTAAATATGTATTGGAACTCAGGGCTCATGGAAATTATTTTCTGTCTCAAGTCTGGACTTGGAATTTTGTAAGACACTATATCTCTTCCTCATCTAAAACCTAGTTCCAAAAGATGGTGTGATGAGACTCTTTGAATGCCTCTTGAACTGTTAAATCAGAGAGCTGATGCAAAGAGAAGGCATCTCAGCCATGTTTCAACTTGTTGTGCTTGTGTTACTGGTTCTTTTCTAGCTAGAAAAAGAGGAAAGGAGGTTTCAGACTGGTTTTCTTTTGTGACAGAGTGCAGCTGCAGCCAATTTTCCAATCCTAGCTAAACTAAGGAGTTTGTGCTTTGAAATAGAACATCTAATTAGAAACAGATTTTTTTTTCCATCTCTCCGTGAGTCAGACAAAGATTTCAACAACATATGGACAGGTTCATATTAAATCACTGTTTACCACATCTGTTGATATAATAGCACCTACATGCTGTATTTAAAACTTAATTAGAGGTGGGCCATGTCAAAATCGTCATGAGAGATTGGATAACCACACCCAGCACACTGATACCAAAACATAATGCTTACCAGGATCCCATTTCAGTGACACTTTGATGAGACTTTGGAGAGGAACAGTCTTCATCTGCTTTAAAGACACATTAACTTGCTTATATGGCTTTCCTGGTTGCTGCACTGACTGGTTGTGACACCATGCAAACCTTCCTCCTCCTATAGGAAATTTTTCAACACTTCACAGTCACCTGTTTTATTACTTGCTGACTCAGTAGCTTTTTAAAATTTTGTTTAAGTTCAGAGTTAAGTACATGGGTGTTTGGAATTGTGTATTTTTTCCCTGCTTCCAGATACTTCTGTTACTTATTTCACTAACACATGCAAAACCAATGGTCTTACAGGTTCATGCACAAATTAAGACACACAGGTAGATGATACAAATTGAACATATCTCTTAAATGGTGTTTGAAATGCTTTAGAAAATCTCAACTAAGTATCTTCATTCTTTCTGTTACAGTCTGTGTCACATAAGGCAATCCTGTAGCAGACAGCATGTAAAATAGCATTACTAAATACTTCTTGTGATTTAACAGTTGTATCAGCGTTTTTGTAGCTGGAACAGTGAGTTATTCATAAGATGTAATGGCCTGGCAAATTATGTGGTGCCATGGTTGAACGTTTAGACTTTGAACATGGTCCATAAAATCTGATATTAAACAACTGAGAATACTATTGGGAAATGTTTCCTTTTTTTCTTGGAAACAGTTTACAATCAGTGTCAGTACTACAAGTGAATTATGAAGAAAATATGTCTTCTTTTCACAGACAGTCCTTGGAGCCTGGACTTCAGTCCT
>NW_016690316.1:1032001-1045723 GCF_001604755.1 Lepidothrix coronata | reverse complement strand
TTTTTTCCCCTCCTTTTTTTTTTTTTTTTTTTTTTAATTTTTTATTTTTACCACTACTTTTCTATTGTTTCAAATCGTGAGCACCCAGTACCTGGTCTCAGGGAGCTGCATTAGGATGCATTGAATATATTGTAGTTTGGCCTATGGAGTTCCATGTGCCAGCACTCTTATAGTCTCATCTCTGCTTGATTTAGCACTGCATTCAAGTGCTGGATGTCATTGCTTCTGTGAGACCTGGGGAAAATTAGTGAATTAGGGCTGAAAGTTGACGAAAAATTGGAAGGCTAATTATGCAGGTGTTTGGAAATGTTAAATTACCAGGGTAGGATTGGTCCTTGCCTTGACTTCTGTGTCATTCCACTTCATCCCTCTTTATTTTTAATGACTACACATAACCTTTGTGCATAAACCATTATTCTGATTTTATTTGCAAAAGTGCCTAATAATGGAAGTAGCAGAGTAAAGTTTTAGTAGACCATAAAAAAATCGATTATGCCTTTTGAAATTTAATTTCTGTTTGGATATAAACAAAACAGAAGACTGCTCTTTCCCATATTTTTCTGAGCTCCTTCAGTAACAGAAGTTGAATAAAATTGGGTAGCTCATATAATTATTGATTTTTTTTACTTAATATAGAACATGAAAACAAAATTGTCTAGTTTCTCTCTTTAGAGTTGTAATACATTTTAACAAAAATGTGTCTGCAATTCAGCCTTAGGAAAATGTTAATGTTTTCTTTTAAAACAGAGGTAGAAATGCATTTCTCTTTTTCCTGTAGATATTTTGACTTTGTAGGCCTAATTAGACAGAAAATAAAAAATCTTTTGGTTAGCAGGGCCACTCATCACTTGGTAGAGCAGAATTCCTTTTAAAATTGTCAGTAAATGAAAAATTTCATGCTACTTTACACAAAAGCCCCTCTCCAAATTTTTTCCTTTATAGTCATTCTCCTTATAATCAAGAAAAGCTTTTTAATTGGTTTTTAAAATTGTACACGTGTAGTCTTGTGCCTTGGAGTAAAGGAAATTAGATGTTACACATTTAGGAGGTTTTAGTAGTGTATGAAACTTAAATTTCTCAAAATGTCTCTTTTCACAGTGACTCTAGAAGCACTTGGAGAAGCTGGTTTTAAAGGATTTAATCTACAAGCTCGAGAAATAGATGGAGATAGTCCTGTTGGTACTTTTAAAATTACAGATCCAAACACCAAAGGCTTGGAATGTCATAATATGACGGTATGTGTTCAGTCTTTGGAATACTTAATTAACCTTGGTTTTCTTTTAAATAGTAGAAATAGTGAGCATTTTTTATATGGCAAAGCTACTTCATCAGAAGAGGTTAAAACAATTAGACTTTTTCAAGAACTACATGCATCCTCTATATGTGATATGAATCTAATGTAGAAACTACTTGGCTTTTTTAGGAGGACATCAGTGTTACCTTTTGTGGTAGAGACAGTTCCCTTAACAATATAGGTAAAATCACTTTTGCATCTTATGTAATTATATGTATTTATTTTTAATTGCAGAATTCAGCAATAAGTCATGCAAATTCAGATGTGAAACAGAAAGTTACAACAACATGGATTGCTCCACATGATGTTGGAGAGCTTCAATTTATGTAAATAACGATTTTTCTTGTTTATTTATTTTTTCCCCTTGAAATTTTATTTCTATGGAATATTTTGAAATAGACCTGTGTTTTTGTTTCTGATGTTCTTGTCTTGCCACTATTATACTTTTTAATAGTTTGTCATAACTTCCCACTATATATATTGAATAATATCATTTCCATTTCAAGATGTAGTGTAAAAGGTAAACACTGTCCTACAGATCTTAATATGTGTAAATAATTCCATTAAGCACAGTGTTATTAATGGATCTTTGAGTAACCAGTTTTTACACTTTGACCTCTTTAATACAACAGCAACAAAATGAATTTAACTAGTTCCCTGAATACATGAAGCTCAGGCTCTGTTCAATTACACCTTTTTTCATTTTGAACAGTGGAAGAATAGTAGATTGATGTAAATTCTGCTAAAATAAATTTGAAAATCAGTTTATGACCCATGAACTAACTGCTGAAACTCCTGAAACAGGAGAAGACAAAGTTATCCTACTTTTAATGCTACTTTTCTTGGAGATCTGAAGCTTGTAAAAGTACCAAAAAGTAACAAAATACATGCTTGATGTAATTGGGAAATATCTAAATATTTGACAGCTTGAATTGTTTGAAGTGCAAATTTATGATAGGGCCATCTTTGCCTTGCTTCATTATATCTTGAGGAATACAAAGAATGGGCAAAAGAACACAAAACCACAACTGCTTCCACTCATTAATGCCATGAAAATCAATTCACCATCATAGATATAGATTGTCAGAATAGGAAAGAGTTGTGACAATTCTTATGGGTGTTTGAGCTGATACTCTTCACTGAGGTCAGTATTTCTTCAAATAGTGTCCATTCCTATTCTGCTTGTCTCAGCATCTCTTTCATTTATCTTCAAAATTATGTCAGGTGATAATATAAGTCACTGGAAAAGTGTTCTGTGAAACTTGTATTGTGTACCCCTAAAACCAAAATACAGTGGATTTTCTTGGCTGGGGGAAGGGGGGAGGAGAGTATATTGGTATTTTATACTGAAATATTTTGATAGAAAAAGAATTATTATTTTGGTTTTTTTCTAGTGCAACCGTTGTTCAAAATCTAGAGAATTTTTGGGTTGGAATTCAAAGCAAAACTCTCACACCTACACATTCTGAGTCAGTTAATGGGACAGGAAAAAGTAAAAGGAAGGTATGTTTTGAGTGTATTTGCATACTAGAAATTAATACAGTAAATTAAAGTATCTTTGAATTGATACAAGACATATATTTGTTGTCATTTATTCATTAAGATGGCCAAAATCATTACATGTTTTCAATAATTTTAATCTGCCTAATCCTCTTACTAAAATGATGAAAAAATACAGCAAATATTATTTTTCTCCCACAGAAATAAGAAAGGTAATAATCTAATTATCAAAACAACCCATACCATAAAGAAAAAGAAATGAAAAAGAAAATAATATTGTTCATAAGGAGAACTGTACTGTACTTTTGGTGTACTGTGCTGTTCTTAACTCTTGCCCCAGTTCCTGGGAACTATAGCTGTGCAGCACATTCTTAGAAAGGAGTTTGCTAATTTTTTTTTGCCAAGAATTATGCTTATATGAAACATATTAAACATGATTGTCCACTTAAGTAAAGAAAGCCTGTTCAAATCAACCATATTGGTTCTTGACTGTAGCAGCACTGATTTATGAGCTTGTGATCTAGAAGAGTGAACACCTGTCTTTAGTCTCACACTTCACCAAAAGTATTTCCTGTTTCCTATAATAAGGTGCGCTTTTTTCTGCAATAAATAATTTGGTAATGCTTCCTCTTTTTTCTTTTTTTCCCCCACAGCTTATGATAGAAGTAGAATGTAACAAGGTAAGAGCAATTTTTCTTCAATTTCCCGATTTTCAGTTACCTCAGTTTTAGAATTCTTGTCCTACCGCTCCACTTGTTTCATGCTTGCAGCATGAAGATTATATTGTACCATTCACATCACTTTCCTAGATAGATCTCATTTATGCTTTCATTTTTGTATTCAGTTTTGAAGGTATTGTTATTTTTAATTAGTTAATATTAGTTCTCATGAACTTGATGAGCAATGAAACACTTGATTTCTTCACTCAGAGCATGAATGTGAATTCAGTTGATTTCCTGTTTAAAGTAATTTGGTATTTATACACCACTCAATAACCAGTAACTGGAGTCTGTATTTTCTTGCAGCATGGAGGGACTTACACAACACAAGGCCGATGCATCATGGTAAATATTCTTTCTCCAAAGACATTGGCAATGCTGCTAACTGCCCAAGATCTTAAGACCTGGTCAAAAACTGCTTCTAGTCACTTCTTTATTTATCCCTCTTGTTACTCAATTTAATTTCCTTTTTGGCAATTCACCTTTGTTTATTAAAATTCAAAACCTTTTAAGTCATTGTCAGCCATATCATTTCCTTCTGCAGGTTCTCTCTAGCTAACCTGAAGTAACTTTCTTATAGAATTTTTCTTGTTTCTGTCTTCACTTTTTATTCATAGTTGTTGCTTGCTGTTCAAGATCACTTATTCCAACAGCTGTAAAACCTTGCCTTTTGCAAATCATGATCTTGATATAAAATATAACAATTTAGGTTTTTTCCTCTGAAAACTATCAGTTGCAGCTCAGTGAAGAAGCCTCTTTTTCTTCTTTACTTTTTTACAGGAAATATGTTAGTGGTTACATAGTCATATCAGTAAAAGGCTTTAGTCTACTTGTGACAGTGTGGGTTTCCCTCCTCAGTGATGGGCAGAAGTGTATGAGGTCAGATAAAAAAGGATGCAAACAGCAGAATTATGTTACTTAAAACAGCTGCCTGGGTATAGTTTTGATTATTCGGCTTGAAAGATCTCTGAAATAATTTTGATAGTATCAGTTGGTGGTATGAAGTCTTAAGTAATTACTTTGTGGGTTTTTCCTTTTCCCACCAAGTATAACTTTCTTTCCTGAAAATCACTTACATAAAATAATTTTCCTGCAAAATATTAAATACCATTTTGGTTTCTTTACAGGTTGGACCTTCAGGTTCTTCTCAGAGCAGCTATTCAGGCAGTCAGGTATGAGCCCTAAATTCCTGCATTTGTATGTTTTTCTTTAGTAATCTTGAACGACTAAAATAGTGTAACTACAGAGTACTGAGGTGATTTAACACTGTACTGAAATATCTTCTCTGCTAGTTCACACAGAATTGCAGAGTTATTCATCCAGTAAACAGTATGTTCAGTACCTGGACTAAGTTCAATTACCTCCTCTCTGTTGAACTCAATAGCTTGCTGACAGTATTTTTACCTACAAGCTGCTTCACTACCTTTGATTTCACGCTTCAGTCATTTTTGTTGAGCATTGACCTGACTCTTTTCAGGAAAATAATATTTCTTCCATCTTCCTAGAGGTTTCCTACCTATGTGTGCGTGTGTGCATACAAACACAGTCACAAACCATTTACTTCATAGTTTTAGTGACATCTGGCATAATGAAAATTGAACTGTACCTATTCTTAATTCATCAGGTATTTTTCCTTTTCCCCCCTCTTTTTTAATAGTCAAAATGAAAGATTTAAATATACTTGTGTTTCACTGTCTTTTCCACAAGAATTTACAAAATTTCCCCGAACTTCCCCAGATATTCATGCCCATATTAAAGCTCCAGTATAATGTCTATATTGCTTTTAACAATGACTTATATTTTCAGTTGAAAATTTGGAGTCTAATCACTGTCTAGTTAGCCTTTTAAAAATTCTGGGGTATGTCTGCGTTTTCACTTACCACTTTTACTTTATTCATCACAGAAATATATGCTTGGTTTTTAATTAATTATCTTCACTACAATTAGTTTTCCTATTTACCCTTTAACTCTTAGATGCTTTCTGATATGTCTCCAGCCTCTCAAGGGTGTATTTCTTACTACTTACTGGTAGTTATTAGTGAGTTATCTAGTAATATTCTATTCCTTCAATCTTTACTACTTGTAACTGGAATTACCAGATATCGAGAAATACAAATTATTTTGATGTATATGCTAAAACCCAATTTTCTGCAGTGTATTTGTTTAATATATAATACATATTCTTTCCTAAGAGCTGTTTCTCATCTTGACACTAAGTACCTAAAGTTATTATTTTTTTATAAAATATGAACCACTTAGTAAAATTTTGAAAGGTTTCATGACCAATGACAGAGTCATATGGAAGTTATGTGAAATAAAGATGACTAATGTCTCATACTAAATTAGAATTGTTACAGGCAGTTGCCAGTGAACTGGTAACCTCTGTACTTGCTTTACCCTTACTAGCACATACACATTGTCAGCTGCACAGCTCTTCATGCCAAAACCAGCAGTTTGTTGCTTTTTTTCTGTCTTTCCCCCTTTTTATTTACAGGGAAATAATTGGCTTCTGTTTTTATTTCAGGGTGGAGTAGTCTACACAATAAGCAGCAGTGGATGTGGCCCTGTAAGCACTATTCTTACATTTACTCTTTTGTCCCCAGCATAACTATATTTATAGTAACTCGTAGTCTTCAATGGCATTATTTAATATGACTGTTCATGTGGGAGTTTCTGTTGCAAACAGAAAATACTGAAGAGAGATCTCAAGGATGAATATTACAGTTTATTCAATGATATTAAGTAGCTGGAAAACAGAGAAGTTAAAAAGTTAAATAGAAACATGTGGATTATAGAATCATGAAAAAAAAAAGGACTGGAAGGGGTTATCTGTGGCACTTATATTACACTCATTATACAAGGTATCTACTCTTCCTTCTATTCAAGACAAGACTGATGCAAGTCTGTCTGCATGTTCTAGGTAGCTCCTCCTCGCAGAAGTGGTCACACAGATTTGTGCAAGAACTGAGGCTATTTCAGTTTCTCATTTTTCAGGCAGCAGGGATAGTTGTGAAGTTATGAATCCTGAACAGGTTAAACCAGTCATCCAGAAAAAGGTGAAAGATGCAACAGTGTAATATAATGAATGTGCTGAATAGATCAAAGACTTACCTGAAGCATTTTTATCAAGATGGTGACTAATTGTACGGATTAAAATATATATATAATTATTTTGTTTTCCTTTCAGCACTTTCAAGATAAGGTTTTAATTTTTTAATAAAAATTTGTATTTAATCCAAACATTTCATCAAAATAAAAAGAAAAAAAAAAAGAAAAATAAATGAAACAGTGCAAAAATGTAAAACATTCATATCATCAGTACTTGCAAAATATAAAATTAATTCATCACAATGTGTGTTGGGTTTTTGCAAAGAAAACAAAATTACAGGTTTTGGGGAGACTTGATCGTAATAATAGTAACAATTGAGGTTTATGTAGAAAAGGAACTACTACTATTTATGCTGAATGTTTACATTTTATAATTTATTGACTATCAGGAAGATGTTAGCTTTTTTTTTTCTTTTGGATTTCTGCTTCCTAATTTTTACATGTATGTACATATGACATACATAGTATGTTTGAATTATGAGCATTATATAAAACCTTTATAATTTATTAAAATTGTGTCTCAACAGTACCTGTTTTAAAATGTTTCCCAAGTACCACTAGATAATCACTAATAGACAAAGGGCTCCTATGTTCAAACATTTGTAGTGGAGACTACAATGCTCTCCTTATCATCTATTCTTTACATAAAGATCAGACAGAATTGAGGGTGTCTGAAGTGTGACTTTCCTTCTGAAGCAGCTATAGATGAGAAATAACTGGTTTCTTTTTTTTTCTTAGGGAGGTGCTGCTGGTACATATGGTCAACATGCCTGCAGAGACGTAAGCTGGTTATGGATATTTTTACTGATTGTCTCTTACTATGCTTCTTAACTCATCTCTTTATTGCAAATTGCATTTGATTCTCTTCTGTAGAGCTATATTATTCTTCCTAAACATATCAAGGAAAACAGTGTTAGTCTGAGATATTATTCTGAGATTAAAAACCAAAATTAAAAGGTGTTATATTGTCAGTTCCTCAAAGCATAATCATTTATGTCATAAGGGCTGCTCATCACCTATTACAAATGCTTAATTTGTTAGCCTACTAAAATGTCAGAATTCCTACTGTGTAATGCTTTTTATCAGAGTAATTGTCTTTGGATATTGCATATTGTGCAATACTATTTGGGGTTTTTTACAATCTTTATGTATTAATCCAGTAATTCTTTAGTTAGTAGAGAAATTTCTATTGTCAATCTCATTGCTTTCATTTTCACTTGAAAACAGGTTTATTTTAAAATCTGATATATTTTACATTTTTAAAATCACAAAAGCAAGTAAAAATATTTATCAGAAGGAGAACACGCTCTCTAATGCTTGTCAGGAACTGAAACCCTAGCCAAGAAACTGCTTAATCGTATGCTCAACTTTAGATACATCATTAGTTATATTAGTTCCTAAACTTTAAATATATTTTATCTTTGTTTAATATGTAAGTGTAAACTGCATTTTTGATGGAGCAACAGTAACCTTATGACCATGGTAGAGTTTGGGAAATTTTTACGTCAGTTATCTTTAAGCAAGTTCAGTATACTCTACTATTGCCCTAGATTTATTTCAAGTATAGGTAAAATCAGCTTCATTTGAAGTGTGCATCGAAGGATGACTTCTAGATATAATTAACAAAATATGATTTAAATAAATACCTGTTCTATGTTTTTATTTCAGAGTGCATCTTCATCCGGCATTTCCTATGGCCAGGTAACTACATGTTTTCCAACATGTTTTCAATTTCCTAAGGTATTCAGGGCTAAGCAGTTATGCCCAACTTTTACCAAACAATAATTATACTTAGGAAAGGGGATAAATATGAACTGCCTTCAAATGGTTCAGTAACAATATCTGAAAATAACTTCAGCAGATGAGTTACATGTTTGATGTATGTTGTTATATCTACTTTGTTAGAAGTTATTTAGTCCTGTTTTGCACTGAAACTCAATTGTATTTACTCTGAAAATGGACACCAGTTACTTTTGTTATGATTTTCCAGAAGTCAGTGACTTTCTTTGATAGTTACTAAGAATTAAAACTATTTTTTCTGGCTTTTGCCTATGCAATTGTACATAATAGTTAATGAAATGGATAACTTCACTGCACATTATTTTATACTTCATTTAAAACATTTATCTTTTGATGGCATATCTCATTTTTTCCCAGATGCTGTTGTAATTGTTGTTTTTTTTTAATTTTGAGGGGATGGGTTCTGGAGTTTGGGTTGTTTTCCTTTTTGATGAAGGTAGAAGAGCTTTTTTTTTTTTTCTAGCAATAGATTATTTTTTTCTATAAACAAACTTCCAATTTCATGTTAAATGAAACGTTTGCAGCTTTTATACAGTGCTCTGTAAAAATAACAAAATAATTGGGTATTTAGAAAAAAAATCAAACTAGTTAATTTATTTTGGTTGTTCATTTAGGAATTGCCAATATATTCATATTTTTCTTCAGAATCTTATTTTGTTTGGTACTTCAGGGGAATCATGTTAGCAAAACATTCTTGTGAAAAATAGTGCTGTAGTTAATGTGCCATACATTTACCTAAGCAAAATATGGATTCTGTATTCTTTACAGTCTGTCCCTTCAAGCAGCTCTGATTCCAGTAAGAAGGTAAGCTCTCCTTTTCAAAGGGAAAAACTCTTACAGTTATAACTTGGCGCGACTCCTTTTGCTTCAGTTAGGATTTTTCAAGGTTTTAACCCAGATTGATTCATATGATTTGATTTGTTTTGGTACTTAGAAACCTTATACTAACTAGCTGTGCTGTGGTGGTTCTTGCTGATAGCTGATTCAATTGTATATAAAATACATGTTTCTTTTTAAAAAGTTAGGATAGCAATTGTGATGTAATTAGGATTTTAAGAATATAGATTACATAGTTATGAGGGTTGAGCATAAGTGTGGCTCAGAGAAAGTCAGATCAATAGAATTCATTTTATTGTTGAATTTGACTCATAATTATATTTAAACAGACTCTTTCTCTCAGTCTCCAGGAAGCTCAGTGCTAATACTGTGGTGTGTTCAGTAAACACAAAGTGTACCAATTCATGTCCTCACAGATGTTTTTATTAATTTTAATTTACCATTGTTTTAAGAATTTAAAACATACCGTTCAATTATTTTTTAATACTTTTTCCTGTTCTATACTAGAATTCTTTACTTCAGAGAGCACTAACTCTCCTTTTCCTTTTCACACCACTGGGTAATGCAAACTGCTTTCAGTTTGAAAAAAAAAAAAGGTGGGGAGAGCTTTAGTGAGAAAACATTAACACCTCATTGTGTCTGCAATTGGCTTAATTTGTTTTTTAATAAACTCAATATGAAGTCTTTTTTTTTAGCATAATATTGAATAATGACAAAATAAATTAATATTCTAGTTTGTGACGGAACATTGAAGATCAAAAAGACACACAGTAGAGGCCAATGGATATGGTACAATACATGAAATCCTGCTTCTGCCTCTACAGCTGAGTCATTGTGTGGTTGGGAGCAAGTCTTTTATTTCCTTACACTCTTATGTAAACCATGTGTACATATATATTCTTCTTTGCTTGGTAATGTGTGTTAAATTCTTTTATAAAAGTGATCATCCATAGCATTATTATCAGAGTTTGTAAATACAGAGATTTCAGTATTCTTCATTTTTCTGACATATTTAACGATTTAAATAGACACTATGATGAGTAAACAGCTTCCTCCGATTTCTCTATAGGTAGTGGTCGTTGCCAACAGCAACCCTTTTCCACCTGTGGTAAGCAGTTTTTCTTTACAATACTGAGAATTCTGACTCAAAAAGCTTTCAAATATCTACATTTTTAATTTTTCAGAAAGAGTCCTGGTGTATGGAGACAATTCTCTGACAGGCAGAGTTTACTCTATGTGCATAATTATCTTTAGGGAAAGCCAGTTATAAGATAGCTACAAATCTCATGGTTCTGTGATTGCTGTTAGTGCTTGCAGAGGGACTGGATTAGCTGCAGATTCCAGGTCTCTCAATGCATTCAGTCTCTGTGTTCCTGAATAGTTTCTGTTTCTATTTCAATTTTCTTTTGTAAATTCACTTCCATTCTCATTTTTAAACTATTAAATTTCCACTCTGCTTTTTTGGAACTCATACAATCAGCTAAAACTAAGTTTAGCTTTTAGGAGTTTAACATGAGTTTGTATGATGTAATAACTTATCAGTGTTAAATTTGTAATAGAACATGTTGTTCTAACCTGAATGAAGATTAATATGCATTTGTTCTATGCTGTCCTTTTTGTATCATCCTTTGACATTTGGTTGTGTATTGCATCCAAAAGATAAGGACCCTTTCTCCCTTTCTCTGCTGCAATGTTCTGTTTGGACAAGCCCTCATGCAAAATAAGTAAAAATTGTTTTGTTTCATTTGCAGCGTCATACCTTCCCCCAGGTAAGCATACTTTTTTCCTATTATTTCCTATTATTTCTATATTAGTATTACAGTTCTTATGGAATCAAGCCAGTTTCTCAGGATGGTGTGTGTGTTACGCTTCCACATTTGTCCCTCATGCCCCAGAATTCAGCAAACAAGTGGCTGGATCAGGAACTGGATTTGCACGTGTGGTGATGTGTGTCCAATGCAGGTGACAGCAAGAAAGCTGCAGTGATGATGGTGTCTTAGCTTCACTCAGCACATTTGGAAGAGCCAAGCTGACTGCTAGTGCAGAGAGGGCATAGCCTGTGCTCTGCTGCTCCCCATATCTGTTGTAACAGAAGCAGATGTAAGTGTAGAAAATTATGTAGTAGGGCCAGTCTGCCTCCCCAGACTTTCAGAGCTGAGAATAAACTAGTTTAATGCTGGGTGTTAAGAACTGATACTCAGTACATCACACATATGACCTTTCCCTTTATTTTCACAAACTAAATGGTATATATAAACTTGGTATTTTCTGTTCAAGTGCATTGCATTTAAACAAGGCAATTAAATTTACTGTATTATGTTTTTTTTGTTTCTGGACTTTATTTTTAGAGTTTGGGAAGTTCTGCTACAAGGATCATAGTACAGGTAGACATTCTTTCTCCATTACACTTGAGTTTTAAATGAAGCTTTGTCTCAGTAAACTAATTATTCCCCTCTTAGAGAACAAGTAAGTGTGGATAATTTAGATATAACTTCAGTGGTGGAGTAGGGTGTTTTTGTGACTACAGTAAAGTTCATATCTTACTTCGTTGCTGATTAAAGACCATTGCAACTGGGTTTTTTCTGGGTCCTTTGCAATTTTAACTTACATCCAACTCTTAATGGTTTAGGCTTTTCTTCCTTCATATGCCAGTCTGTTAGACTACAGCAAATTCTCACTTTCACTGAAAGATCAGTAGCAGGTTATCCCAGATGACATTTGACTTTTGAAAATCATTGCTTTCAAAATGTATAGCATTATGTTCTTTCATGAGTAGTGATGAATGCTGGCAGAGAAAGGAATAAAATTTCCTTGTTATTTTATTTCTAAATTTAAATGTACAGTGTTTTGATTACACGGGTTAAGAGTTTTCAATATGTAGATATAAATTATATTTGATTCCACTCATAATCCACATACTTCATGGGAATCAAAATATTTTCTGCAGTGACTTTTCCTTTGGCTTAATTGTAACCATGGCTTTTTCAATTCATGTTTTGACAAAGCCTTTGTCAGAAGTTTGTTGTGCTTAGTCATGAAAATTCAGTCATAATATGAATACAAATGGATATGACTTTAATGGTTTGTGTGGCACCACTGAAGGGCAGAATTATTTAAACTCACTTGAAATACCTCAATATGACACAATGATGTGTTATACAATTAATTTTCTTTAAGAACATGATATCAAAGTGTATAAATACTTTTAGCACTTTATTTGTGAAGGATCTTTATATACATTTTGTATCACATGGAGATGGCATGGAGTAAGAAAAGGTCTAATGAACTCTTTATTACTTTCAAACTAGCTAGTAAATAAAAAGATGGAACTGCTTCTTGAAATGTCTTAGTACATAATTCCTCTTAAAAATAAATAACTTTTTTTCCCCATGTAGGGTGGACAAAGACAGCAAAGCAGCAGTAGCAGCAGCACTTATATCACGGTAAATGAACTTAAAGGGGGCTACAAATATTCCTCTAGACTTCACTGAAACAGGGCTAGCACAACTCAGAAATAAATTATTTTCTGCAGTTTAAAATTTATTTCACAGAGTGCAGATATTTCTATTTCTCTGACTTTTGTTCATAAAATTATCATCTGGTATTGGTGTTCAACTAATTTGTTCAGAACGCTCACAAATGTATTTTTGTGTGTGATAGGTTGAATTGAAATGACTGTGTTCTATTCAGTGTGTTCTCTGAAAGGAGCACAATGGCACTAAGGAAAAGTGATTCTAGGCTCATTACCACATCATCAACCCCATACTGGTAGATTCAGATCCTATGTATATTAGACCTAAAATTCCAAAAGACATAAAGGGTAGTTCCTTAGCCATATCAAGAATGACCAAGGGTTGGACTCGATGATCTCGGAGGTCTTTTCCAACCCAATCGATTCTATGATTCTATGATTCTATGATTCTATGACAAAGAATCATAATCGTGGACCAATGTGCAGTGTTTTTCAGCATTACTTAAAGCCATGAAGATAAAGCTACTTCTGTGAAAAACAAGTGTGTGGATTCAACAGATACTAACATAATGTCATCATAAATTGTTGAAAACTAAAACTTGAGACTATTATAGTATGAACTCAAGTATGAAGGTTCTTCAAGACTTCCTCCTTTTGTGGAGCTGGGGGTGGGAGGGAGGCAAATGCATGTCAATATTGACTGTAGCACTACATGGAATCATAAAAACCTTTCAAAAGGGTAGGTATGACTTGTAAGGATCAGTTCAACAGGGAGGTCAGTACTCAACATCCAAAATGCTCAAGGCTGGCAGTCTGAACCTCAGTTTGAGTCATGGTTTTTGCTGACAGTAGGGCAATCTGCAGCCCAGCTGCCAGCCTACTGCTCTATCTCCTTTGTGCTTTTTGAGAACCCCACGTGCAGCTGTATTGTCAAAAATGTTATGCTCTTTAAAGAAGCCTCTTTGTCCAGGTGATAAATACCTTCTCTTTTT
>NW_016690316.1:792513-1030886 GCF_001604755.1 Lepidothrix coronata | reverse complement strand
ACAGAGGAACTTTTACTGGAACTGGGCTTTTCTCTCTGGTATTCTATGATTTTGTTGCATCTTTGCTAAGAGACTACGTAGCTCTGTTTGTAAATGACTTCTTGCCTTTCCTGCAGGGCTACCAGCCTCAAGGTGGCAGCTCCTATGGACAGGTAAGTGTCAGTCAGAATATAACACTTGAGAAAGTGGAGTGCCATGGCCCTGCAAAATTTGGCCAATCTTAAAATATTGTTTTCAATTTATATTGAGTTATTAAAAAAAAAACCCTCTGAATCTATTTCAAAACTTTTGTTGTGAAAATGACAGTTTTGTTTTTCATGGATATCTGCAGAAATCATAGGTTTCTGCTGCTATCTTATCTTTTCCATGGGTATGGAACTTTAAAATTTATGGTAGAAATAGTCTATTTGATGCTATTACCATTCTAGTTGACCTTCATGGTACAAGACAAATTTATAGTCAATTCTTTGGTGTCTCTTTTGCTCTCAGTACAGAGAAACAGTGCTGAGGAACTAAAGAACACTGAGACAGGTTCTCAGCTGCATGAAGATTTGGTCACAGAGCCTGTAAATGATGAATATTTACCTCCCTTTACAGTTTTTATGTAAATTAAAGCAGGTCTGAAATAGTGATGATTTTTTTTTAAGATTTCTTATGTCAGATAGCAGAAATAAATAAGATCCTTCAAATTCTCTTTGGTAATCCCCCATCTTTGTGACTGTCCCAGACAGCTGTGGCACATATCTACATGTACATGAAACAACTGCTCTTTTATGAGATTATATTGAAGGTAGATTGCATCAGCAAATTATACCCACAGTAACTTTATATTATTGAGAGTTTTTCAAAAAGTACTGTCATCTTTTGGCTAAATTCACTTAACCTGCTAATTTTAATTGCGTTGGGGTTTTTTACATTTTATGAATCTGTGTTTTTTTAAGATTCTTCCTTAATTTTTAAAAATTATTTTTCATCTTTATTTTCCCTGGATGAAGGGAATTGTGCAACTGGGGCCCATGAAAAATACAAAGATAGGAAATCAGTATTCACCTACCATTACCCATCTAAGCCCAGTGTCCAATAAATGGCAGGCAAAATAAACGTAATAAGAAAATGTTGCATGCCTTCCTGGAAAACCTTCATAAAACTCAAGTCCTATCTGAGACACATGTAAAACTACTCTACAGTTCTCATCCAATAAATACAGCTCTTCATCCTGAATAAGAAGTATCAAAATAACTCTAGTTAAGCAGCAGAGTCTGTACATTCTCTGTCTTATTCCGGCTTTTTATACCCCACAAAGAGGCAAACTCTAGAGGGGCATCTGCTTCACAAATACAGTAATTATGAATCAATAATTCATTTCATACAGGGCTACAGACCTCAAGGTGGCAGTTCCTATGGCCAGGTAAGAATCAGTCAGTCACCAGTCAGAATGCAGCCTTTGAGAAATGGAGTGCCATGGCACAGCAAAAGCACTTAGCAATCCCTCAGAATTTGATCTTTAAAGCGCATTTGCTCTGAAAGTGTGCATACTCACACTCAAAATTTATCCATGTGCTACTTATTTATCTGAAAACCCAGTGTGAAATCACGGCACTCAGCATCCTCGTAAGAGCCAGGAGCATGTCCTGCTCCTCATACTGCCCTGCATAGCTTTAGGAAGTAGTTGCTTGCTTTTCCTAGTGCAGGCTGAGATCCTTAGCAAAAGGGAAATAACCAAATTATGTCCTTGTCTTAGGGTGGGCCAAGTTTCTCGGGCAGCAGCAGTTCTTATGGCCAGGTAAGCAAACTAAATATTTTGTAGGAAGTTCTTCACTGATATCTCTGTGACCAGAAAGACTGGCAGATTTTGGAGACTGATATTTCCCCTGGAAGTCTGCACCTCAATTTGAGTCATGGCTTTTGCTGACAGTAGGGCAATCTGCAGCCCAGCTGCCAGCCTACTGTTCTATCTCCTTTATGCTTTTTGAGAACCCCACGTGCAGCTGTATTGTCAAAAATGTTATGCTCTTTAAAGAAGCCTCTTTGTCCAGGTGATAAATACCTTCTCTTTTTTTAAAGGGTTCCCAAGGCAGCCAGTCCTATGGCCAGGTGAGGCTTTTGTGCTGAAATGCACCAAGCTTTTCTGTAGGAGCCTGTCTTGTAAATGGACTTTGGGGTGTGGATGGGTCTTTTTCCTTCTTGGTGTTGCTGAGTCATCCTTGATTTTGGTTTGTACCACTGAAATACCGTGAAGGAAAAAAGAACATAGCACAGAGGAACTTTTACTGGAACTGGGCTTTTCTCTCTGGTATTCTATTATTCCGTTGCATCTTTGCTAAGAGTATACAGCTCTGTTTGCAAATTACTTCTTGCCTTTCCTGCAGGGCTACCAGCCTCAAGGTGGTAGTTCCTATGGACAGGTAAGTCTCAGTCTGTCACCAGTCATTATACAGCATGTATGTGATGTTCCCATATATGTATTGAGAATTCTGTGGTTTGTTTCTTAAAATAATATAGTAAGCAGTCATTACAAATAAGAGTTGTGAATTTTTTTCATGAGTCTGTCAATTATAGGCACACTGAAACAGCTGTTTCCCATGTAGAAAGGAGTGCGTGTAGGTGTCAGCTTTCTGATGCACTATAGTCTTAACATACACAAATACTTTACCAGAAAATTCACAGTTGGATGTAGAGGGATGTAGATGCCCAACCTTTTAAGCAGTCAAGCATCTAAAGCACTTGAAAATTTGTTTCTGTATTTGAAATGGAGAAAAAGAATGAAAATGAATATTTGGATTACAGGCTGCTCTTTTTTTTTTTTTTTTCACAAGCAGGGTGGATCTTCTTCAAGTGGCAGCAGTGGTTGTGGACAAGTAAGTCCCTTTTTCTCCAAACTATTTGAAAACTAGACCCAGCTTTCTTTCCAGTAGTGACACATTTTTCAACAAGTTCTATAATGTTTGTTAGTTTCAATCAATTGTTTTGATTGTTACATGGATTTATCTAGCACAGAGATCGAGGAAGGCTGATATTGTTTGTCATTGTAACTGGTATGAAATGCTTCTCCCATTTAGAGTTACACACTGAAGACAGAAATCTCTCTACTTAATAAACAGATATAATATTTCCTTGGGAATTTTTGGATGTTGCTCCATTTATTTTCTATAGAAAAAAATAGGATTAGAGAGTGGCTCCTGTGGAACAGGAATTAAATTAGTAGTTTTCATCCTGGTTCCATTTCAACTTGTGTATGCCTACAACAGTAAAGACTAAGTCTTCAGTGATGAGATCCCAGGTGAACGGATAGTGAATGAGGTCACGTAGTAAACCTATGGTTAAATAAATATATTGAGGAAAGCAACAAGAATTAAAGAGAAGTATAAATACAGACATTTTCACAAGTATTTAGCAGAAATATTAGGACTGGTTAAGTTAAGCACGAATGGAAACGCATGGAAAAGCATCATAAGAAGCAATACAACATGGACACAGATAACAACAATCAAACTGATAAACACTGAAAAATGTGCTCCTTTGACCTAAGTTGTGTCACAGGTGACACAGCTCTTGGCTTATCTGTGCTATGATAATGGGAGTGCGACAGCCAGGGTAGAACTCTTTCTGTGTACTGTTTCTCATCCTGTTATCCCAACAGGAAGACTGGCTGTAGCCAAAATATATCCAAAACAGGAAATAAAATGCACTGAGCAGCAGCCTTGCCTAACATCTATAGTGGGTGAATCTAGCAAGTGATAGGTGGTCACACTGAGATAAACAGTCACAACAGAGATAGATAGTCACCCATCAGTAACAGTTGATTCCAAAAAAACCCCACCAACAGTTAATCTTTACCAACCAAGAGGAACTAGGGTGATACAGAGAGACATCCATTGCCAGCCTATCTTTCTTTCCTTGTGGCTCACAAGAACTCCTCCTTTGATAACCTGCATGCATGTGCCTTGATCCTTCTGAGTATGTGGGTATGGGAGTGACAGAAGGTAAAGCCACACATTTAAAGGATTAAATAAAATTAAACTCACCCTCTGCAAAGTTTCATGGTGAGTTTTGTTACATTAATTCTCACAGAAGAAATTTTAAGAGAGCAAATTACTTCGAAAGAAAAATGAAGATTTGGGCATTTACCTTTTTGTTTATTTTTTTTTAACAGGGTGTTTCATATGATAGCAATCCCTGCCACCAGGTAAATGCTCTTTCTCCTCTTATTTTAAGATGCATCCAAAATTAGTTTTGCCACTAACTCAATTAGCAACAACTTCAGATTCATGTAGCACAAATCTATATAATCTTAAAAGTTAGGAATGAGAACTCACCATCTTCCTGTACACAGGAGTATCACGGGGGCTTTGGAGTCTTTTTCCCCCCTTTTTCCTAGGATTATGCCTGTGAAATGTCTCGCTTTATAGGACATTAAGGCCAGATTCTGAAAAGAAGAACTGTGCTGCAGAGTTGCTGAAGTGGCACAACTTAAATCAGGGCTGGAGCTCACCAGCCTCTCTGTGGACTTTTCCTGTCAAAAGTCAGAAAATACTTTAGGACTGCCACTTGGGGTTCCTGGAACAAACTGGCTTAAGAATTCATTCAGTTTTTGCGGGGAACTAGAGACAGCTACATGTATATTTGTTCCAAGTTCAATGTTGGCACTGTAAAAACTACTATCCTAAAGGGTGTCAGCTATGTTTAAAGAAGTAATCTCTGTCATGTTGAAAATTAGTAAGAAAACAGCAATAGATGATTTCTTTTTTATTTTTGATACTTCTTTTGATTCTTACTGAGTTTTCACAAGGAATAGAAAAATAAGATAAAATAATTGTGCTTTATAAATATATACTTTATTTATAAATATACAAACAACATAGATGTTGCTAAAATATATTAATATGATTTGGTATAGTGTATACAATGCACCATATTTAATACATTACTATAACTTGAAAGAATAATATATTAAATAGGTATGTAATTATTTTATAATAGCATTTCAATTTTTTCTTTGTAAAGAGGAACTATTCCTTTGTAAGACTAAAGAAGGTCCTTAAATTTTGTTCTAAAATCTGCTATAACATTGAAAGATAATACTTTTTATTTCATTTTCCTTTGCCTCTTCTGAATGAAGCCTCAGTCCGATTTTAGTGAATGGCAAATATCCCACTCACTTCAATAGCTCAGGATTTCACTGTTCTTATTATGCACTTTTGTCACTAATACTTCCAAAAATGTCTTTTCTGATTACACTTGGAGAAGTTACATTCCTCTTCTAAAGGGGACACGTTGAAACATACTGAGTGTTTTATTTAAAACCTATTTCTGGAGGCCCTGGTACTTCACAGCTCACAGCTTTGTGTGTAATAATGCTACCAGGGGAATTTTTCATACATTTCTCATCTAGTATTTACCTTTGCACTATTGGCAATCTGTGCTTACTGCATTAGAAATTATATCCATGTTACATATCTACCTTTTCTTCTTACTCTTCCTAAGGAAGTATCATAACTTTCATTAAAAATATTCCATATACAAACAGCAAGTGTCTAAAGCATGCATAATTTTTTGTCTGATTTACAGGGTGGATCACAGGGTGGATCACAGGGTAGTCAGGTAGGCAGCTCTTTATTTCCCATTGGTAAAAAGTTTTTAAGCATTTCTAATTCAGTGTATAGTTTTCTTGCTTATGAGGGTATAGACACTTGTGGGGTCTCCCCATCTCCAGCCTGTAACTCTTTCCCTGCAAACATACTTTTTGTCAGCCCTGAAATTCTACTTACATAGAAAGAACTCAGCGTGCCCTAAGACAGCTCTGTGCATTCTGATAAAATTAAGCTCTCCAGAATTTTAACTCTTGCTGTTTTGTTTTCACAGGGTGGATCATACTCACAAAACTATGGTGGTAGCCAAGTAAGTACTAGACTATTATTGTCTCCCACTGGGGTTTTATGAGCTTTTATTTCCATGATGGTTGATCAGTATCCAATCTGCAATATTGTAATATTCATTCTAATTATTTTTGTTGTTGTTTCTTAGCAGACTGGATCATCATCCTCACAAAATTATGGTAGCAACCAGGTAGGTAGACCTTGGTAAGAATTCTTATCATATTTGATAAGTTATCCAGATATCTTAAAAGTTGTATTTGTTCATAGAAATCCTAGGCAATTGTTTATTCCAGCTTTACAGTCCCTGAAGAAAATCACAGTTTCTTCTGAAGTAGAGTTTATTTTTTTTTTTTGTAGGATGGATCCTACTCCCAAAACTATGGTGGTGGCCAAGTAAGTAATATTCTATTTCCCTACTTACACATCACTTCATATAAGCTTTAGTGTCTGCTCAAAATCAGGTTTCTACATCCTGATTTTGGTTGATTTGTTTGTTTTAAAGGGTGGATCATCCTCCTCAGACACCTATTATGATAATCAGGTAACTAGTTCTTTCTTTCTCCTAGTTACACATTATTTGTAGTCCCTGCATCATCTTTCTCAAAGATGTAATAAAACATAATTTTTTCTCTGCTCTTTGTGTTTTGGGTTGGGTTTGGGTGTTTTTTTCTTTACTGAAGATTGGAACATTCCCTGTAAGCAACTATTGCAGCTATGGATTTGGCTCCTTTTTTTTTTTCTTACATAGATCTTAATTTAATTTAACTCAGCTTTTCCTTTGCAGAAGCATCTCTTCTGTCTTGCAGAGTACAGTATCAAAGTGTATTGTTAACAACCCATTTTGTGAGGAAATAACTGGTATCTGCTGTTTTTCTAGGATTCACAATATTCCTCAGATGATAATCCCAATGCTTGTGATGATGTGAGTATGTTTTCTCTAATATATTTTCATCACAACATTTTTTGTGTAGATGAGAAAATATTGCACTGCTAGATGCAGTCTTTTGAGCAGAATGATCCAGAAAGAATGCCGAGTTCCCACACTAATAGCTGTTTCAGCAACTGCATTTTTCTTGGTGAAAGTTGTCAAATATGTAGTTACAGATATGGTTTGTGTTTTTAAATGCATTTAACTTGATAAAATGAAATATGGATAAAAGTATTTCAATGGCTTTGCAGTAACAGAAGATTTTCCCCAAAAGGTAAAGATACATTTTACAGTAATTTTCAAAAAAAAAAAGAAATCTAAAAGAAAATATTTAAATACATACAATGAATGAAAGAAGAAATTATGGATATTCCACTGCTTTTCATGTTGCATTTCTACCAATCTAAAGCTGCTATTAAAATGTTTTTCAGATTGTAATTATAGGATTTCAAACTAATTTAGACAAGGCTGTGGAGAATGTGAGCAACAAGTGGAATATGTCCGTATGCTGTTTCGAAAAAAATTAGTTTTCTGTAAGCTTACTGTATTTAAATAAGTCTTTAAAAAGTGAATCATTTATTCTTTTCCAGAATGACACTACTTACAGTGCCAAGAGTCGGGTAAGTACTTCGTTTCTTCTGTAATATTCAAGTTCTTATGATTAATGACAGTGTTAGTAACTGAACACTTCTATATTAGACCCATGGACCTCTAACTGTAGTGTATAATTGTTTTATAATACCCTTCAAAAAGTTAATTATTTCTCTGTACTCAAGGTTGTTAAAAAGTGCACAATACAGAATATATACTGATATATTTTCTTCATAGTATATGCACTTGGACTGTATAGTTTTTTAGGAATTAACCACCTGTGTATGTGAGGCATGTACCTTACTTCAAACTTTTTTCACTTGTTCAAATTTAAACTCTCTTTTATGCTGTTCTTGTAAAGTAACATTTGTCCCTGCTAATACTCTCTCTGTCAAGACTTTCCATCTGTCCTACAAGCAGAAACTGTGATTAACATGGATAGATTGTGACCAAGCAAATATGTTGTTGTGTAAATAAATTACATTTTTCCCTACTTCTTTCAGTTCATAGAAAAGCTTTTTTCATGTTACAGCCTCCTTTTGTTTTACTGCCATCTAGAGTAACCTCCTGTCATCAGCTACTTGCCTTCTCTTCAGTTGTCAGCCTTACACTGTACTGCTTCATTGTTTTCCCCACTTTTCTCTCTACTACTTTAGTACTGCACCAAACATATATTCTAGAAAGTAAGGAGGTCTTCTGAAACATCCTTTGTTTTCGCTTGCATTTACCTTGAATGCAAAAGGTTCTGAAAAAAAAAAATCCTTCAGCAGCAAACCTTGTTTAGGGGCCTCATCACTTCCTCCTTGGTTCACAAAAGATGCTGGTATTCCCTTGGTTATAACAAAGGATAGGGAATTCTAAAAAAAAAACCCAAACAAACAAGCAAACAAAAACAAAACCAAAAAACCCACCAAGAAAACCTTAACCATAAAAGAGTAATTATACATATTGTTCTCCAAACCATAATGGTTTAGCTGAGGGAGACTCCCCTGGGCAGGAACTTCTGACCGAAGAACGACAAAGGGAAAACAAACAAAGAATATGCTTTTTAAGACCCTTAATGGTATTAAAATGAAATCTCCAGACATTTTCCTTTTCCAGAATATGTGACCTTGACAAGTAGTAGATTTTTGCTTAAGTACTTAGTGCAAATAACTCCACCTCTAAAGTAGTTACAATCTTTTGACTCCTTTACAGGGTTCTGGTTGTGCAAAGAAGAAAGTTCTTGTTGCCCGAGTAAGTAACTTTTTTTCTTTTCTTTTTTAGGCCGAACTTGTCCTAATTATGCCTAAATTTTCTGTAAATATGTTGCCCTAATATTCTTCTACTTAAGGAAAAATTAAAATAAAATTACTTAACTATTTGCTCTTTGCACGAATTTCTTTAAAGGAAATATATATATGAAAAAAAGACATCCAAATCATGCTTTGAAGTAGAGGGCAGCTTAAATTCCTGCTTTTCATTAAGCACAGAATTGGTCCAAGCTAAAGTTAAAATTAAATGAGTATCATACAAAGGACAGCTAAAATTTTAGCTGAAAAGAGATAGAATAATGAAGTAAGAAAGAATAATGTTTGATAATTTACCGTGCTCAGCAGGCTGTGGAGGGGATACGGGTATGTGTATTGTATAGCTTCAAGTCAAACTCAGCAGTAGCCTATAAAAATTATGTGCAAACAACCTTTTATTTTATAATAAGCCATTCCTATTCAATGTATATAATAAAGGGTCTGGAGCTGTTTTAAATAAATACAGGGGGGAAAAAAAGAAGGTCTATCACAGATTGGAGAGTTTTAATCTCCTAATAGCAAATATTCCTGTTTTTTACAGGATACATCACATGCTTTAAGCAGAAGAGCCTATGATGTACAGGTAAATCATTCTTGTCGCCTTTTCTGAACTACTGCTGGTGTTATAGCTCCTTGCTGTATTACCTACAAAAAGAAGGATCTAGTTTCCACAACAGAGAATTCTGTTTAGGGTTAGGTAGTTCTCTCCCAATAGCACTATATTACCCTTACTGAAAAATGTCCTTTTTTATTTCTTCGCAGAATGCATCTTCTCCTTCAAACAGCAGCCACACTGACGTCCAGGTAATAACATAGTGTCAGGTGCATGATATCATTGCAAGGAGCTTTCTGATAAATTATAATTCATTCTGAAAGTTAGGTTCCACTAATCCTTCTGTGCTGAAGGATGCTATTTTGAATTGGCAGCGTTTTCCCTATAATGTTATAACTTTGCGCAGTTGTAAATGGGCCCAGAATACAGAGTCTGTTCTGTTCCTTCTCTCCATTAAGCAGGTAACCATCACAGGTGTTTCTTTACGTAACATTTTGTAAAAGTCATTTGCAAAACAACAAAAAAATAGGTTTAGAATCTTTTTTTTTTTAAACAGTCCTGCTCTAGTGATGGTAATGGCCAGATATATAATTTTTTCATTTTAAATTTGGTAAGTAGGTACATCTTAGGGGTTAGGTACTTCTGTTACAAAAGTAGAACCAACTTTCATATTCTATAGGATCGTGTACTGATGCAGCACTGTATATGTTAGAGAATTTTGTGAAATTTAAATGATCCAGAGTGGCACTTGATTCTGTTTTTATTAAAGCATCAGCTTCCCAGAGATCCTGAATCCTGCTACATGCCACATTATGCAGATTTAACACTAGCATAGTCTTCTGTCTCAAGAGAGTTTGCAATCTAATTCAATAGTGCAGTCAGATTTATAAGCTCCAGAAAATAACTGTTTTCTTAATTAGTTTTCCTGATACCCATTATGGTACCTGTATGGTATCATTAATTAGGTTTCATCCAAATCTATGTTTTCACAATAATTCAACAGATAGTGCTTGTTCATGCAGGAAAGTAGTAGAAAGAGTTTGTCATCTTACTTCTCACTACATAATTTTATAATTCAGGTTCTCATAAAATGCTTTGATAAAATGTAATTGTTTTCTTCAAAGGGTGGATCATTTATTGCAACCAGTGGTGGATCAAGTAATCAGGTCAGAATTGTCTTTATTTTTAACTAGTCTTGTCCAGATTGCTTCCTGGTAATTAAACTAATTAAATCCAGGAATCAGAGTTTAAGTGAAGTACCTTTGCATGGAGCATTGGTCATATTATGCATTAAATTGTAAATGAAGTGACTGTTCAGATTAAATTTATCAGAAATGGCTCTCTGAAGTCACTTTTCAACACTGTTTCAATTTCATGTATGTTTTATTGGTGAGAGCACAATGGTGATTCTCTGCACTCTTGGACTACTTGCTACTTCTGTCTTGCTGAGCATCTGTCCCTGAGACACAGCACCAAGAGATGTACTATCAGTCCAACTTTCAAAGCAAATGTTAACTATTCAGAGCTAAACTCATTTGTTCTAGGTGTAGGAAAGGTCACAGCTACTCTGTAACCCCACAGTCTTTCTTCCCCTAAATAGTTTCACATCTGAAATAAGAATTTATTTTAAATTTCCACAAAGCAATGATTGTTTCCTTTTTTAAAAATTTATAGGGTGGTTGCATTTGTCCTGATGGAAGCAGTGGTCATAGACAGGTAATTATTTTTCTGAGTTTATACTTCAATCTACATAATGTAGTATCTTGAATTAATCATCTAGTAAATATGGACACTTGGTTAACACTAAACATTAATGTTCATTTCCTTAGTATGGGTAAACTACATACAATGAAACAGAAGAATGAATTCCACTTTACTTGAGCTGCATAGTTACTGTTCAGCCACTAACTTCCTGTACCTGTGCTTGGTGATCCAGATGCTCTGTCACTTGACTGTTATGTGCTAATTATTCATTACTTTCAAAAAACAGTCATTATCCCTTATAGTAACCACAGAATTTAATTTAATCAATTTAATTGCATCCAGGTTAGTTTCCTTGTCTTTCTAACTGGTGCAATAAAATACTGTGACTAAAACATCAAAATCTGTAAATGTTTCAAAATTTAGTTTCTTAAATCAACATTTAAACTGTTCTTTCCCATAAAGACAATCACTGCAATTTCATTGTCACTTGCACTGGATAAACTTTTCTCTTAGGCAATGCCCCTGTGCTGGGAAAAACGCCAAGGAATGTGCTTACCTAGACATTATAGAGTAGTTTTACCAGGCTTCTGGCTTCACCTGGCAAAGACAGATGAACTTGGATTTTAAAGTCAGCTTTCTTCTACCAGAATACTTATTGTGAACCTTTTACCGAAGCTGTATTTCCATAAAACCATTTGAATGGTGTAATATTTTTTTTTAGTTTTCAATTTCAATGGGAATTATTTTGCGGATTATTCTTTCTGTTAAAAAAACCCCATGCTATTTAAACAAACTAACAGTATAAAAAAATTACTGCTTTCTGGACTTAACTTCATTAACTTAAAATAAAGAGAAATCATTTTGGTCAGGTAGAATACCACCTCTTTCACCTAATTGAGGGTGAGCAGTAATCATGACCTGTATGTTTTAAAATATAAACTAGTCTATTTAAGATAACTACTATTGAAACCTAATTGAGGAAAAACCTTTATTTGTCATGTGATTGTAAATCTATATCAACAAATCCATTTACAAGGAAAAAGGTGGACATCTTTATGCAAGCTTTCATTCTGATGAGCCCTTTTCTTTACATGCTTTAATAGTTGCAAAAAAGGACTTAGTTTGTAACAGGAATCCACCACACCTTGATTGGGGAGATGAGAGTGTATGTATTTAGTTGCTATCAACAAAAATTTTCAACATGAAGTAAAGAAGACATCGAAATTGGATACAGTAGAAAATCAACTCTCAGTGCAGATGTGTCCACTTTGATTCACAAGAGATTGTTTTCCAGTTTGCAATTTTATCAGCTGATCAAATTAATTTATGATGAACTAGATAGCAATAGACTTGATCTTTGCTTTCATCCAACAGTAAAATCCAGCAATCTTTGCAAGGAATAGACTGAATTAAAAAACAGAGCTATCTTCATTTTCTGTCCAGGGCCCTCTACATGTGGCAGCTACAGTGCCTTAGATTAGCATGCAAACAGATTAGCTTCTGAATAAAAAAGCAAGCTATAGGTAGATGTACATGTACAAATAAACCACCATTCATAAATCTTACATAAAAGAGTTATCTACTTCCTTGAAGATTCTTCAGCACAGAAGGAAAATTCCTGTAAAAAGTTTTTTCAAAGAAAAATGGTTTTCCTTATGTGGATCCTGGATCCCCAAATGTCTCACACTGCAATTATTCTGCTTTTTCTCTAAGTTTCATCTAAAGGCAAGACCTTAGTCTACTGCTCTGAGGAAGCAGTCTAACCATAGAATAATACTTTCCCTGTTCTGTATATGAAGGGGATGTGACAGTAATAGTGGATGCTGTGAACTGGTAAATAGTCTTCTCTCATAAGTGGTGAGCTCTCCTAAACACTATTTACACTTTGGAAGTTCAGTGTTCTGGCAATTTTTAAAAAGACCATCATTATCATGATCATCTATAACAACAGAGTCCGCAGGGTATGACATTAGATTCTGTGATTAGAAAGAGTAAAATTAAATGTTAGTACTATTTTCAGATCTTTTAACCTGAAGAGAAAAAATCAGAACCTGCTAAAGTTTTCCTGATCTCTAACAATCCCCCCCCCCAGCATTCTCTTTTAATGTTTGCGGTAATGTTGTCCTCAAAAGCTTTATTTGAAAGAACAGAAATTCAGAATGGACTCATGTAAATGTCTGCTTGCAAGAAAATAGCTAGTCTATGTTTTCATTTCAGGGAGCCCCAGGTTATCCACACAGCACATATTCTGGTAACCAGGTAAACATTCAGATAAAATGCCCTATTCAGAAGCTCCATCCAAAACCTTCCCTTGAAGGAGTAGCCAAATATAAACCAGTAACCCATTCTGTCTTCTGCACAGGGAGGGCCTTTCTTCTATCCCGGAGGATCCTATGGACAGGTAGTAGTTCTTCCTCCCTTACCAGGATAACACAAACTCCCATTCCTCCTGGCTCCATCACTCCCAGTATTGTGGGTGCCATGACATGCCATAATTAGAGACCTGACTGTTGTCCCTTAGAGCAGAAAACTTAACCCTGATGTAAGATAGAGGTGTGAAGTTTGACAGAGAACAGTATAGACTGGAGCTTCCTGGCAGAATACAAATTTCAGCAGGCTAAGAAAGTTGCCACCAGAAGATTTCTTCTAGTTTAACAGTACCTGTATTCAGGTACATAGAAATTAGCTCAAAATTGGGAGAAAGAGTGTAAAGAGAGAACTGGATAGGCAGGTATTTAAACTCTTGTCTGTGAGAAAATAACTGGTTTGTGTTTTTCTTCTAGGGCGGCCCAGGTTCTTCCCACAGTTCTTACTCTGGTAACCAGGTAAATATTCGGGTCACTGTGTCTTCACAGGAGCAGTGTAAAAGTATTCCTTGAGAGAACAATTCAAACCAGTAAGTTTCTGTGTTTTCTGTGCAGGGAGGGTCTTCCTACTATCCTGGTGGATCTTACGGACAGGTAGGTGTTCTTTCTTGTTTGTAGAGATAACAGAGTTCTTTTATTTTCATTCCTATTCTGTGTTTGAAAGACAGAAAACACTTTCTTGAGGGAACCAAATTAATCAACTTTTTTATTTTCTTTACAGGGAGGGTCTTCTGTTTATGACGGTAGCAGTGAATCCTATGGTCAGGTAAATACTCTTTTTTTCTCTTTGTATAGAGGGTGCTGGGGGCAAATAGCCTGGGTCAAATATACAGCTATATTCTGTATTTTTGGTTCTTGCTATATTTTAATGAAAGTGGGCTTTTTCTTTGAGGAGTGAGTGAATTTGTATATATTTCCAGGCTACTTAGTTAAAAGTTTATAAGGGAGTAAAAAGTGGGGTGCCTCCAATCTTTAAGGTTTGTTCTTGTCAACAATGCTAGCTTTGAATCACCTGCAAGATGAAGGTCTCTTCAAAAGTGGAATTAGAATTTGAGTTAAAAAATATGTTAAATTAGTGTTTTACAGGGACATAATTATGAGTTGCTCAAGAGCCATTCTTATAACTAGGTAAATAATCATACTTTTTAAATCTTCCCAGAAGGAGATCCCTACAGTTAGTGTCCAAAAAAAAAGTCTGTTCCAAATATGAGAATTATTCTGTTTGCAGTATGAGAATTGTTTATGTTTTCTGAACAGGGTGGATCTTCCGCATATAGTGGTGCTGAGTCCTATGGCCAGGTAATTGTTATTTGTCTCCTACACCAAAAGCTTAAGCTTGCTCTGTTGGTTCTTATGTGCACTGGGTTCTAGGTTTCAGTTATTTTTAAGTGACCATGACCACAGAAATGCCATTTTATCTTTTGGTTCTCTTTAATTCACCCTTTTACAACTCAAATGGAGGGAAGCCCACTAACTGTGCCCTGTGGCTGTTCAGTGCTTTAACCACTTTATTGTTTATGCATTAGCTCATTCAAAAGGAAAACATTTTGTGCATTTACTTTACATACTTTACTTATGCAGAACCTGTTGAAAGTATAGATAATGGGATTTCTGAATATAAAGAATTATTAACTTTGCAAATGAACTTTATCTAAAATTTTTCCTTATAAAAATGTATGTTTGCAAGGAGGGTTTTTTTCCCCCAGCCTCTTCCATTTATGCAACAGGTGAAGTTACATATTTTTTTCTTTTCTTGCACATTCGCTGCTTTAGGTAAAATTGAAGATTCTAAGCGGTTTGTTATTTTTATTCTTTTATTTTATATTCTCCACAATTTAGAACATGTGAGAGTCCTTTTTATATGAAAGTAAATGTTTTTTTCATTATTTTACAGGATTCGCCTTCCATAGGAGGCAGTGAAACTGCTGAGAGTGTAAGTATTTCTTCTCAACTATATCAATATCTTAATTCACTACCTCTTAAAGTATCTATTTGCTTACATGGACCTTTACTTTAACTCATAATCTTATCTCCAAGAACTCCTTCACACTACATTCTAATCATCTGCTGTTCATCATTTTCTACAGTAACTTCTTTGAAATTGTATTTTTTCTACAGAGAATGGAAAATGTAAATCTAAATTATGTCATGCTATTGTGCTATGTATGATAAGGGCTTTGCAAATTAAAATCGGAGTTACAACAGTTCTGACTTGTAAAAATCATACATTTTTAATTGGTTATTAGAAGTAGCAATTACAAAGGAAACTCTTTATTTCACAGTTTGCATCAAAACGCAATATTATTATGTGACTACTTCCCTCTCCTGTCCCCAATTCACACTACACTTCATTTGTGTTTTTCCAATGCCAGACGTATAAGATGGAAGTTCCTTCATCTATATATTACATAGGAACGTTCTGGTTTTGTGTAGTGTGATGAAAACTGCCTGCTTTTTTGTTTAAGAAGGTGCCTTTTCTCCTGACTAAAGTATATTTCCTATAAATTCTGCTGAAGCTGTTTATAAAACTTTCCAAGTTTAAAGTCTCCGCCTTGAGTAATTGATTGTACTTTAAATGGATTTTCAGTAAGTCTGGTCCTGGTTAGTAGGAAATTGTTCTCTGCAAATAATTATAAATTCAGCTGTGCTCTTCAGCCATAAGTATACTGGGTCATTAGTTTCAATGTAGTTTCTGTACCAAAATCTTTTTACAGATATTCAAGAAAGCTAAAATATGATACTACAGAGGGCCCAAAAAGCCCTCTGAAAGAAAGTAAGGTATAAAAACATTGGTGTGTACCACTGAGGTTCTACAAGAACCAAGACAGCTGATCCTTTGCTCTGTAACATTCTGGAGGAAATAAAATAGATTGAGATGTGATCTCATTCCTTTATATCACTGTGTCAGAATTCACCTTTCAAAATAAAGAAATGCCATTCACCAGAAATGAGCAGAGAAAGAACTTGTGGGCTGCTTATCCTACAGCCTACATCTTTAATCTTCCCAACAAACAGTATTTTTCTTTGCCTTCCACCCTTGCTCAGAAAAAAATAGTAACATTTGCCATTGCAGTAATTCAATTCTAATGTTTTTTAGGATTCCTCCTCACCAGCTGGTAGCCGCCAGAGTGAACGGGTAAGCACTCCTTCCTTGTATATTGCCAGGGTGTCTGCCCCGGGGCTTGGCAACTGCCAGACACCTAAATCCTGTGTGGAAACTGGTGTGGCAGCTTCCAGTGTGGGATAGAAAGTCCTCAAGCACAGAGGGAATGAGGATATGGCTGAAGAGTCGAAGTACTGCTAGGAACCCCAACCAATGCTGAGGTGTGCTCTTAAATATCAAACTCACATCACAAACGTGATACCACAATTTATTGTTCCGGTTCCTGTGCTTTTTAAATCACTGCTTGACTGCAAAGGGCCTCAATACCATGATTTTTGCAGCATTTATTTCAAGTGCAACCCTTTGCTTTGTTGTGCTATGTGAGGCTTTCCATTTTTATGCCATTTTTACATGGCACCCATTGTATTTATTCTAATGAGGATTAAGTAACAAAGACTGAGAAATTATTTTGTTGGAGATATAATAATTCTTCATTTGTTGTATCCCAAAGAATATCTTCATCAAAAGAGGAATTATCAATAGTCATAAAGAGGCATGTACTGTTTTATACAGAAAGACAGATTTTAATTTTTGTTCTTGAACAAGAGAAAATTAAGGAAGGTGGAGAAGCAAGGAGTGTTTAGCTTCCACCCTGATCTTTCCAGGTTTTGGTTTTTGGTTTTTTCATGTAATTTCAATACATTTTTCCAGGATTTTTATTCCCCAGGAGGCAGCCAGTCAGGTGGACATGTAAGCATCTATTTTATTCATTATTTGCAGTTCCCTTCCAAAATGGCTCTACTATTTAAAAATTATCCAAATGAGTAAAGTGTACCAAGCCATTCATTTCCTAGAATTTCCCATGACATCTGGCATCATGTCTTGTGAAATCAAATGGCAAGCTGTTTAGAAAAAAAAATTAATAATTGTGTGTCTTCAACATCAGTCTTGTTTTCCAGAAGCCATTTTCAACAAAAATAAATTGCATCTGCTTTTTATAGGGATCATCTTCTCAAGGTGGTGGCTACTCGAGTGGACAGGTAAATACTAAATCTTTGTATTTTTGTCCTGAAGTATCTATTATACAAAAGTTTGAGGCCTCATATTGTATTACAGCAATTTTTTATCTGTGAACAAGATTGATTCATTCTTCATTATATATCTCTGTGTAAAAGTCCAAGTGTAAGCAGAGTGGTCAAAATACAATTCCTGTCTTAACTGATGTTCTAACATCAGGAAAAAATAAAGTAATAAATATTTAGTCTTAATTTGTATTTTCAAAACAAAAAGTAAGCAATTTTAATTTTTTTTTCAGGACTCATCATCATCTGGAAGCAACCAGTATGGTGGACAGGTGGGAAATTTTTCACTGTTGTTATTGTGAGGTTTTTTTCCCCCCCAGTGTACATATTTCCAGAAAGTATTGCCAGATTGGTAATACGTAACTTTCCAGGCTACTGTGTGGTTTATTTTATCTTCATTAATTTTTCCATAGATAAAATTTGGTTCTTAATCAGATAGATCTTTTCAAATGTAATTAAAAGAGTAAAAGACAATACATTGTAATCAAATGCACATGTCAAAATTTAAAGAAAAACTTTTAAATGAGAATATAACATTTACAGGGTTCATCTTCTTCAGGAGGCAGCCAGCCTGGTGGACAGGTATGATTTTCTTGCTCCACAGTCTTCAGTTGTGTTAGTGTCAGGCACTCACAATTATCTTTTCATATCTTTTCTTCACCAGAACTGTTTTCCTTCACCACTGTTCTTTTTGCCCAAAGCCTCAGCAACACATTTTCTTTTGCCATGCTATTTGGACATTGTGCAAACCAGAGTAGCCAGTAGTAACTCGCTGACAGTTGTATATGAGCTTCTGTACCTGCTTTGGTGCTAAACATTTTTCTTCTTACATATCTCATGCAGATTGAATGTAGAAAGTGAGACAGTGAATGGTGAACTCCTGGCCACCTCTCAGTTAGTATTATCAGAGTAGAAATCACCTGTTTTCTGTATCATCTGTAACAGGACATAGTACTGCATGTACTCCAGGTGCTCTGGACTCTCTAGGAAAAAAAATTGCTTTCTGTAGTACTACTCGGAATTTTTTATTCTTCCTTCTGGTGAGTAAGGTTTTTAAGGTAAAGACTGTATATAAGAAAATTTGAAGATAACAAAATTAGCATTTTGTTGCTCCATCAGAGCAGTAAGTGCAGAAATAGTTGCAGAGGATGAAATAAATTCATTTCTAGAAGTCGGGCAGTTAAGAATGTATCTTTATGGTTTGCATGCCTGCGATGGTAGAAGTAATTTGAGTTGGCTCTGGAGTCTATTTCAGTCCTGTGCTCTTGATATCTTAAATACTTTCTGTATTCTTTACAGGGTGCATGTGATTGTTCTGGGGGAAGTTCTGTAAGTGCTACTTTTTCACTATACATTTTCTTTTACTAAACTATTTAACTGGAAAATTATCTGTGATCCTATTTATTTTTAACTTACTTACTTTAATGTACTCTTAATTTTATATTCATTGTTCCTTTGGTGACTTAGATGTTTCTGATATGGTAGGGGTTATTTCTCATTACGCCAAGATGAAGAATTCAGCATTATGGAATCATCAAATCATTTAGGTTGGAAAATGCCACGAGTCCAACCATTAACTCAGTACTGCCAAGGCCACCACTAAACCATGTCCCTAAGTGCCACATGTACACATCTTTTATATATATACAGGTGTGGTGACTCAACCCCTTCCCTGAGCAGCCTGTTCCAGTGCTTTATAATCCTTTCAGTGAAGAATTTGTTTCCTAATATCCAATCTAAACCTTCCCTGGACCAACCTGAGGCCATTACCTCTTGTTTATTGCTTGTTACTCCAAAGAAGGCACAACTCTTCACCTCACTATAACCTCCTTTCACATAGTTGTAGAGAGCAATAAGGTCCCCCTGACCCCGCTTTTCTCCAGGGTAAACAATATGATAGATAGATACAATATGATATGTTTTGATTTATGGTCTTCCAGGCCAAAAAAAGACTGTTTGTTATCTTGGTAAATTGATAAAAGGAAGTGCGATGTAAGCGCAATTAATTTCAGACTGTGATATTTTTCCTTTGAAATGCTGTAGAACAGGCATTTTAAGGTTTTGTTTCATTTCCAGTTTATGATCAAAGACAAAGGCTAATTTTTCTTTTCTTTTTTTTTTTTCCCCATACAGGGTGGATCCCCTACCTTAGTCAGAAGTGATGCCTCTGCAAATGTAAGAAATCTTCTTCAGCTTTTAAGTGTGCCCTCTGTTTGCTTTGTCTCTTTTAGCTGGAGAGGTTAAAAGAGTCAGTGCCTAACAGAAGTCATACATTTGTGAAAATAACATACCTTAGTTTCAATCAAAAATATACACAGGACATTCATGCAACACTCAGCTTCACTTTCCATTTAAAATAGTTTTCATGTAAAGAGGTCTTTCAATGAAAAATGTTTGTCAAAAATGCAGGTACATGACAGTATAAATATTTACTTCAGGAGTCTGTTCCATTGGAACAGGCTTCTTTGGAATTCTGTAAAAATATCCCCCAAGGATATGGATTTACATGATTATATTCCTTGTAGATCATTTTCTATGAAAAAAGGTTAGTATTCATAGATCGGTCATCTAATGTTGCTTGCCCTCTCATAGGGGTAAGAACATTTTTGCAGGAGAGATCTGTTGACAGTACTCCAGTTCTGTTCACTGTGTGTTGGAAAGTCATAATGTATGTCATGGGAGCTCTGTATGTGCTGCACCAAAGGGAAGAAAAACATGTGGGTCTTTTTGCATCTAGCACAGAACTCTGTGGCATTGTACCACATTGTACCAGACTGCTGATTGATACAAAGCTGGCTTGGACACTGCTACAGAAATGTACCATACAAAAATTAATATTACATGATAAATAGGACTGGTCTTGTTCTCCCTTGTAGGAAGGAGGAAAGTGTATGTATCTACACTCAGGAAAATATTCTTAACTACTTGTGTTCTACATCCTTCATATTACTGTTGTTGGTATTTGTTTCCTTTGAAACTTCCAATTGGGACTGATTCTTTTTGGTTTTTTAACTGACTTGGCTGTCTTTGGACAGCAGTTTGGAACTGAGGATTATACATAAAGGGGGGAACATAGTGGAGTGTCTACTTCAATGAGTGCTGCAAACTGCAACAGTGCTGATGAACTGATGGCCATACTGCACACATTTCAGGAATGGTCTGCTCTGGTCTGGTCCCACGGGCCAGAAGTCCATTTACTACCTGAATGCATTAAGTGTATCCCTAGAGAGCATTTTAAAATTTAGTTTAATCTGAATGGCATCCAGTTAATTCACTCTGAGACCACCCCATGATAGAAAAACAAACTACAGTGAGTGGGAACTATCAGGACTTCTGTCTCAGAGGGACACTCCTGATCTGTACTTTAATGCATAGATACACCCAGTACTTCAGCACAGGAGAGCAGCTTTTGCATATTGAGTGTAGATCTTAGTTCTCCCCCAAGTACATGTTGCAGTTTACCTTTAATATCTTCTTTACAGAGCAATTGAAAAGTCATTTTACACAGTTAAGATTCATGATGAAGGACACATTTCTGATACATATTTCACATTATGTGCTAAACACAAAACAGCTTATGAGCCTAGCAGATCTTGTGGAATCTGAGTACTCTAAAGGTCTGTAGTACTCTAGAAGAATTAATATTAAAACTTTTTGTAAGGATGTAGTTCTTCAGTATAGTGATTTTAAACTGAAACAAACAAGCTGCCCATCCTTCATTCATATCCTTTGAAGTGAAATAACCAGTATTTCCTTTCTGAAAGGGCTCTAGAGGCAGCCATTCTGGTATACAATTACACTCTAAATTTTAGACATATTAACAGAGTAGGGAGGGCTAGATTTTACATTTTGAATGGACTTTAAACCCAAGCAAAAAGGTTTAAAATATAAATTTATATACTGCTATTCTTCAAGAAGTTTTGCTTTGAAATAGTTCTTTTAGAGAAAAACAACTGATTGCTTTGTTATTTTTTTTTCCCAGGACTCATCTTCTTCTGGAGGCAGCCAGTACAGCAGCCAAGTAAGCACTCATTCCAAAAGGAGAGCCAGTTTTTCACATCTGAAAATGATGGTTATTTATTCACTCAGTTAAATTCAGTTTCTATATGGGAACTGTGTATAAAGGGCAAAAGCTCAGTAAATGAAATTCATCGGGTTTGAAATGTCCTAAAAATTATACACAAGGAGTTTTTTAGCAAATAGTGCCCTTTTTTTCATTAAATTTGCATAATGAAGCTCACAAAAAAAAAAGTGTGGAGAAAAAATTAATCAAAATGTAGCATTTTTTATTACTAGTGGACCTAATCCCATTATGAAGAAAAGCAAATCCAATTTCCTCTCTTTAAAGAAACCTCTTGTTGTATGAGGTTTCAGTAAATTTGCTAAGTTTGGTTTTCAGAGGCCTGTTGGGTAGCCAGTATTTTACTGCTAGGTTTGACCCAGGACTCAGCTTTCCAAATAAAGAAATTCCATTCTCTAGAAATGAGCAGAGAAAGAACTGGAAACAAGGCCACTTTAACCTTCCCAACAAGTCACACAGACAAAGCAGTACATCTTTGCCTTCCACCCTTGCTTAAGATTTCAGGTATTTCTCCAACTTACCTTGTAAGGCTTGAACATTAAAGCATAATGAAAGTCCTGCTCACCTGTCTTCACTCTTACCCTGCTCTCTTGCTCCTGTTGTCCTGGGAGAGTCATGTTTTGATTTAAGGAAATCCTACTGCAGGTAATTCACTCATTTGGTATTCTTTACAGGATTCATATTCCTCAGGAGCTAGCCAGTATGGAGGACATGTAAGCTCTTACTTTTAATATTTTATATTATATATTTGTTTTATAAGTATTTGACTCATATTAATAGAAGATCTCAATTTATTATTTCAAGAAAATTGACAGTGGTCTGTATTCTGTCATAATAATGTGAATTCAAGGAAGACAAAAATGCAGTTTATTCTGGGATAATTGCACACAAACAGTCAAATAACAAAATATAGATTTCTTTGCTGCTCATCTCCATGAATTCAGAAATAACCAATTTTCAATATTTTTCCTAGGGGCCATCTTCTTATGGAGGCAGCCAATATGGTGGACAAGTAAGCATTCAGTAGTCCCTGCTCTTGTAGTTTTGACCTATGCAAAGCTGCAGTTTTGACCTATGCAAAGCTGCAGTTTATTCATTGTCTACCTGACTGTCTATTTTAGCTTTAATTTAGTCTAAAATCTTCTCAGTAAATCTTTCTCCATAATGCTCTGGTGCCACTGTGATTAAACAAAACAAGTTCAGATGAAGATCATTATTTAAGACTAAGAAAAAATAGAATGTGAAATACATGGTTGACTCAACTCCTGAAATTTCCAGGACAAAAGGTCATGAATTTCTGAAATAAGTACTTCATGAAAAATCTAAAATTTTTTAAAGCCTCATGAAATGATTCTATGAGTCTATGAAATAGATGTAAAAAAGTTTCAGTTTCCTTTTTTATTTTCAGGGTTCACCTTCCTCAGGAGGCAGCCAATATGGTGGACAGGTGAGAATTCTTCCCTTGTGGTGTTTACTACTTCATCAGAGACATTGGATAAACGTCTCTGTGTAAAAGAACATTTTAAGGAGATTGTGTTTTATTTTGGTGATTTTCCCCCCATGTTTTATCTAATTTGTTGCTAAGTATATAGTAGTTATAAATGTATGTGATACAAAGCCACAAAAGAATTTTTAAGATGGAATTTCTGATGCATCATGGTAAATGCAGATGATTCTTACCCATTTGTGGTTCAATCCACTCATAGTTCTGCAGTGAAAGCAACTGGATACTTCTCCCTTATGTGGAGCATGGTTCAAAGGGCTAGAATGACACACAGAGATCATTAAATTCTTTTTTGTTCAGGGTTCACCTTCTTCAGGAGGCAGCCAGTATGGAGGGCAGGTGAGAATCTCCTCCTATGTAGTTCTTATTCTAACACACAGTTCCCACATCAAAACTTGATACTTTTATATTAACTGAAAAACCTTTTTGAGTAAACTCTGTTGATCTGATAATTTATGATCAGGTATCTATCTGAAACAGTACAAAACCTATGTAGATCTGGTGCTTCTGTTGTATCACAATTAATGCAGTTCTGGCCTTGTTCTACCCTCCAGCCTGTCCTGCTGCTGTCAAGGTTTCTTAGCTCTAACAGTAAGGAGTGGCTGGAAGGAGATTTCATTCCTCCTCTACCTCACTTCCTTTGGTAAAATGCAAAATCAAAGTTGATGTCAGAGAAGCAGTATGTCTCAGAAGAGGAACAGGGCAGAAGATCAGGAGCTGCTAAGAGAGGTGTTCCATGCCCTTGTGAAATGAAAGATGATGGATAGGGTTCCTAGTGCTGCCTAGAGGTATAGCCTCTAATATGGAGTGACATCCCCAACAAACTAATCCTTGGACTCAGAAAACATTGACTGTCCGATTTATTGGATAGGGGATTAGAGGAGAAAGAGATTTTTCAGTCCAAGTATAGTCTCAAAAAGCTACACATGCATCCTAATAGCTCATGATCAATATTATGGAAGATTCATATGTTAAGGACACTCCCTAATTTGCACAGAACACATAAAGCAATAGGTTGAATGTCTATCTTCCTGTAATTTTTCATTGTGCAACAGAGAAAGGAAACAGTCTTTCTTTAAAAAAGCTCTTAAAGAAGCTTTTTGATTTGAGAAATAATTGGCACCTTTGCTTCAGGGTCCATATTTCCCAGGTGGCAGCCATTATGGAGGACAGGTGAGAATTGTTTTTCTATTTATGGATTGTTTTTTCCATTGTTCATCTTTCCATTTTTTTGTGAAAAATTGAATACTTTGTAAAGGGGTATCTTACAGCAAAACAGTGTTTAGGCAGAACAGATGAATATATGACTTTCTTTTGTGTCAGTCCACTCTCATAAGTAAAACATAGGAGGCTGCTGTGAGCACACGATCCAGGGCAGCAGCACTACTCTCACCTGCCTAAAGCTGACTTTGATTCAAACTTCATTGTTCTGTCTAAATAGCAGCCACTGTAAAGGCCAGTGGCTTTCAGTATGGCCATAAAATAAGTGTTTGCATTCCTATGACACTTAAGTTCATGGAAGACAAATAAAAATATGTTTTTCTGTGACAGGTCATAAGTTAAATAATGTGCAACATATATAAATGCTTTCTCATTTCTTTAGGGTGTGGCTTCTTCAGGAAGCAGCCAGTACAGTGGACAGGTAAAACTTTTAACTTCCATAGTACCTGCACTTTGGGTACACAATTAGAAAAACATTAGCAAAATGGACCTGTATTTTTTGCAAAAAAGGAACATTCTAAAAAAGAATGGCTTTAAGCCAGGCTGAGTGAGGATTGCTAAGTATGGGTGTGACCACTATGTCAGATCATGGTATGAGCAAATGATACAGGGGCCTGTGTGACTGCATGGAAATGCTTCTTTAACAGATCATGGTTCGAGAAGCCCATTTTTTGTTGTTACGTTTAAACAGAAGCAATTTGAAAGACTGAGGACCACAGAGAACAAGTGAGAATGTTACTCAGTAACACAGAAATAATTAGTTACTCATTTTTTCCAGGGCTTTTCTTCAGGAGTCAGACAGTCTGGTGGACAGGTATGTCCTTCTTTCTCGGCAATGTTCAGCTCTGCTAGTGTCAGGCACTCACAAACTGCTTTGTGTAGCTTTCCTTCATGAGAACTGCTTCCCTTTACACATTTCATCCAGATTGAATGTGGAAAGTGAAACACTAAATGGTAAACCCCTAACCACCTCTTACTTAGTTTTATCAGAGTAGAAATTACCTAATAAGCCTCAACTGGAAGTCATCTTTAGTGTTTCCTGTAACATCCATAGCATGAAAGAGTACTGTATGTACTCACAGAATCACAGGATATGCTAGAGTTGGAAGGGACCCATCAGGACCACTGAGTCCAACTCCTGGCCCTGCGCAGGACACCCCAAGAGTCACATCATGTGCCTGAGGGCATTGTCCAAACACTTCTTGAACTCTGGCAGGCTTTGTGCTGTGACCACTTCCCTGGGAAAATTCTAGGTGCTCTGGTCTCCTCAGGGGAAAAAAAAATAAAATCTGTATTACTATTCAGAATCTGCTACTCATCATTTTAAGAGTTTTTAGTGTAAATTTTAAATGAGAAATTAGAAAATTCTATTTAAAAAATTGATGAGTAACTGCACAGCTAGTCTGAAAAGGGCAGTGGAGGTAGAAAGAAACTACTTTTTAGATGGAGCTTGGGGAGTCTATGAGCAGGATTTTATAGTCCATTTGCTTACAGTTAGCAGAATGTGAGTTTGATTTACAAATTCAGAGTCCTATTCCAATCAGAGACCCAGGAAAGTAAGTTCGGTTGTGTTTTGTACAGGGTGGGTGTGTGTGCCCCGGTGGAGGTCCAGTAAGTATTCTTTGTCTTTATATATTTTTCATAGTATGTACACATACTGGAAAATTTCCAAAGAACTACATTTCTTGAAATAATTCTGTCTGTGAAATTCTGTGTATGATGGAGGTTTTCTTCACATTATACTAAAATGAACAATTTTGAACCTGCTAAAGACAAAAATATTAAGTGACTTGCAACTGCAGTAGTGTATTCAAAACTAGCTACTCAGTTTGTGAGAGAGGCCTGGGACTTTTCTAAGAATCTGTTTCCCAAATATTTCATTGAGTTTTGGACGTGTGTGTGTAACAGTGCTGCTCTTATGATGGTTACTAACAGTATGATTCAACTAGTGAAACTTAGATCTAAAATCATGTCCCCAAATGCTTTCAGATTGGAGCAGAGCAACGCATTTAAAAAGTTATATATTTCCATTTTTTCTGTCTAATTAGTATATTCCTTATACTTTTGTAAATACTTTAAAAAGAAACAAACAAATGCCCCCCCCAACATCTGAGAAACCCCACTCCACTGGTTTGCTGAGATCAAGCTAATTTACTTCCAAAAGATGGTTCAGTGACCTGTTTGCTCAGTATAGTCAAAATTGCTTAGATGACTACTTCTCTTTCCTTGATTACATAATCAAGCAAAACCACATGCCCAAGTATACAACTCATGACACCCATGCAAATTCTGGGAATCAAAAGTGTCAAAAATAACCTAAAAATTAGAATTTATATAAATAGAAATTATATTACTTTATAATATATTATCACTTATATATATTATATATATAAACATAAATTATTTGACATATAAATCACAATTAATCAAAACTAAATCCTTTACTTGTTTAATCAAAAGAATAGTAGTAATCAGTGTAAATTACTTGATCACTACAACTGGTCAATACGTTGTCTTGTTTCTCCTCTATGTGACATTGAATTTAATACAGAGTAAACACTTCTATTTCTGTTGAACACAGGGCTCTTTCGGAGGAGCCAACTATGCTGGTGGACAGGTAGGCAGTTTGTCTTTAACATATACACAGATTAGTTCCTCAGGAACTATTCCCCAGGAATAAACATGGCTCAGTTGCCATATTTGCCCAGAACCCACCAAATATTGAGTTCAGTTTAGTCACAGAGATAAGGACAATAATTCCAGAGAGTGTATGGGGCTCTTATTAAGTCACTCTTGACATTTCAGTTATATCTTTCTATGAACTAGAGCCAAGATCTTACTTTGTAGTTATAGGAGCTTTCTTACCTCGAAAAATTACTGAAGAATCATTCACAGGGTTCATTCACTGCCTAAACCATTAACATGATGTGTGGATAACTAGTCATTTGCCACTGCATTAATAACTGTGTAAAGTTCTTCAAGTTAATCAATGTCAGGAGTACTGTTTATATTAGGCCCAGGACTTTTTAATGACAGATTCTATTTAGAAAACTATTTATGAAAATTTCCCATTCTTTTTACAGGGTTCATCATATTCTGGAAGCAATCAGTATGGTGGACAGGCAAGCACGTTTTCTTTGTTTTCAAGATCTTTCTACTTGCTACTTATTAAAAGAAAAACATGATGCAGTGCATATACTGTTGGTTTTTCAGAGACACTCTTAATAAATATTTGAAAACAGGGACCATCTCTCAGTAACTGAAATGGAGTAGCATGAACAAACTTCATGTTTAAACTTCAGTTTAAAGATCATAATTCTAGTTGTTTTACCTCAAAATGCCTCTTATCTCAAGTGATAATTTTAATTAACCATTTTTATGTTTCAGTTTCACATTGCTATGATGCCAGTTCAAAATATATTTTCTCAGTTATTTTTTAATTATATTGAAGTTATCTTTTTTTTAAACTTTAGATTGAATATTTGAAAAAATTTGGCACAAAATATACCAATAGATATTGCTTCGAAAATATAAATTCTGGTGTGTTGCACCCAATAATACTACTTTCCTCATCTTCAGCTGCAGTTCAAGTCTCTTACTGTAATCAGCTCCCTGAGTACCTTCTCTAGACTTAGTAATTTGTAACTGATTCTGAAATCCTACTACTGCAAGTAATCGACAGATGTAACGGATGGCTGTCTAATAAGATGGAGCATATTTTTCATTAGTATTATTGTATTTGCAATGTTTCACTCTGCTACACTTAAAAAAATAATTTCTTTTCACTCCATTGCCAAGCAGTTGAGTTCAGTATCACTCTACAAAGAAGATAATCTCTTGTAGCATGGAGAGGATTTTTAACAGCTGCAAATCAATCTTGTTCCCAAATTACCTATTTGGAATCATAAGTATATTTTTACAATATTAGACATGATGCTCTCTGAACACATTTGATGTAGCAGAAAATCACATAAAGTAGATTTTTTCTCTTGAAAGCCATATGTAAGACACTTTAGATCCATTTATTTATGTAACAGAACAGTCTTAGCAGGTGGTTTGTGACTGTTTGCCCAATTTAGTACTTTCAGCTGTTAAGGAACTTAGAGGCATTAAATCAAAGTCTTTCACTGAATCTTTTTAGATTAACATACTTTCCAGATTGTTACAGAGATCTCCTGTTAAAAGTCATTCTGTGATGTTTCATTCTGCATAGGAAAAAAAAGTAACTGCTGTTAAATTCTCATATTCTTTTTAATAGGGATCTTATCCCTCAGGAAGCAGCCAGTATGGTGGGCCGGTGAGTATCTTTCCATCCCATCACTCCTAGCTTCTTCCTAACATACTTTCTAGATCAGGTCAGTTACTTGATGCTGAAAGATACATTAATTTGGCCATTTTATAAAACCTGAATAGTTGAGGTAATACCAATTGGTCATTTCAGCAAGGTGAATAAAAGATTTGGTTCCAATGAATTACTGCTCTGTGTAAAACATTCCTTTGAATGTACTATAACCACCAAACTGTATTTCATAACACTGCTCTCTTGGTTCAAATTGCCACTGGTTTGGTGTGCAGTACGGAGACAAAGTTTTAGGTACCCCATTTGCTGTTTTTGTTCAAACAACCCCCACATAAGTTTGTTCTAAGTACTGCACAAATTGTCTCAAGACAGTGACAGAAGATTTTTCCTTCAATTAATAGATGTTGCATTGACTTCTTACAGGGCTCATATTCTTATGGAGGGAGACAACATGGTAAACCAGTAAGTCAAAAAATTCAAATTTAACTTCCTTTTTTCTTATATACTTGTTTAAAAACCTGTATCTAGTTAGGTATGGACCAGACAGCTTTCTGAGAATTACTTCAATATGCAGAGAGTTTCACATGATTTAGTCATCTGGGATAATCTCAACAAATGCAAACACAATATTTATTTTCACACAGTTCCATTGTTTAGAGACAGCATTTTACTATGTAACTGAATTTCTGGTAATCACAGAATGAGATCACAGGATTTTATTTTTAATTTGTTTTTTTGTTTGTTTAACGAACTTCTGAATAGTTATTTCTGTTTAAATTCATAATAATCATACACTTCGTCCTCAGGGCTCAGTTTTTCATTGATTTTAAATGCATTTGTCTTAAGTATTTCTGGCTTGCTTTGAAGAAAATACTTACTTTTTCTTTTTGAAGGACGCAATAGTTGCCATTTAACTGTGCATATTTTCAACTTCTCCCATTTCAGACTACTGTTTTTACTATGTAATTTGGACCTTGCTCTTGTCCTTCGATGGCAGGAGATACCAATAAGCGCACACAGTGTTTTAGCTTATCTCTTATAGAAAAGAAGGTGTACCTGTAATTAAAATGTGGGCATAAATGTTACCTTTTCTAACACATGAATCATAAAGGTGAGACACTTCGTGTCCTGTATTCGATGTCCATTAAGTATTCAATACTTGTAACATTTCCTATTGGCAATGCCATTCAAATGAGCAAAGCCACTTTCCCAGAAAGCTGGATGTTTTATTTTTCTATATCCATTTTTTTCAGAGTTACCTTTCTTATTAGAGCTTTCTTCAAATAGTGGCTGTAGAGTGAAGGACTCTAACATTTGCATTTTTTGGTTGTGGTGTCCTTTTTTCCCCCAAATGTAAACACAGATTGATACCAGGCTAATTAATGTTTCATTAGACCTTACTATTTTTTCCATTCCATATATTAAGCACATCACAACTACAAAACAGTTCTTTCTTCTTGAGAACATTGTATCAAAATTTCCAATACATCATTTGAAAGAATACTTGTAACAAAAAGATGTTAAATATTTGTATTTCAAATAAGGTTTTCCCTGGGATTTTTAGAGGACTGGACACAAGACAGTGTTCATTCTCCTGTGGTCCTTTATTCCAGACAGTGAGAACATATAAGTGCAAATAGACTTAGAGTCAAAAACAGGTATCTTTTTTCAGGGTTCATCTTCCTCAGGAAGCAGTCATCAAGGAAAGCCAGTAAGGATATTCTTCTTTCAGTATTCTGCAACCAAGTTAGAAATGTGGATATTGGTTTTTAAAATAGATAACAGTAATGAGGGTGAAATTTAAAATTATGTTACAATGGTAAATGTCTGAAAAAAATTACCAAAAAAATTGGAATATTTTGTTCAAACTTGAACCTTAGGATGAGGCAGCATTTATTCCTCCCATAGCAAAGCTTTTATATACTCTCTCACTTACTCATAGGAGTATGTTTGGATCATTCTGATAAGAATGATGTATTTAAAATCAGGGTAACTGTTTCAGTTTCAAACTCTGCAGTTCAGTCAATGGCACATTGCTTTGACACATTCCTCTGAAACTGTTCATGGAATAAAGAGGACATAGCTGTGCTTACTTGAGATCATTCAATTAAAATAGGGGAGGAAAGTGCAACAAAAATGGTAAAATCAAAGTCAATATCAAATCTAATGCTATCCAGGGCATTTTCAAGACTGCTGTGTGCTCTTTGGACACTGTTCACTTGGAGTCTCATAGTACAAAATTAAATGGTTTATAATTATTTTACAGGGTGGCTCTGGCTCGGGAAGCACTTATTCTGGAAAACAGGTAAGAATACTTTCATCACAGCTTTTTCATCTTCTTTTCTTAGTAAACAAAGAAACCTGGGTGGTAGGTAGAGCAATTTTAGGATGATTTGGTCTTAAGAGAACATTCTGTATTAGTTCCATTTATATTAGAGCATATTTAAAGAAACCACTGTGGAAAATATGGCCTCAGCCTGGGAAAGCAATTTCAGTGTCAGTTATATTTTAAATCTAAATCTCTCTTGTTTCAGATTTCAGTTAGGGGCCTTGTTACATTTTTCTGTCCTCTGTTTTTTAAATTCTTGTTCTCTGTGTAGATTTTATAGGCTGTGCTCAGTTAATCCTTTACTTATTTTTTTTTTTTTTAGCAAGCTAGATTCTTGAGCTTTTCACTGGCAGGTTACGTGGTTTTGCACTTCTTTTTTTTGTTTTGTTTTCAGTACTCATCAATTTTTTAACGTCCTCTTTCAATTATAGAGATGAAAAACTGTATCAAATATGATAATGGAATGAGAGAAAAATAGACTTTTGTCTTTCCATCAGTTTTAGCTGAAATTTTCAGATGTACCACGAGACAGAGTACATAACTAAAACTATATGCTTTATCAATGCAAAGCAATTTTCCTCTTGAACAAATTAAACCCATGCTGTGGGTTAAGGTAATCAAAACTTTTGCAGACAAAAACTGTTTTCAAAACCATTGTGTGGGAACACTTGTAGATTTATTTGTTTGTTTGTTTTCAACAGTCACCTTCCTCTGGAGGCAGTCAAGTGGTAAGCACTTTTCTTCTTTGTAGGTTCTACTGGTTTCTTCCTATACCTATCACAGAAAACTGAAACTGTTGTTTATACTGTGAGGAATCTATCAAATTTCCTGTATCTGAATAACCATTTGAGAAAACGTGCAACATAATAAATGGGAATAGTATCAACAAAAATGAAGAAAAGTGGGACCACAGAGGTGTTTTCCATGTTTGTCCCTGCCTATCACTTGAAAACTGAACACCTGTTGATTTACGGGCACTATGGATGTGACACATGATCTTTTTAACATCAGAAGTGCCTACATAATAGAAGGGGCCAATAGGAAAAGATTTCTCTGAAACTTTCTATGCTTTTATAATAGTGATAAATAGAACTATTTTGAAATGGGTTTATCAAATTTCTCTCTTTTTTATAGAGCTCTGCTGGGAAACACTCCACTCCCCAACTCCTGATGTTATTCAGTGTTTTGAGTGCCTTTGCTCTCTCTGCTGCCACATCAAAATGGTCTATATGAACCTCCGAAGAGCTGTTTGACAACCTAAACATGGATTATATTCCATATTATTAGATTAATTACTTAATGTAAGAAAAAAAATATCCTTAAGTCAAATTGTCAGATGCTACTTGGCTGTTATGTTGCATGTCTAGCTGATATGTCATGCCTTTCATTAGTTTACCTCTGGTTTTAGTTATTAGTAGATATCATTAGTTTTGTCAGTGTTTTAGGCATCATTTTAAGAGAGCATATTGTACCCCACCTTCATGATTTATTTGTATTTCTGACAGGGAATGCGATGAACTGACTGGTGTGACAAATGAACACTTAGAAAGTATTTGGTTATTAACCAAAGTGGACGAGGTCAAATAAATCGTTATAGATGCGAGCTGAGCACTGTGCCTGGTTATTATCACATAAAATAAGGCCAGCATAAACATCTGATAAGCAGTTCTCCATGAGACAGAACAAAAGATGCTAAAATAGTATCAGAGTATTGGTTTTAGTCTATTGTAATCAGATGTGAGTTCAATAGGGAGAACTGCAAAGCAAAAAAAAATACTCCATGGGACTGAAATTTTGGGGAGTTAACTAAAGTTTATTCATTAAAAAAGCGTAACAGCTAAGAGCAAAGAAATGCTGAACTTTGTTCAAACCAATGGCAAATGTCTAGAGTTCTGTAGAGAGGCATAGGAGGCAAATATAACCCAGATTAGGCTGATAGCCTAAAGCTGCTGAAAACCAAGGCCTTTTCCCTTGGGAAGGAATGGAAAATTAATTAAATTCATAAAACTGACAAGATCTTGGCTCCTTTTTTCAAGTATTTAGTCTAACCTGTGATACCTGAAATATCTGACAGTTTAATTTCAAGAATGATGCTGACATCTGCAAGCAGGTACAATAAGTGTGGTCACTGAAAGATCATGGCGTATTTTTGAGTTCAGAAGCCGTTCCACACTTTGAAGCAAACTCTTCTGGAGCTGCCAGAGCCTTCTGTTTGGTGTTAACAAAGTGCATTCTCCTAAAGCATACTTTTAATGAATGTCTTATAAAACACATACCTACTATTAAAATTACCTTTATTAGTAGTGTGCTTGTCTCCCATGGTTTACTATTGTAATTGGTGGGAGAGATTTCTGTTCCAGTTCTGTGGGGCCTGGATTTCACCCAGTTTTGATGTGCTACGCTGTCCTTTGCCAACCATTGGGAAATCAACTCCTAATTTAAGCATAAAGTTTTGCCTAAATATGATCTTCAAAATTTGGTGGCCAATTCGCTTCTTTGCCCAGCGTAGTGCCGTTCTCTATGGCAGGTCCGCACCTGCATCCGAGCCAGCCTTGCCCCTCTTACAAATCCGTGTCACAAGTGCCCCTTTATGCCGCCGGCGGGACCCGGCCCGCGGGGCGCTCGCTGGGAGGTGGCAGGGGCTCCAGTCCAGGGCTCAGCCCCCCCGCCCCGCGGGGCCCAGCCATGCCCTGCCCGGAGCCCGGTCCGGCCCCGCCGCTCCCGCCTGGCCCGGCCCGGGCGGGGCGCGCTGCCGCCGCGGCCCTGGGAACGGAGCGGGCGGGGCTCGGCTGCAGCCGGAGCCTTTGCGGGACGGGACCGCGGCGCCCGGAAGCCCCGGAGCTGAGGGAGCCGGGCCGGGCCGGCGGCGAGGGGCGAGCGGGGCCCGGCGGGCGCAGGTGGGAGCAGAGCCCGGCCGGGGCCGCCCCGCGGAGAGCGGGGCCGTGCCGGAGGGAGCGAGCCGAGGGAGGCCTGTGCTGCGCGAGGAGGAGGCGTTTGGGGTCGGTGGATGGGGCGGGAAGAGAGTCTGTGGGAGCAGGCTGGGGAGGGGAAGGGTGGGATCGGAGAGACGCTGAGAGAAATGTGTGGGTATGGAACGGTTCGGGCAGAGGGAGGGGAGGGCGTGAAGTCTCTGCGGGGAGGCGGCTGTGTGTGAAGTTTGGAGGGGGCGCGGAGCTCGTCGGATCTGTGTTGGTGTGCCGAGCTTGGCGCTCAGGGCGCCGCTGGGGCTCTGCTGAGAAGATGCTCAGTGATGCAGAGCTGCGTGTAAAGTTATCAGAAATGCACACTTTACAAAGTATTTGCGTGGTATCACGATTTCATACCAGGTTTTTGAAATGAGAAACGCTCTAGCAGTACAGCGCTTGTGGATTAAGTCAGAAACCCAGAGGATGCAGAGATAATGAATGTAATAATGCATATTATGGAATAAACTGGAAGGTAAAAGATAAATGCCAGAAGGTACGGCAAGTTGTTTCATTTTATTGAATCCCGTAAACTGTGTTTTAAACCACAGTGAGGAAGACAGGTTCCAGAGAAAAGCTTTTAAAGGAATGACTGGGTGGAGTAGACTGACACAGCTTTCAGCAATGGAGGGCTGTGTTATTTGGGACATAAAGAACATACACAACAAACCTTTCTAAAACTGAGTGAGAACCACAGTGGGAAGTTTATTTGTCAGGTGGCCTCTACACAGAGGGGTTGAGATCTAAAACAACGTTTACTTTTCAACAAACGTGCAGAATGACAAAATGGGTCTTAAAATGAACATTAAGTGATGGACTGGGGGGTTGCCTTTCTCCGTAGGCACTGCACTTGACTCACCTGAATTCTGTGTGTGCACTGAGGCTGCAGGTGAGTGTGAGGGAGGTGACAGTTGTGAAAAAAGTGATTTATAATAACCTCTTCCTTTAGAAACTGAAGCTTATTATTCCCTTGTACATTGTTAGGCATTGTGAGAACTCGTGATTTAAAATCACGTGTGGGATAAGGATCCACTGGTTTGGGGATGTGTGATGTTCTCGTTTGTAGAAGTAATATATGCGGCAAAAATACCGATTTTGGGAAGGGCTGGTTGTAGTAAGTAGAAATTTGCATTCTTTAGAGTGGTGTATTCTTAGGAGTGACTGTCTAAAAATCCTACAGGCTGCCTACATGGCCTAATTCCTTGTGCAAGTTACACTGGTGTTTGCAATAACAGGAAAAAGGCAGGGATCATCTGAACCAAGTACCTTTGGGATTCAAGTCATATGTGTCTGCTTAAAGCAGTTCTGGATTTGGCAGTGTTAAGTGAGGACAACACATCCTTATCTTTGGGACAGGCTTGCTGATACAGTGATTTCTTCCATATTATTCTTGCATTGCTTGCGACCTGGGCTCATTCTTCACGAGTTGCTTCAGTTCATACCAAATGCCTGCTGCTTGCACGGGCTCCGGGCCTTGGCTGGAACTCAGAAGACTGCACAGCTGAATCACATCAATGGAGAAATGTCTCTAGAGGGGAGGAGAGGTTCTTAAGATCTGTACTTCTTAGGATCTGGTATAATAATGTCAGATGGTTAGGAGTTCAGGATTTTGCCACTGGGGTTTTGAACCTTGTCCTTTATATTTATACCCCTTCAATACACTGTTCAGATGTCTAATTTTATTTGCAATTGCTAGCTTTCTACGGTGTCTACAGATTTATCTTCACTGTAGTATCTAGTTTGGGTTACTCTACTCCAAGTAGGTTACCTTTATTGAGGGTACCTGCGTTGCCTTGAGCACCCAGACTTGATTTGTAATTCATAAATGGCACAAGTGTAAGCTGTGGCTGAACCTGAACTGGATTAAATGTTCGGTCTCCCAGCACCTTATATCAAGCTCTGTCATTGGCTTGATACATCTGCAGGAGTTGCACTCCAGCAGTCCTTCAGTTCATGGCATTGCACTCCTGCTGGAGGAGGGATGGGCATTTGAACTAAAACTGAGAACTGAACGTCTCCTTGCTCACAGAGTCTGGATGTGACTGTGGGATCTATCTATACTGTGATCTATACAATGAATGCAGTGTGTGTACTGTGTGAATGAGTGAGAGGCACTTCAGGCAGGTCGTATCAAATTTCTGTGCTGGCAGGCAGAGTTGGGCTTAATGACTGCTATGTCAATATAAAACTATTGCAGTACTGTGTAGAGTTGAAGGCTTCATCTTACAAGAAATGCTGGTGGTAACATTTAGCTCAGTGAGGGCCTGAATTTCCAGAACGCTGAATATTTATACTCAATATGTCATTTGTATAATATTCATCAAACCAAATTCTCATCAGAAAAAAATGTCTGAACTTTGGCGTCTTAGGTTTGGTGTAAAGGATAAAGGGGTGGGCTTAAAGAGCACTTAGCCACAAATCTCACATTTAAGATTCATAATCCAACTCTTCCTGTCTGATACATAGATTAGAAAGGTGATTTTTTTTCCTGTGAAAGAAAGAAAGAAACAAACAGAAAACCTTTGTGAGATCATAAAAAAACTCAGTGAAGTTCCCTTTCTGCTAGGTTTTCTGTCAACCTGTAAGAAAACCTTACCTGATTGCCAAGCAATTTATAGCGTTCTCTGAAATTGGACTTCAGTTAATAGTTAATATGTAATTGCATTCCTTTTGTTAACTTGGCAATGAGTGAATTTCCTGGTGGAGTGATAAGCTAGTGAATCACTGATATAGCCTCCACTATCTTTGTAAAAAACTGAGGTTTTGGAGCAAAGTTTAAAAGAAATCATTGGTTGATTTTTAACAGTTACCATTTAATGTGTAACTGCTCTGTGCTTAAGTGCACTTGCCAGTTCTAAAAAGCATCTGCATGATTTTAAAATGGCCAAGTGTTGTGGTTTAACCCCAGCTGGCAATTAAGCCCCACACAGCCACTGGCTCACTCCCCCATAGTGGGACGGGGAGAGAATCAAAAGGGTAAAAGCGAGAAAAAGAAAACTTGTGGGTTGAGACAAAGACAGCTTAGCAGGTAAAGCAGAATCCACACATGCAAGCAAAGCAAACCAAAGAATTCATTCACCACATGCAATGGGCAGGCAGCCGCCTCCAGGAAAGCCAGACTCCATGCGTAATGGTGACTTGGGAAGACAAACACCATCACTCCAAACATTTCCTCTTTCCTTCTTCTTCCTCCAGCTTTATATGCTGAGTAGATTCCATATGGTGTGCGATATCCCTTGGGTCAGCTGGGGTCAGCTTTCCTGGCTCTGTCCCCTCCCAACTCCTTGTGCACTCTCAGCCTCCTCACTGGTGGGGTGGGAAGCAGAAAAGTGTAAGCACTGCTCAGCAGTAGCAAAAACATCCTTGTGTTACCAACACTTTTCAGCACAAATCCCAAACACATCCCCGTACCAGCTACTATGAGGAAAATGAACTCTACCCCAGCCAAAACCAGCACACCAAGATAGGGCTGTGGCAAGAGAGATGACGTTGCAGGAGCAAGGTCCGCCAGTTGTCTGCTGTGCTGTACTTGATATCCTTGTCGTGAAAATTATTTGAATGCAGTTATGTTTTTAATTTGTTTTCACCAGTTAAGAATTTTTTTTTATGTTAGTGGAGAAATTGGAAATACTGCCTGAAGGAAACCTTCATGTGAAAAAAGTCTTTGCTCCTCAGTTTCTTCTAGAAGAGTACAGAAAAAGCTTTAGGATTTGCTTTTAACAACACTTCTGAAGAAGTGTACAAGCTCTAAAAGAAGCATAGCTTTTTTATTTTATTTGTAGTGTACTGAATACACTTTACAATGTATTCAGCAAGAAGAATGGGTAACAAACTGGAAAACAAAAGAAAGAGCAAGGTAAGTTTTAAAATAATAAAGTGAATTGCAGTGATTTAGTTGGAAAGTGCCATGTATTTGGGGAGAAACAGCTGATAATTATAGATAGCTTATGAGTGGGAACAAAGAAGAAACCTATCTCCAGTATGAGGAAAATGGAAAACATAATAAGGACATTTTAAAGTGAGAAATACAAGGTTTAATATTATTAGAAATGTTTATAGCATGGTTTATTAAGATTACACAGACATGGCAGATTATATCTTGTGGGGGTGAGGGGAGAAAGAAATGCACTGTTGAATGGTAGCAGAACAAATTTGGCAGGTAAAATATTCATATGTATGTAAAATATACTTCAGAACCCAGTTCAGCAGCAGTTGACTAGATTTGGAAAGGTCTATACAGCCTCAGTACCATCTGGGGCATTTATCATAGGATCATAGAGTGGTTTGGGTTGGAAAGAACCTTAAAGATTGTCTGGTTCCAACTCCCCTGCCATGGGCAGGGACACCTTCCACTGGATCAGGTTGCTCAAAGGCCCATCCAGCCTGGCCTTGGACACTTAAAATGACAGAGTTGCTGCAGTTCTCTGGGCAGCCTGTTCATGGACTACCCCAGCCCATGTCCAGGACCTTACACTTGGCCTTGTTGAACTTCATGAGATTCCTTCCACCCATTTATTTCCCATCCATATATTTTTAGTATTAGATACTACTTTCGGTGAAAAGAAGGCTAATTCCAATAGAAAGAATATTTATGGAATAGAACTTTGCTCTGAGGAATGTAGTTGTGTTACAGAGTGACATGTTACTTGTGTGTTATCCAGCACAGGCAACAGGGCAATGCATGTGCAAAAGCACAGGAGTTTTATAAAAATAGGTTCTTCGGGTTCTGTGAGTCAGCTCTTAATCCACCTCCCAGTTCTGTGTTTCCTTTGTTGACAGCTTATGGTATTTGAATAGTGTAGCATCAACACTGGGTTCACATTCTATTGGAGAAATAGGAGAACACAATCCTGTTTCTTTAATCTGCTATCCTGATTCCAAAGCAAATGCCCAGGAAATGTGTCCATACCTGTTCCACTGCAATGAAATAGTGTGCTTTACTTTCCACTCTAGTTTTCCTTCCATAAGGCAGACTCAATCAGTTTTTATTTTCTGGCACATCCCATATGCAGAATTTGGTGTACTGGCACACAAAACTTATGCTTTGCCTTTGACAGTTTTAAGAGGCTGATTGTCTACTTGTTGGCTTTGTTTTTTAAATAACATACAAATACGTTTTGTTTGAGTTAAGCAAAGTTAAATTGATTAATCATAAAATGAAATAAGAGCTAGGAATAATAACTCGTGTAACTTGGCTTTTTATTCCAAAAGACTGTCAGCAGTGAAAACATTTCACATCTAGGCTGGAAGGAATTTAATTCACATAATGCCATCACTATGAAGATTGGAAGCATAATAGTAGTTAGTATATTTTCCTTTTTTAACTTTAACTTTCCTTGTGACAGAGTTGGGAGGAGTAAAGAAACAGTTGCCAGCAGAGGTTATTTTTGTGTCAGAACTTTTGGTGAATTTAACCTAATTTTTTTGTTATGGGACTTAGCGTAGTATCCATCTGTATTTTATCCACCTGTGTGTTCTGAAGTTGAACTTTGTGTGGTTGTAAATCTCATCTTGGCTTCCTGCATATTGATTCCTGTATAGCCCTGCTTTCCTGTGGCTATAGGGTGTGTCTCCATGGTACACTGAATATATGACACAGAGGCAGCTGGCTTGTTTTTTCACCTAGACTAATAGAAGCAAAGAGTAATGAACCTTGTCCCTGAGGTAACAGATGTGTTAGGCTACATTACAGTCAATGAGCTGCAGGTCCTTAGCACACTGTAAGGTACAGTTCAAAAGACATTGAGCTAATGGGACCCCTCAACTTCCAGTATTTTGAATTAGCAAACCTAAATCTGAGCTTTCAAACAGATGCACCCACCAGAGTACTGAGTAGTGCATCCAAAGCCCAGTAAGAAATCTAAGTTGTAACTCTGTACAGGAAACGCATTGGGAACTTTAATTTCATTATTGGCTTAAAAAAATCAAAGTGTGGGCTGTTACTAAGACAATAGTTCATTTTTTCTGTGCCTGCTCAGGCTGTTGCTGTGAGGGGAGCAGGAGCTCATGGCAGCAAGCAAGCAATTACACCTCTGGCAGTAATCTGTTAATCTAAAGCTGCTCTGAAACTGCAGTTGAAGACAGCTCAGCTGTTTGGAGTTCAATACTTGGCTCTTTTTCTGGATCCAGTTCCCACTTTGCACAGAGTTCTATAAATTGATATGCAGCTCTTTTAAAGGGAGCAGGAAAGCTGATAAGATGTTATGTGTGCTTAGTAGAGGGTGGTTATATCATTGGCATACGTTTCAGGACTCTAGTTCCTGCTTTGTGAACCAGCTTGTAAGTACAGTGGGAGACTTCACACCCTTGTTCTCTACAAGCCTGTCTTGTTGACCACTGACTTTTAACAAAAATCCTTATTTCAAGCTATCACACTGGACACTTAGAATCCATTTTGTTTGAATGTTTGAAACTCTGAAACTGTTTTAGTGAATTATGGTAAAGAAATGTTTCCTGCTACTGGCACCTTTTTGACAGACGTTGTCTGGGGAAAGTTCCCTTTTTTATCATGATTACTAAGGAAGACAAGACAGTAGTTGAAGATAGTGTTGTGGTATGTATTCCTTATGGCTTTGCTGATGGGCTTATCAAACTGTTGTGCTTGTTGTTATGTTTTCATGCTGATTGCTTTGGTACTTGCTCATAAAACAACATACTAGTGATTTACTTACTAAAATTACATTTTAAACTGCTTCATAAATAGGTGGTTGTATTTCAGTAAGAAATTATTGTGAACATTATTTTTAATATTGTGACCTGTTTTGAAGGTTAAGGAATTGATATCTAATAATTTTGAATGTTTGTAAAACCCTTTGTCACTTCATAGGTTCACAGAATGCAGAAATTTGGGTCCATGTCAGGAAACATGTCCCTTCTCATTATCTGTATTTTGTTCAGAAGATTTTGAAAACTGAAAACCAAAAAGTTTAAAAACTTATTTATCTGCAAGCGTGCTTTCATGAAAATCAGTGTTGTTCATCTTAGTAATATATTGCTCTTTGTGTTTCCTGTTTGTCAGATCTCAATACTAAAAAAAGGAGGTAAATGGAAAAGGTGAAAGAAATTGTTCAAGTTGGCTCACATAAATGTCAGTTTTCTGTAGTATCATAGCCAGGCCTTTCAGTGAAATTCTGTTCTGTATTTTCTCTCAGTGGATTTTTTTCTTTCCCTTTTTCTCTGTCTTCTCTATTGTGGTGGTATTTCCCTAGAGAGTATGATCTCTGACTTTGCATGTCCCCTCTTCATCCCTTTATAGAGACTGTTCTTCTTTCTCCTTCTTGTTCTCAGCTGTAGCAAATTTATTCTTCAAAGTTTTTGTTCTTCAACTAACAAATAATCTCTGTTTTGTTGTTGAGGATGCTAATTCCACAGTTAACACACTCATGTAAAGGATTATTCCACCAGAACCAGTGGAAAACATCAGCAAATCTCAAATATTGTCTTCAGCTTTCTTCTTGATACTTTATATTTCTGTCTGATTTATATTGTTCAGTGCAGTTGCATCTTTAGTATTTGTTTCTTAAATGAGATCATAGTTCATACAAAAGTATCTCCTATTAATATTCCTTAAAGGAACCTTGTGTATGTCTTCCTCAGTTTCTGCATCCTGACATGCTTTTCTTCCTTCTTTGCCAGTGTGCTTTTAAACATATTTTTTACAGCCACATGATTCTTGAGATAGACAATTTTATTGTGTAGGATACAAGTATGTACTTTATATCTTTGTGGCTGTTGGCAATTCTCACCTGTTTGCAGGTTATTGCAGTGTCTCCTAAGTGTCCATGACATGTAGGTAATAATTTGACTTGGAATACATGACTGGAGAAAATCCATAAATGCTTAGAGACAAGATAAAGGCAAGTCAGAAATATTTGAAAAGTAGAGCTCTCCAACTGTCTGTAACTATAGCAATGAAATAGATCTTGAGCTAGAAAAATGCAGTCAGCAAGAAACAGCTTCAGATCCAGCTAATCCAGCTACAAATATTTAGAGGTACCTGTATGTTCTTCACCAGTGTGTACAAAGTTAGACAGTTAATGAGCCAGAAATTGTGTGTCTGTAGGCGTGGGACATGCACAGGGACAGCTCTGGCATGTGCATCCAATAAATGTGACATCTCTAGGCTTCTAAAACTGAGAACCACATTCATTGTCTTGACTTGTTACTGTTTTTCTTTTTGCTTGAAAACATATTTGTTAACTTCTAATTACTGATTTGATTTTACTTTGGCATTATAAAAAACTGCTCTGTTTTTGAGTAAGTGGGCAGTGAAGGCAGTAGTAGTTATCTTTTTATAGAAAGCATTAGGTTTTGTGCATATGGAAATTCTTAATATGAAGAAAATTATATGATATTCCGAGTAGCACTGACCTTTTTTAAAATTTCCTTGTAATATATTGTGCTTGCAAAATGAACATTACTGTCTCTATTAGACTCCTGCACTAAGTTAATGCTTTAATTGGTGACAAATTGTAAAGAAAACTGAATCAACTTGGTGGAAGTTCATGCTAGACATGAAGATGATGCAGCTTTACTAAGATAAGGTTTGTGGTAGTCAGTGCAGTATGAGAAAGTAGGTGCAGTCAGCTGGTCATCCACATTCAACTAATGTTTTTCTGAGCAGGATAATCAGCAGGGCAGGTTTCCTGCTGTCTCCCCTGCAGCTCCTCCATCACGTCTTCCTATCCAGCCCTGCTTTCCCACAACTCTCCCTTCCCCTCCTCATCCGGCATACCTCTCATTTTCATGTAAAGCAGCCCAGCCCTCACCCTGTGCTGTGCTGGCGCGGTGCCCTCTTGGCCAGGCAGGGACTGCAACCTGGCAGGCTTTGGGGCGGGGAAGAGTGAGAAGATCCCTTCGGTCTGGGAACGGCTCATTCCAGCAGGGCATTCTGCTGTACCACAGTGTGGGCCTTTTTCACCTCGAAAATGACTTCTGAGCCTTCACCTACACAAAGAAACCTGCGATGGATCCATGAAACTTGAGAGTGAAACCAGTTAGTGGAAAGCTAATTATCAGTTAACAGTTCTTATTTTACTTTATTACTTTTATTACAGATAAAATATATTTAATTTCATTTCTCTATTAATTAACACTTCTCCTAATATTCTGATATATCTCCCCATTTGTATTCATGTATTCGAAAAACATTGTTAAAGTGATAACCTCCTTTTACTTTTTAAATATCAGATTTGTGTTTTCCTTTGACTGAGCTCCCTGGATAACTTTTTAAAATGTGCTTATTCCCAGTACCTACAATATTATGTTTGGGTTTGTTTTTTTGTTCTGTTTCAGAAAGAAAAAAGTCAAGAAATGTCTGCCAATTTAAAGTACCTTTCCTTGGGTATCCTGGTTTTTCAGACCACAAGTTTAGTCTTGACCATGCGTTATTCTCGGACACTGAAAGAAGAAGGACCTCGTTACTTATCCTCTACTGCAGTAGTTATTGCTGAACTTCTGAAGATTTTGGCCTGTGTTCTATTGGTCTACAAAGACAGCAGTATGTGTCAAATTTTGCACCAAGTAATTTTCCTAATCAATATGCTGTATTGTAGTGGCAACTGCAAAGCAGCCATGTGAGTACAGGCGTACAACAAAGCATTTCCCTTCTCCTTGTGTAAGAAATAGTCTTGGAAAGATATTAATGATACTGTATATTTGCTGAAGAAAGTTCCTTTTTAAAGAATGTGGGTACTGAGGAGTGCAAGAATGAATTTTCTGCTAACAACTCAAAGTTTGTGTTTGCTCAGGCTTTTTAAGAAATCCATATGTAGAAGTAGGAAAAAATGAAAAGCCTTAAGTGTGTCCAAAGCATGAGTGATAATTTAGAAGCCCATAATAAACAGCAGATGAAGGAAGGAAGAAGCAATTTCATTGTTTTACAGGAAGAATCACAGTTTTAAGCTCAAAAAAAGTGTATTCAGATTTACTCTATTTCTTATTTTATACATTTTAAGCTGAATTTATCTGGTTCCTGGGCACATATATTTGATTTTCAACAGCTTAAAAATATCATTGTATATGCATAAATATTGATGACACTCTAGGATTCTAAATATGTACTTTTTAGGTGATACCCTTTGATGTATTATCTTCAAATACTGATACGGTTTCAAAAAGTTTTATTCAAAGTATTTTGAATAAATACTTTCGTTCTGATATTCCAGGCTGTGGGAAGGCACTTGCAGCCATTTTTCCTTACAAATACAAGACTTGTGAACATCAAGCAAACATAGATAGTATTTTGATAGTATCACTTGATACTATTTGGGCAACCATTTTAAGAACATAGCATTGCTATTTCTCTTTTTTCCCCTTCTCCTTTTAATGAATGTCTGTTTCTTTTATTGTTTCTTTGGGTAGAGTGCAATTTACGGACTCTGAACAGAGTGCTGCATGATGAAATCCTTAATAAACCCATGGAAACTCTTAAACTTGCTATTCCTTCAGGAATTTACACTCTTCAGAACAACTTGCTATATGTAGCATTATCAAACCTAGATGCAGCCACTTACCAGGTATTGTATATTTGCAATTCTCTGCAAGTTTCAAAAAAAAAAAAAATCCCACGAATTATGCAGTAGTAACAGTTTCTGGTTCTTCTAGGTTACGTACCAACTGAAAATTCTCACCACAGCATTGTTTTCTGTGTCCATGTTGAGCAAGAAATTGGGTGTATACCAGTGGCTGTCATTAGTAATATTGATGACAGGAGTGGCATTTGTACAGGTAAATGCTAGCAGGTGGCTTGTGCTCTTTTAATGTGTTTATTCAAGGAACGTGGATTTCTATACTGATTATACAGCTTTCTGATCCCATCAGCTGCACACGAGCACCAGAGTGTAGTCAGGAACTGCGAATCACAACTGGCCAGGTCTGGAAGACACCAGAAATGGGTCAAAGGCAGAAGATAACACCTCTTTTGCAACCCAGTGCTCTACTGTAGAATGTGACAGGGCCTCTGGAGCAACCTGCAAGTAATAATGATAGCAATGTTTATTAGCACATTTCTTCAGACAGTAGGAATTCACAGGTCTTCTCTGCCAGGACAGGCCAGGCTCACTTCGTCATATGGTTGGCAAATTTACTTGAACTATTTCAAAAGGAAAAACTGACCTCAGGTCTAAATAGTGCAGGCACCAGAGTTTGTAGTTTTCAGAGGGCAGTATCATGGCATGAGAGAATTGGCTAGGAATTTTTAGCAGATTTTAGCATGTCCTAGAAATTTTTATTTTTAAACGTAAGGATTTGAAAGAAGATATGATGATTAAATTCAGTAATTAAAAATGAGAACAAAGCATTCTAACAGTATTTAACAGGCTCCTCAGTATGTTTTTGTCTGTGGCATTGCATTTTATTCAGTTGGCATTAGACACATTGCAGGATTTAACTAGTCTGCATAGTCGCTGAAGAGGGGCACATGCAAAATACAGTTCACCCCATCCTAAAGACAGCTGGTGTAAGTAGCTTTCTGATGTACTTCTATTTATAACCAACTGTTGGGTGGCACAAATTAGTGCCTGTGAATGACCATGATAAGTCACACCGGGATTCATAAGCAGTTCTGGCTTATAAGACATAAATCCTGCACCTGTTTAAATTGATGAGTAGTCTCCCAGTTCAGGCAATAGCTTTGCAGTCCTTTAAAAGTATTTACGGTGCAAAATGCCAAACTAGACAAGCATGTGATTGTCTCTATTGAGTAACTGTTACTGTTGCAAGAGAACAAATATGCATTTTATAGATGCTTAGGACTGGATTTAATCAGTGAATTTTGTATAACTGTTTTTACGTCCAGTGGCCTTCAGACTCTCAAGCAACACCTGCTAAGGAGCATTCAGCAGGGTCGCAGTTTGTGGGGCTGATCGCAGTGCTCATAGCCTGCTTTTCTAGTGGCTTTGCTGGGGTTTATTTTGAGAAAATTTTAAAGGAAACTAAGCAGTCTGTGTGGATCAGAAACATTCAGCTTGGTAAGTTTATTTTTAATATCTGTTAAAGATACTACATTCTGAAGAATTAAGATAAATGTGCAAAATGTATGTATATATAAAAGAATCACATTTTAGTATGCTGCATAAATACTATTTTAAAACCAAAAGTATAAACTCTGCTAGATAGAATTCTAGCACTTCCTTTCTGATCTCAGCCTAGTTCTTCATTTAATTTTTTAATAGAGTATCTGTAAGTTTGTACAGAGTCTGTCAATTGAATTTGTGTTTTAAAATTTTATAAAGGATATTATTATATGCAGGATTCTGCGTATCCTCTGTGTTTAAAAAGATTCTCTTCACTAATTCAGAAGATCTGATAAACATAGTAATCATTTTTCCAAACAAAGCAAAACTGCTTTGTTTGTGAATAAAGTTGAGATAGCGAATTATAATTATTTCAGTACAAAAGTCAGTTTGTTTTAGTTGTCTGTATAATCACTGGAGAGAGGCAATTGCAAAAGACAGTTCATCTTAACTATTTTAATGCCCTTACCTATTATGCACCTGTTAGTAAGAGAATGCCTTCTATTTCCAAAGTAATTCTGGGTCTTCTAGACCCAAGATATTAATGACAACAGAAATGATCTGTGTTCCTGAATGAGTTTTCCCTCAGAGCAATCTTGTCCAGTTTGTAGGGTTTGAAACATGAAGTTGAGTAGAATATGTTTTCTGTTCAAAAATAATTTTTTCCCATTTGATAGAAGAACACTATACTCACCAAATTATAAACCTTCTAGTTTAATCTCAAATTCTTTTTTTGACATTAAGTCTCTACTAGAAAATATTCACCATGTTTGAGACTGGTTCAGGAGAATCCCACTGTGAAGATCCTAATCTGAATTGGCAAACTGCTAATTGCTGCTCTTGCTCTGTCAGAGACTCTCCTCCACTAAATGTTCTCCCTGTTTTTCTCTTCAGGTTATAGTGTGACTTCAGCCTTCAGTCATGGCTTGTTTCAGGGAAACTGAAATTGTGTTTAAGTGAATTTTGCTATATGCCATAAACAAAAATCACACTGTTCCAGTAGAGAGCAATGAAAGATAAGTATGTAAGGATATCCTCATGGAAACAGTCAAAACTTGTTATTAGTATGGAGAACAGCTTTTGAAAGAGAATAGCAAACTGATTGCATTTGGATGGTATTGCAAGTGGCAGTCCAGTTTGAGAAGCAGAAATATATGAGCAACCCTTGAGGATAGGGAACCTGTTTGCACATTTTTCACAGCTTTTAAATCAGTTTTGTACTTTCAGGATTTTTTGGCAGCATATTTGGATTGATGGGCGTATACATTTATGATGGAGAACAATTGTCAAAGAATGGATTTTTTCAAGGATATAATAAACTCACTTGGGTGGTTGTTGTTCTACAGGTGAGATACCTCGTATCCCATGTTTCTGTGAAGGCACTTAGGATTTACTCTTCTATAAATGACTGGGGAAACTAATGGGTGTCACTGAGGCTACTGAGAATTCTATAGTCAAAAGTCCAATCTATGACTATTAGAATAAACCTCTAAATGAAAACCTGGAAAATATATAGCAAGTATATGATTAAGTATTGTGCAACTTAAAGCATGTAAGCATTACTTATTTTGTGATGTTTAAAATATATATATATATTTATATGCCCTTCCTCCTGTGGCTAAAAATGTATAGTACAAGCATTTCCACTCATTAATGGTGGTAATATGATCAACAATTTCTTTAATGGGGAAAGAACTACTCCAATATTTGTTTTCAACAGTGCATATCCATAATATTAAATAAATTTATTGCTCCTAAACATAGACAAAAGCTTTTCCTAAAGTAAGTGCATGGTGTTAAAATAGATGCCGTCTGTCAAATTATCAGTTTGTGAATCCAAACCTCACTATTTTTTCAGGCACTTGGGGGACTGGTAATTGCTGCTGTTATAAAATACGCAGACAACATTTTAAAAGGATTTGCAACTTCTCTCTCTATTATACTGTCAACACTGATCTCCTATTTCTGGTTGCAAGATTTTGTCCCTACAAGGTAAGAATTATTTTCTGTATGTGCTGGAAAAAAAAATAACCAACAGCCCAAGCCACACTCTCAGAATGTTTAGGTACCACTTGCACATCGAAGTTTAGTTTCGTGGCATAACCAGTGGCTAGTTTTTTCAGCCCGGTTGTCCCGGTGCCGTTTGCAGCGGGGTCAGGAGTCCCTGCCTGGCGGATCCCGGCGGTGTGGCCGCTCCCTGCGGGCCCTTCCCGGTCGGTCCCTTCCCTTTCCCGAGCCCGCGGATCCCGCCGGGCGCGTCCCCTGGCGGCGGCCCGTGGCAGGGAAGGTCACCGCTCCGCGTGTCCCGGGTCGGGACAGGGACAGGGACAGGGACAGCACCTCCCGCACTGCCTCCGTCTCTCCATCTCACCGCAGTCTCTGCAGTCACGCACCCGTGGAAGTCACACTGCAGCACTGAGTTGCCCAAGGGCACCCAGAAGCCCGAAGGCAGAGCCTTTTCTAAATGCCACACTGTATTTAGTAGTGAAAACACTCAACCAAGAAAGAAAGTGCTTGGTTTGTGCTTCTAGGCTGGGGACACTGTGTCCTGATGTTCTCTCAGTGAGACTGCCGTGGCTCTCTGCACCTCAGGTTTTGTACATGGGTAGGTTCAGAACAGTGCTTGTCTTGGCAGTGCATGTTAATCTATGGAGTGTAGATATATTAGGATTTTACTTATAATTGACCAACACTCCTCCCTTATGTTACACGTACTCATAGCATAAAAATATTTTTAATAATATTTACAATTGTTGTATCTGGTACAAAGGAATATGTTTTTATTAAAAATATGTAAGTGCAATACTGTGGTCTCTTCTAACCTTACCCATTCTGTGATCCTGTAATATTACCAGGGCTTTACTTAAACATTCCAAAAAGGAAGTAGAGCAACTATTTAGGCTTAAAAAGTGGAAGACCTTGAACTTAAAGTATAAGTAGCTTGTATTTGTCTCATTAAAATGAGTGTACAAAGTGGTTTAAAAATTTCTGTGTGCTCAAATGGAAACTTAATAAGTTACTTAACAGCTTCAGCAAACATGTTGAAAGGGAAACAGTGGTAAATAATTAGATTAAATAGAGCCATGTAGCAGCATGTAGAACTTGAAGCCATCTCTTTTAATAAAACTTCGTCAACTTGAGTTAATCAAACTTAATCTTTAGTATGTTGCTTATGCTAACTGAATATATTTGATCTGAAACTGTATAATTGTTCCTATCGTGTCAACAAACACTTTTGATTGGAGTAATAGATGTAAAGTACTTAAATGCTTGAACGTGTCAATGGGCCATGCCCAGAAGCAGGGCAACTGTGTTCTCTGGAGCATTATCATGTCATGTGCCGAAGTTTTCTTAGCATTTGGTTCAGAAGATCAAATTGTCAACATTGTCATGTTTTTATGAGAAGGTTCTTTTCTAAAATTTGTACTGATCATCTGTGGGCTTTGGATATTTTGTTTCAGACTTGTAACTATCAAAACAACTTGAAAGGCCCATATGACACAATACAAAAGATGCCTTTATTATTTTTTCCTGACATAAATCTTTATGTATCTGCCAAAAATTAGATTATACTGACTTGCAAACTAGTTCTTGGGCCACGGTAATTTGTTTTGACATAAGCTTTAGATTTTAAAGCAAACACAGCTCCAACAACATGAAGCATGTAAGATGTTAAAAGGGGCTGGGTGACCACAGTAGTAACACTTCAGCTCCTGCTTGCATTTTGCACACAGCTTTAGGTAAAAGATAAAAAAAATAAAAAACCCCAAACAAAAAGATTGCTTTTGACAATTGTTCCATGAAATTATAATTTTAATTTTCAGAATATGTTAGTATAATGATACATTAATTTGTAGTTATAAGTTTCTTATTACAACAACTTCCTGCATCCTTCCAAAATAAATATATGCAAATTATTTTGTTCTTTATAAATTGGACAAAAATAATTTATCTCTCTGTTTTCCTCATGAAAAAATGTCCTTTCTTTTGATTGTATTGCGTAAATAGATTTGCATCAACTGAAACAAACTTTTTTTCCTATCCCTATTCTATTCAGTGTCTTTTTCTTCGGAGCCATCCTTGTAATAGCAGCTACTTTCCTATACGGTTATGATCCCAAACCTGCAGGAAATCCCATTAAGGCATAGCAGACTTCCTCATCAACCTGCTTCTCAAGATTATGCACTGGGGCCTTGCTAGCAATGGCATGTGGGAAGTGTCATTGTGCACTGCAAGGAAAGAGTTACTGCCCTGAATGTACTGAAGAAAAGCTGATGAGTAGCTCTGGAAACCAGAGGGTTACAGGTGGATGATGACACTGATCTGTAACAGGGGGGGTAAGGGGGAAATGTCAGGGGAATGCCCAGTGCAACTTGCTAATAAAAACTTGAAAGGAACCAAAAGTTTCCAAGAAACTACAATTAGGAATGTTTACAGCTTTGACAGCGATTGCATCAAAAGAATTTACTGTATTGACTGCTGCAGAAATGTGTCCTATGCACTCTTTGAAAGAGCACATGACAACGTTGTCAGATTGTATGTTTTTGCCATTTGATTATATTTAATCTTAGTAAATGTTTTTAACTGTTTGTCTATTTACATGTAATGAGCTGAACATCGTAGTTCTAAAGTGATGGTTCTGATTAGGTATTCCTTGTTATAACTGTGAAAATTGAAGTATGATTGAAAGACACTTTCACAATATCAAATATTTTTATATTTTTAGAAAGCTGATTTAATAACAGAAATCTGTTATTAAATGATAATATTATAATTCTGTTGCTTATATAAAAGTATTGTAAGAATGTTAACATTCTCACCGAAGTACACAAAGGGAGAAATTCAGAGTGAAAGCTGGAAATCCATGTTGATACTCCAGCCTTCATCAGCCTGTAGTGTTCCAGCAGATGGAATAACTCTGGGAACACCAGCTGGAGGTCACCGCACTAACCTGGGAGTAAGATTAGGGTTATTATGGGTGCTTGCTCAGATGTAATGTTCATTCTTGTTATTTTTATTGATTATAAATCAACTTTTTGGTAGAACCTTAAAAGTAGTTTTTATGTTTTAAATACCGTCTGAAGATTTTCTTTAAACAAAAATTTAAAAAAAAAAAGCCCATAATAAACATTTTAAAGGCATTATTGTTGTCTGTAACAGCTCCATCTGGAGCTATTAAGGTATGGTATCTGTATACTGTACTGTCCTTTGTTACAGAGGAATTTTTTAAACAAGTGTTGTATACTCGTGAACTCTCCAGTGCTTTTTCTGTGCATTTCTATGTAATGGCTTACTTAGAGTTTTGGTGGGGTTTTTTTAATTATTATTTTATTCTGGGAGTCCTTGAGCCAACAAACCAAAATGGTTTCTCTGGAGCTATTCAGTCTAATAGTGGAATTACTTTAATAGGAAACATAATTAAAAAGTAATTAATTGTGCAATGGCTAAATATGAAAGCATGCTGTTGGTCTGTTTTAAAAAAAACCAAAAACTTCACAAAGAGACCTTGATGCAGTTAGATCAATTAGACTATTATGAACAGTTCACTTGAAGTATTTGCATTTAGTCAGAAACACCAAAAAAAATCTGGAACTAATAAGCTGTCTTAAAAATCACTGGTTTTCAGGAGACTGTTCACAGTGGATACTAATGTAGTGACTCTTACCCACATGTTACACCTGTGGTGGTATGCATTTATACAAAAACTTATCAGGAGTCCCTTAACCAGTAAAATGGCAAGTGGTAAAAACATCTTACTTCCCTTGTTTCCCCCTACCTCGTGCTCTCTCTTCTGTCTTGTGCTAAAGAAAATGTGTTAAAGAGAAAAACGTTTTAGAATGTTTACTAAAGTACCTCATCCAATTCACAAGGAGATTCTGGAGGAGTGTTCTGAGATTTCTTAATGAAGTGTTGTAAATGGGAAAGGAAGAATTCTACTTATGTCAGTCAAGTAAAAACAGTGTTTTTCTTCTGTTGGCAATTAGGTGTGTTACCATGGTTTTGTTTGTTTATCGTATCAGAGCAAGACATAAAAGAACCGTCAGAGTTATGCCGAGGGCTTGCTGAGCTTTGTGAACAGTGAATCTGTCCCAGCATGTTGTCATTGCAGGAGCTTTGTGACTTAGCAGTCAAAACGATCTTGTAGTACCCTAAATTGGCATCCTGTGTTAGTATTAAATCCTCTGCCTATAGCATTCAATGTGGCAAAATCTTTGAAAAATTCCATGTGGTGAGTTCTGCACTGCAGTGCACAGGAGGCGAGATGCGTGCGTGGAACAGCGGCTCACAGCGGTGCTTGGGGCCGAGTGGGAAGTGTTTGTAGTCATATCTGATTTGGAGTTTGGCCTACACAGTGATACTTTTAATTTCATGAATCGCAGTACTGAAAGTGTTCAGGTGATACAGTTGATACTTCAGTTGATACTACAGTTGATACAGTTGATACTTCCTTGAGGAACATCTCCAAAAAAACACAAGTAGCAGGCTGAGAACACTTTAAAACCAGTTGTACAGGAAGGAACCAAACAGGCCAAATAATCACCATGTTGCTGGAGCTCTATTATATGTAAACCCAGTTTTAATATTTCAGGTGCGCCTGTCAATATTTGTCAGTAAGGATCGGTTTATAGGAAAGAATGGGAATATGTGCTCTTTGCTTTGGAATAGGATGTCATGCAGCTTTGGAAGACAATGCTGTACTAAGGAACAGCATCTACCTGTCTGTAGATCAGTGACTCTTCCATGCTTGCAGCTGACAGTCCTATTAAGTAGAGGGACAGATCTCTTCATACACTTGTTGCTGTAAAGGAAAAATGAATTTGCATTTTTAACTGTGTTTCCTTAGCCTTTGACAGGGTGAGAACAAAAAGGATTTGAGGAGGGTTTACTGATTTCTGTAACCTTTGCAAACTGAGAGCATATGCACATTTTCTCACTGAGATACTTTTGTATTTGTATTTTTTTTAAAGCAGTTTTAAGTCTATAACTCATTAACTAACCAAAGAGGCATAGCTAGGACAGAGCATTGGGAAGTAGTGGATGGTGTGCTTTGAGTTTGCCCTAAAAGCAATCTGTAGGAGTCTAAGTTTCCAAAAATAAACTTGACTTTCTGAACTACTTTTCTGACTTTTAGATAATGGTTTTGTTTAGTTGTATATTTAGCAGGCTAACCTATACTTGGCAGAATTTTATTTAAATATTTAAAAAGTTGTAGCTAGATATTTATTTGCAATAACTTGAATTATGTGATTTTTTTTTAAGACTTGCAGAATGGGAGTACTAGTATTTATTGAATATTTGGATATTTGGTAGTTTTATTTGAGTATCTCTGGGATACATGATAAATTGTCAAATAACAATAAATTTAGAACTGTCTTCAAAGCAAAATAAATCAGTTCTGTAGTGAAAAACTTGAGTCTAATAAAGTAAAATAAACTTTTTACATTGTATTTCTACGCTGTCCACGAGTGCCCCATAATCTTTTTTCTCAAAGAATGGAGATAAAAGTTCTATTCAACTTCATTGTTTTAGACAAACCATGAGAAAACCTCCATTTTTGTTTGCTTTAATAAAGGGTAGATTAATGTTCTAGATTTTGCTTCTACAAGATAACACCTTTGGTTTTTACTGCAACTTTGTAGTAACTATTGTTTTATTTCCCCTCCCCCCAAAAATCTCATTTTCATAGCCTGTGCTTGCATTTCATTTACTCATACAGTCCTCTTGCTTTTAGTAGTACATAATTGTTTTGTGTTCCTAACTTATTTCTATGTCTGTAATTCAAGATACTGTCATAGATTCTGTTGAATTGTTTTTAAATTGATAAAGGAAATATTGCCTTTCTTCTGGTTTTCATTGTCAGTAACTTACATATTTTGATATCTGTCCTAGTCAGCTGTGCATGTTGTGTTGTATTTAAGCAATTGTCGTTTTCCAAATTTGAACTTGTTGCTCGTTTTCTTCCTGGTGACAATAGTTCTTGCTGGATATTTTGTTGAGGAGGATTATTCATTGTTTTCTTATCTGAAATCTATGTTTTGTAAGAACAAGATATTTGTGTATTAGAAGGTAATGTTTATCTGTAACATGGTATTATACCATATATATGGTAATGTATCATTACCTAAGGTGGTATATTACTGTAAGAAAGTCCAAGAAGTGTTTCCTTGCCTTTATTTTAATAGTTCTGTTCATTTTCAATGCTGATTATTTCCCAGAGGAAGTGACTAAAGAGTTCTGCTCTTTCCAGGTAAGCTCATCATATGTTTTTAAATATCTAGAATTAAGACATTTTTACTCAAAAAAAAAAAAAGCAGGGGAAAATGCAACAAAATATATGCAATTAGTTATATTGTATCTTCTGCTTCAGTTACTATCCAAATTTCTGTTCAGTTGAATGTTAATTTTTTCTAGTTATTTCTTGGTAACTGAATTATAACTCTTTCTAGAAGAAAAAAGAATCTGTCCTGAGGTGCCATTCAGTGCTTGTTCTTGAATGTCTGCTACATGTTTGCATCTGAGAGCAGACATGACAAACTAACTCTTTAGCCTTCCATCGTCATTCTGGCTATAATTAGTTGTATTCATTTCATCAGCAATTTATAGCTCAGTAAGAATTGCTTATGCTAAGCACATGTTTGTATTTGCTGCCATGAGTATCACTTTTTTAGATTTTTTAAACTTTGTTCTTTATTGTAAATATATGAGCCCAAATATAGATCATATATTCAAATGTTGTAGTGAAGTTTTTAAGGTAGTCTTAGGTTTTTATATGTTGATGTCGATATTTATGTGTGATTACACTGAATACAGTTCTAATATATGGTGTTTCCAGACAATTTGGAAACTTTTTTTTTTTCTGGTGAAACACTGCTGAACCATGGAATGCATCTTACATGACCTAACACAGTCTTTTTCTAAATCCATATTGAGGTAAAATACTGTATTTTTTTTTTCTTTTATATGTGTAGATAATGCCACTATGGTAATAAACTAGTTAAAATTAAGCACTGCCTTTATTAGAAATATGATAAAAAACTGTTTGAGAGCATTGTAAAAGGAGAGGTTTGCCTTATGCGTGTTTTAGCAGAAATAAAACAATGTTTTAATTAACATGTACTATTTCAGAATATAATTTTGGTATAATTTTCTGTAAAATTCAGAAGGCTATTGTAAGATGTTTGTTAATGGTATCTTTTAACAACTTACTGAAATTTGCCAGCAATTTAATTTTGACTGAGACATGCTTCTTTTTGACCAGTGTCATGACTTCTTGTGAATCACATTCAAGCAATGTTCTTGTGACTCTGTCTGGGCTCTTCTGATCTGAAACCCCAGATCTCCTTGTCCTGAACTGGAGGTGGTAGGGAGTGCCTGGGTATCAATATCAATTTATAGTGTGAGATGTGATTGTAAAACACTGTAATCCTTTCTAGAAGGAGCTATGTATCGCTATAATTTACAATATATCAAAGACCTGAACAGAGTTCACAAACACATTACTATAGATGATGGATAACATGTTTCTCTGTCCTTGCCAGAGATACATATAATAAAACTGGGTCGTTTCACCAGCAATTTTCGGGGCACTTGATTTCTATCCATTCCTTCTGTCAATTTTGCTCTCATCTTATTGTTCAAATGCAGTATGACTTAAACTGAAATTTTTAGGCCATTAGGTAACAGGAATTAGTTATTCACCGGTTAAACAAAGGAGCATAGCTGGTACAGAGTACTGGGATGTAGGGGACACTATTCTTCCAGTTTGGCCTAAAAGCACTTCTGAGGAGTCTTAACTGAAACCATTGGAGCCATCATCTGCTTGTGCTTTTCATCCTGCTTCCAAAAGGATGTTAATGGCCTCTACAGCTAGCAGGTAATATTATGTATTTACTTAGTAGAGAGGGTCAGGCGCTACAGGTGTTTTGATGTAACAGAGAGTTCTTGTTTCTCTTCTTCAGGAGTTTTGATGTTTGTCAGGAATTTGTGTCTCATTTAAATAATGGCAGAGTGTATTATGTCAGGACTTGTGTATGTAAGTGGAGTTTGATTTTTAAAAACATGTAACTGGCTGAAATTCATGACAGCAAAGGCAAGTCATTTATCTAGAGTTTATTCTACATTTTCATTATTTGAATCATCTGCCCTGTCTACATGATCAAACTTGATTTTTAAAAGCATTTATTTTGAGATAATGACATCAGTAAGATGGATTGGTCTAATATGAAGGTGTGGATAGTAAAACAGCTGTCTTATCAGCCTGGTTACCAAATGACTTTGCTGACATGGTGTAGTTGTGTTGATTTTTTTACATGAATCCCTTACATTTCACATACGTGTCTGTGTGTGACTTTCCCACCAAAATCTAAGCACTCTGAGGGATAGACTTGAAACTGGTATAGGACCTCTCTCCTTTTCAAGTAGAACGAGTGAGAAACTCTGGGACAGAATTGTCACATACTTGGTGTGATACATTAAGACTTGTAACAAATGTCTAATAATAGCAACGACTGCAAACATCCTAGACCCACTTGACCCACACTTTTTGTCATTAGCTGGAGTCTACTTGCCCTTGTCTCACCGCGAGTACCTCTGTTGGCCCCTGAGTGGGGCTGTGCCTCGGGAAGTTCTAAACTCCTTAAAAGTCGCATTATGATGACACAAGGGTGCTTATCTTAAGGCTAAGAGTTTAACTTAAGGCTACTCGATCTTAAGCGGTGAGAGATTTACATCTCTTTGTTTACACGGTGGGAGCTGCAATCTGTACCTCAGGGGTGAGGTTCCACTGTTGCTAGGGACGGGAGGATGCTCCATGTGTAGCTGACGTTTTGAGGGAAACAGGGATGTCGCAGGAGCTGAGGAGGTGAAGATAAGCAGCAAGAGGGTTGAAAGATGGAAGACTAAGTGAAAAAGAACATAGAGAAAAGACTGATATGTGGATACGACCATGGAGACTTGCGTCTGGTGGTGTTAATGCAGTAGTAGAGGATGTGGACAGTTGTTGCTCTGTTTAGCGCTGCAGGATATCAGCAAAGAAGGCATTTATAAGCCACATGAAACCTAATAGTGCTCTACTACACGTTTCTTCTCTGCTTATGGGCGTGCTGCCGTGGGAAAGCCGATCCTTATTATCTTATTATCTGAGGTAAATCAAAACCTGGAATGACCCGCCCGTTTGAAGGTGCTGGAGCTTTCATAAACTAAGTTTAAATCTTGATAGTAAGGAAACAGAATGTCTCCAGGCTGGATTTTTAGGATTAATTATATGTGTGGCTGTGTGCTTTGGCTCTAGAAATGCCAGGTATGTCCAGCACGAGCCGCCTTCCGTCGCTCCTCTCCCCGGCAGCCCCCGCGGGTTCGGTTCGCTTGAGGGGGACGGGCGCGCGCCGGGGGGCGGTGCTGGGAGGGGCGTTTGAGAACCTGTGGCTCCCGCGGGGCCGCGGCGGAGCGCGAGCGCGCTGCGTGCCGGCGTGTCCCGGTGCGCGAGGCCGGGCGCTACCTGCGGCTCCCGTTCCCAAGGCCCTGTTTCCCGATCCAGCCCCGCCCTTCCCGGCGCGGGCGGGGCGGGGGCCACGCTCACGTGACGGCTCGCGGCCAATGGCGCGATCGCGTGATGCGCGGCGCCGGCTGCGCGCGCGGCGGGGGCAGCGCAAGATGGCGGCGGGCGCGTGAGCGGCGGCGGCGGCGGCCGGGACGGAGGGAGCCGAGGCCCGAAGGGACCGGGAGGGGCCGGCGGGGCCGCCGCGGGTGCCGTCCCCGGGGGGCGATGGTAAAATGACCCAGGCGGGCAAGAAGAAGAAGCGCGCCGTGAACCGCAGCATCATGCTGGCCAAGAAGATCATCATTAAAGACGGCGGGACGGTGAGGCCAGGGCGCGGCTGGAGGCGCCGGGGAGCCCCGGGGAGCCCCGGGCAGCGCGGCGGGGCGGGGCGGCAGAGGGCGGGCAGGGCCCGGTGGGCCCACGGGTCTTGGCAGCCGCGCTGGTGGCGGTGCCCCAGCAGCTCTTGGGCCCAGGCTGGCTGGTCCGGCCCGTAGGGGCTGTTCCCGGGCGCGGGACGGGGTTGAGGCGCAGGAGCGAGTGCGGCCCCAGCCGCTGGGCCCCGGCCCGCCGGGGCGTTACGGCCGCCCCGGGGTGCGGGGCGTGTCCGGACCCGCCTCGCCCCGGCCGCGATTCGGAGCGGGGCCGCGCAAGGCGGGGCTGCCGCCGGCACGGACCGCCGTGGCCGTGGGCTGGGACAGAATGGGCCAGCGAGGGGGACACGCTCCAGCACCTGAGAAGTCCCGCAAAGGGCGCCTGGAAGAAGGATTTTTCAGTTCCTCACACTGTCTTGCTTCCTCTTGAATACATAAATTTTAAAAAGAAGGGAAGTTATTAAGTGGTTTTGGCTGTTGGAGCTTGGGGTTTGTTTGTTTTTGTGTTTTGATTTGGTTTGGTTTTTTTAAATTGATGAGTGCCATGACTTGCAGTGTATCATTGCCCCTGGATTTTTTCCACTGTGTAACATTATGCAGCTTCCGTGTGCTCTCTTCTAAATACAGTGTCATTATTTCATATAAGAGACATCTTGACAGACTAAGTTGCTGATAGCTCTTCAGTTTGTCTTTTTGGAACAGTAATGGAGGAAAGGGAGGTTTCAGAGTCACCATACTTGTTCGTCGAAGTGGTGGCCATCTGTCTGGTTTACTTCAGTGTCAAGAAGCAAAACTAATTCCAGTGATGGCTGTTGGTGTTTTCCAGGACATGTTTTCCCTTTCTTTGTGAAGATAGAAATGAATGAGATGATTACCTTGTACAAATGTTAAATGCAAGTATTTTAGTATGAGTAGTAGAAGCAGAGTAAATGCTGTTACTCAGGGGACATGATGCTTCATCATTTCTCTCTGGGATGATCATTGGTTAAGATACAATATGCTTCCAAGTGCCCTTTACCTCTCAACTTTAACTTTCTTTTGCTAAGAGAGGTGAAAGGATGTTACAATTAACTGCATTCAGTAATATTTGTGGTGCAGCATTGGGTGGCTCCCACCAGTTCCAAAAGCAGAATGCAAACTTGCATGAGTTCTGTATGATTTTCAGTTTATTAAAACAGTGGAAACATGGGCCATAAACATTAGATGAAAGTATGTAGATTGTTGGTAGATAAGAAATTTCAGCTTGTGATACTTTCTACTTTCAAATAAATGTTCTGGAATTTATTTGTTTTATATACATTTTTAAAGTTAAGAGGTCTGGTATAGCAGAGTATTCTTTATAATGACAGCAAAAACTTTATGCATGGATTTTTTTTTTAATGTTTGCTGTTAGTTAGCCTTCAGTGCTCTGTCCTCAGCTCCTTTGTTACCCAGCACATTGTGTGACACTGTGGGAAACAGGTACATGAAAATGGCCCCCGTGTGTTGAATGTCTCCCACTGGCAAACCAGTAATTAATCAAGTATCTTCATGTACAGTTTCCGGACTGATTGGTTTATTTTGAAACTATTTGACATCAAAGAAAACTGTATGAGCCAGCAAGAATATACAGCTGGTTAATGAGGCAGTGGCACAGGCAAAAAGAGTTTCTGATGGGGAACCTCAGTCAAACCTAATGTAATTGTCACTGGTTCTGATGTGGACAGGAAAAAAAAACAAGCAAAAAGGAAACCCACCCATTGTTTCTGCAAAACCTCTCCTCCCACCACAGTTTGTGCTGGGTCGCCTTGACAAGGCAGTGGGTGTTGCAGGAGGTTGGGTGCATGGCAGTATTTTTGGGTTGTTCTCTTTGCAGCTTTAGTAGCTGTATCACAGAAAAAATGCGTAATGGTGTGTGTGCTCACACACTTGAGATTTCAGTAAAGGAGAGGCAGTAACACCAGTGAAGTGGTTTCATAGAACGATAACAGTTTGGTTGGGAGGGACCGTAAAGATCATCTGGTTCCAACCCCCCTGCCATGTAGTGGAACCTTCCAGTACATCAGGTTGCTCAAAATCCCATCCAACTTAGTGTAAACACTTCCAGGGATAGAGCATCTACAACTTCTGTTTCAACCCTTTTTTTCCCAATAATTTTAATTTTAATTTTGCCTTCCTTTGTGACCACCTAGTATTTGTCTTATGTAAGATGATGCATTTTTGAAGCAGTCATGCAATGACTTTATTTGTGTACTTTATGTGGTGCCTTTTTCAGCACAGGAGCAGCAGCTGTGATCTTACACCTGATGTCTTTGTTGCTTTGATAGTTATTCTGTTGTTGTTAGATGTGTGTTCTTGGGCTTGCCTGGCATGTACACTTTTTATCACTGACATGGCTGACAGTACAGAGAGTTTGGTTAAAGACATCTTCTCTCTAACCAGGAAAAAGGGCATTCCTAGAGCACTGTTTTGTGCCACAGACTTAGCTGGATGTAAATACACTCTGCTCTGGGTCCCTGGTTGCAGAGAAGGGTTGGTGTTACTCTGACTGAACATCTTGGTTCCGGCTTGTTCACTCAAGGACTCCATATCTTTTATCTCCAGGTGTAAGGCCACCTGATTTGGTTGCACTTGGGTCATTACATTACATGTTAGCCCATTTATAAAGCACAGGGGTCAGGTTGGTAGAGTAGGACAGGGCTGAACACCCAGTGCCTGCACTGTACATGTTGGGGTAGGAGGGTGCATCAGACTGGTGCTGAAATCTTGTGAACTGAATGCGCATGAAGTATCTTAATGCACTGCAATTTATATGCTTATTAATCTCCTTCCCTTTCTCTTTCACCTTAGGAGTATTTTTGCCACTTTATAGTTGCAACCACCTTTAAAAATGGCTATAGGGGGGATGATCTAAATGTCACTAAACTACCTTGTTTTTTAATAGTACCTGTGGCAAGAGACCACTAGCAATAAGAAAGCAAGGAAATTTAACCCTAGTGATTTAAATGTCACTTCTGTTTGTTTCTGCCGGTGTGTAGGAAACATCTGTTGCTGTTGCTTACAGCTGGATGACATGGCAGAGGGCAGCAGTCACCTGCCTGTGTGTCTCTAAAGTCACCAGTGGCTCAGCTGTGCAGAACAGCCCCTGGTTTCGTTCTGCTGTTTCGGTCTGTGCGTGTGGTCTGTGAGGAGCTGCCCAGAGCGAGACAAGGCAGCACGGGGACAGATGGCCCATGAGCTCGTGTTTGCTCTGAATAGAGGTGCTCTTGACCCCCGTGCTTGGAGGGATGGGGATGGTTTGTGACACCCACCTCGCCATCTGTCATACCTTGGGGGAGTCATGAGCCAGTAATGTGACAGGAATCCAGGGGCTATGGGAATCAACCTGATTTTCTGATTTTGTGACATCAAGCCAAATGGGTAACGATGATACTTACAGTTTGTGCAGAGCTGGATAAATTTTTAACCCAAAGCTAAAATAAGGACTGTGGGTGGAAAGGGAAAGGAATTGTGGGAAGAGAAGATAATTATAGCCACTTTCTGTACCTAAAAAGACTGTTAATGTACCTCCTTAGGAGTGTAGGATGAAGAAATAGCAGGAATATCTATGGTATGTCTGTATTTACTGAAGAGGGCTTCGGAAAGAAAAATAGCACAATTCTGTGGTACTTTTGTAACTCACCTTTTACATATTGATATGGTTACTTTTAAAAATTGTGATCTTTTTTAGCAAGAGGGATGAGTAGCCAGTGAGGTTTTCTGTATTTATTTCCTATGTTTGTTCAATAAGCTTTTTTTTTTTCTATATTGGAAATACTGGAATCTGGAAAGAAAAGCTAGGTATGGCTTGCATAAATCTCGTCATAAAAGAAAGACTCTAATATTACAGAACTGCAACTTGGAATTGTATAGTATTTGAGGCTGGAAGGCACCTCTGAACATCTGATCCAGCTACCCCACTGTCTTAACCCAGACAGTGTCAGCTGGAGCAGTTTGCTCAGGGCTGTGTCTGGTGAGGTTTGAGGGATGGAGGCTCCACACTTCACTGAGCAGCCTGTTTCAGGGGGTCCTTGTTCAAGGTTTAAGTAGAATTTCTTGTATTTCACTGTGTGCCTCTGGTTCTGTTACCTCTGAGAAGTTTCTGGCTCTTGTCTTTGCTCCCTCCCATCAGAAACTTACACACATCGATAAGATCCCAGTGAGCCTTCTTGGGAAGCAGCCGAGGTCTTTAGGCTGTGTGTGCTCAGTGTAATGTCAGGTCTGATCACATCAGTACCACTCGTAGTAACTTACCTACAAGCTGGGAGAGTACATGTTAAGGCAGCACTTCTGAGTTTAAAGAATGCATATGAGATTTCTGATGAGTTATTCATAGTGCCTTCATATGAAAATAATTAGTGAACCATATCCTTAATTTGCAAATGTTGCACTGTGGCATGTTGTTTGACAGCATTTAGAGGCTACAAGATGAGCAGGTTGTCCCACCCATGCTCCTTTTGTTCTTCTCAAAAGCTACTTCTGATTCTACTAAATCACTGAAGAATTTGAAGTTCCTTATGTCAAATCTTTCATCTGTATCTCTTCCTGCATTTGAACGCCCTGTAATTCACAGGCCTGCACTCAGTATTTGGGAAGCGATCAGTGCTGTTCCTGAGATTTGCTTCTGGTGTTTGTTATTTTGGTTTCTTTCCTGATTTAGAGCTATCAAAGTTTTGTAGCAGTGATGCCTTTTAGTAACAGAAGTGCTGTAGAGCTGTTTGATAGACCAGGTAATTAGATTTTGAGATAGCTGAGTGTAAACACAACCATGTTTTGGAATCATGAAAACTTGATTCCATGTGGCATTGTGTAAACCTCAGCAATTTTCTCAAGGAAAATAAAATGATCTTCTGAAGAAGCGTCTGTTTTCCCTGTAGCATCCTTGTTTACCAGAGTGGCAGTGTAAGTGGTTAATATTTAGAGATGGCAGTGAAGGATTCTGCATAGTAAAATTAAGACACTTCAGGACATTATCACCAAAGGATTAAAAAAAGGAATTTCACCAGTTAGCTGGGGTAACTGTATTCCAAAGGTTTGAGTCCTGTTTAATTGTTAATCCTTCTATTTTTAATGTTCAAATGCATTTCTCACTACTCTGATAGATGGTTAGATGTTTTTATCACCTGTCTTTTCTTTTGTTTTAGCCTCAAGGAATAGGCTCACCTAGTGTCTACCATGCCGTTATTGTAATCTTCTTGGAGTTCTTTGCTTGGGGACTCCTGACAGCTCCCACTCTGGTGGTAAGTGATTCTCTGGAGCTTTTTCTCGCTGTACAGGACATGGGGCAATTACTGCAAAGGCACTTGGCATCTTCTGAATTAAATTAAAATTACATATCATTGACCTGCTCTGTTGTGGAAGTAAAAAGTTCTGTATTTTTAGATGGTATCAAAAATTTCAAATTCTTTCATTAAAGCAGAGTAATGTGTAGCATAGCTGTTTACGTGCAAGTCTGCTAACACTCAAGCTTACATGTAAGTATTTTCTGATTGAAATCAATAAGACAGCAATGTAATTATCTTTCCTTTCAAATTGCCACAAAAAGTTGGCACATTACAAATACAAAGACAAAAATACTTCAAATTTGGTAACATTATGCAAGCATGTGTATGTGTGTAGGTAGGGAGATCTTTGCTGACCTGGCTGTGTTTTAAACAGAAGCTTCAGAGCACAGACCCTGTTACACCAGTCAGAGCTTCCCTGTGATTAGTGAGACAGTCATACCAACGTGTTTGTACCAAATTGTTTTGTCATGTAGTTGGTTGCTTTTAATTTGGATTTAATCTGTGAGTGACACATGCTGACAAATTAGAAGGAGTGAAGGCTTAAAAATCTTCAGGCAGGCTCCACCTAAAATGCAGTCTTGGTGCAGCTCTGAAAGCTGATGTTAACCATGAACAGTGTCCTGGGTATAGATGGTACATTGGTTACTGAAGGGAGTCCCTCTCACTGACACCAGTCACACTGAGAGACCTGCATTTCTGGGCTCTCCTCACTGAGCTGGGAGGCACTTCAGAATGTGAGGTGATGTCTCCTCTCTCCCTCCCCAGTTCCCAACAGATGGCACAGTAACATGTGGAAAGTCTGGTCTGAGATGATTTTCTAAGTTCTCTGTGGACTATTTAGATTTCAGACATTGAAGTCCCAAATTACCTTCCATGCAAATTAGAGATGAAATACGTTATTTGTGGTTTGTCTTTTTCTTCCTCTGTATTCTGTGAAAATAAAAAAAGTACTGTGCATCATAAAGTTGGATGTATCATGAGCAATATTTGTAGCTACTATTGTGTAAATGACAAGTATTCATATTTCTTCTCCAGGTTTTGCATGAAACCTTCCCAAAACATACATTTCTAATGAATGGTCTAATTCAAGGAGTAAAGGTAAGCTGACAGAAGTTAATCACAAGTACAGTTTAAAGTGAATGGTGGGAGGAATATAGAAATGAATGCCAATTGGGTGAAACATTCAAGAGGTTTTTCAATATGGCTTTTGCAGTATAACTAAAACAGGGGAGTAAATTACTTGTAAAAAGGCAAATATGCATCACTTCACTTCTAGTAAGGTATTGCTTGGTCTGTATCTACTGTTTGGTTCAGCAAATAAAAAAGGTAGTTGACTAATCCCAGATGATGCATATGGTGGTAAAAGTTGATAATTTTTTACTTGGAGCTTGTTGCTCCAGTAGGGTATTTTCAATTACTTAGGTTTATGTGAATTCTAAATAGGTAAGATTATAAAACACAGTTATTAAAACTGCTAGTATGACTGGACGATCTGTGTTTTGAATTTTGTGTAGTTCTGGGGTAACAGATCTCAAATTTTATGTAACCAGACATGGGATAGAAGATCAGGGATGCTTGGTCACACTGCCTTTGATGCATTGCACTGTAGTCATTGACTTGAATCAAAATAGAGCCCAGGCTGCTCTCAGATGTGGTGTGGTCAGCTATCACAATTCTAACCACTCAGTTCTAACTTAAAATGTTTTGTTCATTTAGGGCTTATTGTCGTTTCTCAGTGCCCCACTCATAGGTGCCCTGTCTGATGTGTGGGGACGAAAGTCCTTCCTGCTGCTAACAGTGTTTTTCACCTGTGCACCAATACCACTAATGAAGATCAGCCCATGGTTAGTAAATTCTTTCACAGTAGGTTGGCTCTTTCTTGTTAAGGTTGCATCTAATGCATATGTTTGTAGCGTTGTCGATAAATGTTATTTATGGTTCATGGGAGGTTGAGGCTTTTGTATTACTTCCATGCAAAGTTGGGGGAACAGTCAAACTGAAGAGCTGCCATGAGGCCAAACACCTTGGTCAGAATTTTAGCAGCTGCTGGCTTTGATCTGTGTGCTGTAAGCCCTAGTCCTGCTCCAGCACATGTACAAACACTGGGAGAATGCTCTCCAGTAAACTGGGCAGGTCTGTAGTGTGGTCACAGTACTCAAATCCGACTGTGTGGAGATTAGAGCCTGACCTAATGTGGGTGTGAAGTAACCATTTGTGACATAAAATGTTGCTGCAGTTTTACACTTTTATTTCTCAAATTCTAAAATCCACCGCCTTTCATGCTGTGTGCAAGTTAGTAACCTCCTAACTGGCTGGAACATCCCCCAGGCGGGCATGAACTGAGGGTGTGGCAGCAGCACAGCCTGCACTGACGTGGGGCAGCACCAGCTGTTCAGGGAGCTCTGTCAGCCTTTCCCACTTTTTCCCTGGTCACACAGGTTGTTCGTCTCTCTTTGGAAGAAGCTTGTTTCTAAGTGTAGATTAAGGTTTCAAATGCCAAGTGCTAGTGTCTGTAGCATAAAGATATGGCTAATGTTGAGGCCTTTCCATGACCAGATTCTCAAAATACGGAAGTTCCTAATTCACTTTGTGTCATAGATCAGTTGAATTTGTTAGTTGAACACCTCATTTCCCAGTAGTACTTAATCACAGCAGCACTTTGTAGGTGTTACAAAAGCACTCTGTTTGTACTCGGTACACTGAGGAGGAGTTACACAACTCTATCGAGACACATTCACATTAGCTTTATCCAAGATTATCTCAATAAATTGTCAGGATAAGTTGGACAGGGTGATTTACTGTTGAACTGCACTTGGATTGAATAGACTTTCTGTTTCTATTTAGCTGTTCTAATTTTTTTATCATGTTTTAGGTGGTATTTCGCTGTTATCTCCGTGTCTGGAGTTTTTGCAGTGACATTTTCTGTAGTTTTTGCATATGTAGCAGACATAACCCAAGAACATGAGAGAAGCATGGCCTATGGTTTGGTAGGTATTATTTTTGCTCTTTTCCTGTGTTATGCAGTACTAAACCCTTCAGTCTGTAGCGCTTTTCAAAGCTGCCTGTTTGTTTCTTCTGTGGCAAGTTGATTTTAGTTTGGAGTCAGGTTTTTCCATTTAATTGTTCCTGTCATCCAGTCTTGTATATTTGGAATATTTTGCTTCTAAATTAAATACAGCTCATTTCTTCCCAGAGATATCGGCAGACTCCAGAGTTAATTAAACCCAGTTATGTCAGTACATGCAAGAGTGCTGTGAGCCTCACATTGCTGTCCAGTTATCAGAAAAGGGTTTTCTTGAAAAACTGTGATATTCTGAAACACAGAGCTGCTACCACTTAGGCACAGTAAAACGGCTACTTTTAATCGCTGCCTGATTAAAATGATCAGGCTTCTGAAGATGAGGAGGTGTGGGTAATAACACTGCTGACTTGTGTCACTGAAAGTCTTACCAGCTGTGCTTTGTTCCAGGTTTCAGCAACTTTTGCAGCAAGTTTAGTCACCAGCCCTGCTATCGGTGCCTATCTTGGTCGAGTGTACGGAGACAGCCTGGTTGTGGTCCTGGCTACAGCAATAGCCTTGTTGGACATTTGTTTCATCCTTGTTGCTGTACCAGAATCGCTGCCAGAGAAGATGAGGCCAGCATCCTGGGGAGCACCCATTTCGTGGGAGCAGGCTGACCCTTTTGCAGTAAGCTACTTAAATAGGGAATATTTTGTTATTTGTTGATGTTGAGCTTCAGAGACAGGGAAGAGGCTGAATTTACTGTGTTTCAAGCCTAAAAACAAAGCCTTTCTTTTTTAAATTTGACCTTGTTTCACTATTAATACTTTTGCCAGCAATCTTGCTAAACGTGCAGGGAATGCTCTGGTGGTACCAAATAACAGCTTCATTGTCGGGCTTTTCAGATCCCAGCTAGGGATGATTTCTGAAAAAGGAGATGGAATGTTTTGTAATGTTTTATACTTTTTCCTTCTCCGCAGTCACTGAAGAAAGTTGGCCAGGACTCCATTGTGCTGCTAATCTGCATAACAGTCTTTCTTTCCTACCTCCCAGAGGCAGGTCAATATTCCAGCTTCTTCCTATACCTCAGACAGGTAATGTAACATTTTGGTATGGATTTGAACAAAAGTAAATACACAGGATTTAGGAAATTTTTCAGAATTGCTGAGATAGTATGGAAGGTGTAGATAACTAGTATAATTTAAAAGTTTCCAGCAGCTGATTTAAGTCCTCTTGCTGTTCTGTTTTTCTCTCTTTATAGAAAGACATGAACTATAAAACAATTTCTTGTATTTTGTAGTTATTTGCATTATTCTTGGACTACAAGGTTCAGTGTGTTAAAACTGGTTTTATTTTTTGAGAGAACTGTTTAATTGTTTTCAATTCACGCTCCTTTATTTTTGTATACTTGCTCTATTTAATACAAAAATTCCAAACCCCATGACTTAGATTTTCTAAGTTAAGGAGGAGCTGAGTAATACTGGTCTTCTACTGTTGTGTGTTTCCTCACTGTGTTTGTGACATCCTGATACATGGTTTATGGTTAATAATCAAATTGCCTTTTTTTAATATAGATAATGGGATTTTCATCTGAAAGTGTTGCAGCGTTTATAGCAGTCCTTGGGATTCTTTCCATTATTGCACAGGTCAGTTATTGCTCTGTGTGTCATTGATTTGCTAAGTTCAAAAGAATGAAGGACTGTGAAGAACTTTGAAAACACTGTGGTTCCATAACTGTCACTCACCTTTTGTATAGCTGTTTTTTTCCAAATCTCTAACTATCGATTAACACTCTATAACAGATGAAAAAGTACTTGACAACCAGGGTTTGGCTCATTAATATCTGATATGTATTGTGTTGGGAAAACTAAATCTTTTGTGCATCAAAGAAGGGGTGATGGTTTGGTTATATTACTTGCTAAATAATTGCTATTTTTTGGGTAGAGGCAACTACTGCTTCTGGAGAATTTTACTTTAAAACATTTATTTGCATATATTTGTCATTAAGAATAAAATGTTTTCAGGGGTTTTGTTGCATTTTTAATTAATTAACTCATCAACTCATCTGTGTTTAACATTTAGAATAAAATGTTATTTTTCTGATTTTATTTTTTTCACTTTTTCCCCTGTTAGACAATAGTTTTGAGCTTACTTATGCGGTCCATTGGAAATAAAAATACCATCCTACTGGGCCTAGGATTTCAAATACTGCAGCTTGCGTGGTACGGCTTTGGATCAGAACCGTGGTAAGTACATTGCATCTCAGTCTCTGAATGGTGCAGTATTTGTCTGCATTTTACCCGTTATCCAAGGGAGACAGCCAAGTGTGTGTGAGGTGTATCCAGCATTTATGTGCTCCCAGCACAGAGCTCCAGCCCCGCCAGGCAGTGATCCCAGTGTGTGTTTTGCAGGATGATGTGGGCAGCCGGTGCCGTGGCAGCCATGTCCAGCATTACTTTCCCAGCTGTCAGTGCCCTCGTTTCACGGACCGCTGATGCCGACCAGCAGGGTAGGTTTTGTCCTGGATCTTGGAATTCTAGTCACAGAATACTGTGCAGACAGACACGCTGGGGTCTCGTCATGCTGCTCGTCAGGCAGCCTCAGTTGGCAGGCCAGCCCAGACTCCTGAGCACAAGGCACCACATCTTAAATCCACGTGGCTTGGAGGGTGCAGAGTGTGTGTGTCACGTACTTGTGGCACAGAGGGAAAACCTTCATCGGGTCCCAGCAGTAGCAAAATATTCAGCAGACTTAATGCACTGTTCCTTTTCCTCACTGTTGCATGCAGTGCTTTCTCTCCCCTGTGACAGCAGGGATATTGCCTATCTCCTGGCCTCTGAATGAGCTCAGCATGGCAAGTACTGCTGTGTGCTAGAGGCAGATGGAAAAACCACTTGAATGTACCATAATGACAAGCTTTTTGCACCCCTTGTTTATTGCTACACATAGTGCAACAGCATTTAGAGCTTTCCTGCTTGCATCAGTTTGAAGGTGAAGTGAATAACGTCTTACTGATTCATCAGAAATAGTTAATTATATATTTATAAATACAGATAGATGAGAACAGGTTATTTTGCTTTTCCCAGGTGTTGTTCAAGGGATGATAACAGGCATTCGAGGACTGTGTAATGGTTTGGGACCAGCACTTTATGGTTTTATATTCTATATATTTCACGTTGAATTGAATGAACTGCCCATGCCTGAATCACCATCAGGAGGTAGTGTGGTTGCACAATACCATTTACAACAGGTATGTTTCTTTTTTTACTTACTGCTTCCAAAAAAAAGAAGTTAAGAAGGGATCATGTGCCCATCAGTTCTTGAGTTTGATGCTGTGTGACATTTAGTTACACTAACTGTAAGTGAAGGGTTTAGAAAGACGTTCTTGAGTCCGTCTTGGGCAGGGTTGTTGGTCTGTTTGTTTAACAGATGTGTTGGTTTAGTTTAATTTTCCAGTAGATACAGCTGATAGTCATAGACAACTGTGACCCTTGTGAGCAGAATACCTAGAGGGAAGGATGGACTGATACCAACAGTGTACCACTGGTGCATGTTTTGGTTTTGTTGTCCTTTAACCAAGCTCTCTATTTTTTTTTTAGTTTCTAATAGATACTAATTTGTTTAGGAAACTCAGCAGGAAGAACTTGCCCTAGCAAAGGACGTTGGCAGACATTAATAAGAATCATGTGCTCCCTTGTCCTAAATCTTAGGATGTAACATTGTTTTCACATTTTTTGTAAAAGACTCCACTGTACTAACTAGTGCATCCAGAAACAACTCTTCCCACTCCAGAAATTGGGATAATTAGCAATTGTAGTCTGTTAATGTGCGTTTAAGGGCTCATTAACATGTTGTGGTGTTACTGTTGTTGTTTTCAGAATTCCATCATTCCTGGACCCCCATTCTTATTTGGAGCGTGCTCTGTGCTGTTGGCACTACTTGTTGCCTTGTTTATTCCTGAACACACAAACCTAAACGTCCGATCCAGCAACTGGAAGAAACACTGTGGCAGCCATGGCCATCCCCACAGCCCACAAGCTCCTGGTGAAGCTAAAGAACCATTACTGCAAGATACAAATGTATGACAAAAATCCAGGAAGACCTTTTGGACTCTTTTCATCAGCAGTTTGGGATACACATTCCAATTCCATCAAAATGTAATTTCTTAAGGTAATCTTAAGAAGTATCTTTCTGCATGAAATCTGTAGGAATTAAAACAGGAGCTTTCTCCAAAGATGTTGCCATTGAACTAAAAACTTACTTGCTTTTATAAACAAACTGTTACATACTCGTCTCTTGCCATGAAATACTGTTACTGCTAAACTTAACTTTACATTCTAGTTCAGAGACAAAAAGTAGAGTCCAGGCATGAGCATGTGTCCTTCTGTTTCCTTACGGTGGTGAGCTTTAATTCTAGTCACGCTACGTCTCAATGAGACATACTGGCATCTGTGTGGACCCATTCGTTTTAAAATCTTGGGTCAGTTGATTCAAAGCCTTAATGTAAATGTACTCAAGTAGGAAGAAGGTAAATTGGTATCATTTCTTTTTAAAGTCACATGGCAGGTTTTTTTAAGTTTGTACTAATACAAAAATCACATGAGCACGCTTGCTGAACAGTAAAAGTTATTTTTTATGTAAGTGCATTTACTCTTTCTATTTTTGAATAAACGGTAGTGTCAAACACTTGTTTAAATAGTAAGTGGGTGTTTTGAGCCTACAAATTTTAATATTGGCTCTAAAACTCTACTTTCCTACGCACCGTTTATTATACCACTATATTTCTGATGTTTGCGTAATCATAAGGACCTCAAAACTTGAAAACACAGACTGAACTATAAGCTGATAGCCTTGAATCTGTCCGTGTGCTATATAGTGGCCTTTGAGGACTGTCACAATAACCCTTTTGCATTACAGAGCTAAAGTTTTAGTCCTAAATTTTCAGGACCCTTAGTACAGAAGAGAGCTTTATATACAATTACTGATGTGAATTTCTCTAAAAGTGTATATTTTTGTGTCCAGTTGTATTATTTAAGTGTTCCTTTGTATAAATTTGTGTATAAAGTATTGTATAGGTTTAAAATGTTTTCATCTTGTGGTTATTGCTTAATGCTTTTTTACCTTTGAACATTCACCATGGTTGACCAAGAGCAGGAAAAAAATATGTAAATATACTGTTAATAAAGTTGAATATTTTAATGAATTTTTAAATAATTGTTAACGTCTCTTAAAACCTTAATTGAAGTGCTGTAGTGCATGTGTGTTACACTTCAGCAGATGAGCAAAGTCAGCTGGAGTTCAGGTGCAGCAGGTTTTATGTGTCACATAAAGGAGCCTTGGAATTATCCCTGCTGTCCAGCAGCATGGGCTGGCTGCAGCTGGCTCCTTGTTTCCTGGGGGATCGAAGGCAACAGGATGGCCATAGATCCAGGCTCCAAGAAACAGGTCAGTTAGTTACACCCAGCCACCCTTTCCTGTGCTGCAGGGATCAGTCGGCCCTAGCCCACTATGCTTTTATTTTGTATTTGCTGTGAAGAGGCCTGGGAGATTGGAAAGCTGCCACCCTTTGATTGATAGCAGCTCATCTGCAGGTGGAGACAAACAGCAAATTCAGTCACACCAACTGACCCTTAGAAATGGGGCTGTAAGCACAGGGGGGCTGCCGGGGGGGAATTTGTACAGGGGGTGGGGAAAGGAAAGTGCAGAGCAAGGGTGAAATAAATAGTGCTGTTCTGGCACCTGCCTCATCTGGGAATTTCGGTACAATGGAGATGTTGGTTTAGTACTCTTAAAACATTACTAATGGGAGCTTTTGATAAAAAACATTTAATATTTCCATTGAAACTTACACATGACAAAACTAGTGAATATACATTAACGTGGTGCTGATTTATAAACAAATGTACACATTTCACACAGCAAAACAAACCACTTAAATGTACAATCTTCAGGCTGCACTTTAACAACTAAGATAAAAAGTATGGAATATCTGTAACAGAAGTATGGAAATAATCATTTTAAGTGTACTGTGCCTGTTAGGACTACATGCCTACTGGTTCTGTAGGGGGACACCAAATAAAAGATGGCACAAAATGGGTTGTTACATGATTCAGGCATTTGAACCCAGACAGCAGAGCAAGCTGAATAGACTTAGAGTATCTTAAATTTCTGTATAGTCTTACAGCTGTAAAGTACGATTTGTAAAAATAAAGTATCTTTTAGATGTTGTGATACTTGTCAATAGTTACCTATTCAGATAATTCACTTTATAATGTTTTATGCACAGTGGTCTGTGGAATGTAATTCTGAGAGATTAACTAAAAAGTTAGGGGAACCAAGAGTGAGACATTTTAAGTTTAATTTTATACCATCAGTAAAATAATTTAGCATCTTTAATATTAGATTTGTATGCAATTCAAATAAGCTGGTTCAAAAGTTAAGCAAGTGTTTAAAACTAAAATGTAAGGGAGGATTAGTGAGACACTTGTACTAAGTTATGAGCTTGGCCATTACTAAAACTGGCAGCACAGTGCTTTCCGTTTGCCTCATCCTTTCTCTGAAAGGAGTCAAAAAATAGAAACTCACAGATATATGTTCTCACTCAGGGAATGAACATTTCACCTGTTATAAAAAAGAGCACTTTGGTGGGGTTTTATGGCTATTACAGGGTCAACAATATACTAAGAGAAAATTCTGCACAGCCCCAGTAACTTACTGTCAGTGTTGGTCCCCCTAAGGCTGATTAAAGCTTTATCTTCTCAGGCTCACACACCCTGAAACATCACCCCAGTCAGTCAAGATACCTTTCTCAAAGAAAACTGTCTTATAAAATTATGTCAGTTCACAGCAATACTCTACTAACACACTATTACAGGACATTCAAAACTTCCCCCAAATGGTTAAGAGATGACTCTCATTGTCAGAACCCTGTCTATTATCCAGGAAAATAAGCCGAGGCCGGTGTTCCTGCAGCTTTGGGCAACGGCTGGGCTTTGGCTGGCAAGTATGGTCTCAGGTACTCTGTGGAACAGCACAAACACTTCATAGAACCACGTCTGTCACTGCCCCTCAAGTACATTTCAAATAAGGTCTTGTTCTACTATTTCATACATACCCGAGTTAAGCGTGTTCTGACTAAGCCCTCGTAAAGGAATGCTGTCATCTTTTCTCTTGAGATACTTGGATTCCAGCCCCAAATGATCACCACTAGAAATAAAAAGGCTAATTAAAATTTAAAGCAAATGCAGTTTGCTATCAGTGCATTACAACAAGTGTGGCTACAGACTCAAACACTTGAAGTGAAACTACTGTGTTTCTAACAACTTTATTTACCATTTAAACTATTGCTGAGTAGGTTAAGAACAGCCTATATATATTATATATATATTATATATATTATAGTAATAAAAACTATATATTTTATATAGATACATTAATATATAATGAATATGTAATTATATAACAATAATAAATATAAAGATAATAATAAAAAATACTAAAAATGCAGTAGATGACACTTACTTCTCCTTATTTGCTGGATGACTGGTTGCAGTCAGTGTCTGAGCATCTGAACATCGATTCAATTTAGAAAGCTGTGTGTTAAACTGAACCTGCAGAGACAAGAGAGCTGCAGGTTAAAGAGCTCCTCTCCAGATCTGACAGCCCCCACCAGTGAGTGCATTCAGAGAGCAAACTTCCCAGGGATTAGTGATCCTACACCTCACAGAGCACTGCCGTGCAGCACAGCCTGGGAGAATAAGCACCCTAAGGACAAGCATTAGCCATGGGTGATAATGTCCAAGACAGGGAGCTTGAGAGTATATACAGCAGATACTTCATGGATTTTGAGACACAATCACAACATTATGCTTTGGTATTTTATGCTGTCACATTCTTATCACACAAAAAAGTCAAAGTGCCTGCCTTTGGTACTGGACATGGTGAACTGGTGTTTTTGCTGTGTGTTGGTTCCAGGAAGTTCTGGAAGGCATACAGAGGAGAAATGGGATGACTGATTGCTGAGCTGGGAAAGGGTGGTCTGTCAGGCTGTAAGAGAAATAGAATACATTCATAAAGGAGAAACACAATCCTTAAAGTAATTGTTTATAGAGATTCAAAATTCCAAAATTAACCAACCACCACAATTACAAAGCCAACACTTGTGAGTCTTCCTGATGGAAAGAAAACATCACTGCTCCAAGATTCACATGCTTAAGCAAAAGTTGCAACTTTTAAAAAGATGAGTTGAGCACTCTTAGCCAGTAAAAAACTACACAGCCCATAACTGATTGTGTTGGGTGTACCCAGCTATAAATCAAGAGACCTCTCTGTGTGAACGTGCCCTTCCATTACTGAACAAGCAGCTCATCAATTACTAGGTACAGATCTCTGCTGTCACAACACAGGAAGAACCACTAAGTTGTGGTATTTAACAATGACTGCAGGTAATGTTTCTTACCCCTTATTTTCTTGTTTTTAAGTATCACTAGTAAAAGTATTCAAACAGTACACTTGTTTTTCAATCTATACAAAGATAATTAGTAATCTAACCTCACAACATAAAAATGCCTCTTTTTTCCCCTTCACCTTGCACTTCATCTTTTCCAAGCCAATTCTGCATTGGCTTGTGTATTTTATGTATGAGCTTAGAAAAATCTCACCTAAGAGGCCCAAGACATCAAGTAGCGCCCAACAGGATATTATGTTGTTAAAAAAAAAAAAAGAAACAAAACAAAACCACAAACCACACCCACCCAAAACTTTAAGGCCCAAAGATGATGAAAGCACTTTTTTTTTTTAAACTCTTTTAAGGCCACACATTTCAGAAGTAATGACCACATCCCAACCTTGTTATTTATAGCTCTGTCTTACCATGCCATGGGGTGAACAGGCAGCCCTACCACCGCCGTGTGTGCTGGCAGAAGTGTCCAGCCTCTTTGCCATCTGAACTTCACTCAGCTGTCTGTTCAGCCAGCTGATCACTGTAGGAGGAAAAAAAGCTCAAATTCATTTCCTACCTCTTACAAGCTGTTTGAAATGGCAAGTAGCCCTTCCTCAAAAAAAGTGACAGCTATTTTTCCTCCTTAAGTTGAGGCATCACTAGGAGTCCCAGAGCCATGAAAAGCCCATTTGTTGAAGTTTCCTCTACCCCTCCAAGCCTGAGCACTGCACCCCACAGCCCCAAGCACCAGCTCCAAGGGAAGCCTTCTCTACTTGCAGCTCTAGGCTGTTACACACCCACAACAGCCAGAAGTTGTTTTCCAAACACGACAGCAACTGCAGCTCTTCACAAAAACCCCAATATAGCTGCTTCCATCAATTTCCAGTAGCATTTCTGTCATTTTTACAGGAGAAATGAAACTGTATAAACCTACCATTTTCATTGGTTTTCAGTAGCTGCTTACTTTCTTCTAGTTTTTGCATTGTACTTTCTAGCTGTTCTTGTAGCTTGCAAACCTGTAATAGTCCCATAATAATTATAACACCATCAGGAGTTACTACTAACTACAAACAGCAACAAAAATAAGCATCTATGAAGTTGTTCTAAAAGAAGTTTGAACTCAGTTTTTTACAAAAGCAATATGGCAATTCTTTTAAAGTAAGCCCCTACTACTTTTAGCCAAGGTTTCAGCAAGATTACAGCCAGAATCCTTTCTGAACTTTATTTTTCTATTATTAAATAATGCAAAGACTCTAAACGGGAACACACGTAATGGAAGAAAAAGGTTCACTCTGTTCCTGTTCTTGCTTCCTTCACCAACCCTACATGAATGTGTCTTTTAAGGATGCTGATTTATCCATTATATTGCTTTGTATTCTTAATACAATTTACTTTTCTTCCATATGAATGGATCTTACAAATCAGTTTAACATTAAAAAAACTGAAAGTTGATTACACATTTAAGTATATTACACATATGGAAATCAACATAGTTGTTTACATAGAAGTATATTCTATTCCACAGAAAGATTTAAGACCTTACATAAGTTAAAACACACAGAAACCAACACAGTACATACAATAGGATTTGTAAGACAGAGGGTTAATTTATCACAATACCTCCTGCTCCTTGGCTCGAAGAGATTGTCCCATCTCCTGCAATTCCCTCTGCTCTTTTTGAAGTCTCTCTTCTTTTTCTCCCAATAGTTTTTCCTGTTGAATTGTTACTGTGTTTTTCAATTTTAATTTACTCATTAGAGTTTTCAAATCTCCTTGTAACTTCTTGATAATTTCATTAGCCTATTAAAAAAACCCAAGACATTATCAAAATAAACACCTAAAAATAAGGAAGATGTTTCACAAGGAAGTGTCATGGTTGAACAAACCTTAAGGAGTTCAGCAGACAGCGACTTAATTGTTGTCTCTAGTTTTTCAATATGCCTCTGTTTTTCCTCTGTACTCTCTTCCAGTATCACCTTAAAAAGAATATTACAAAATATAATAACACTGTGATAGACATCACTTATGGTTTCAAGTAGAACCTCTATAATTGAGAGCTATCCTTACAAGAAATCAGTCCCTGCTTTTCAGTCAAATTTCACAGGATCTCAATTCTTTTTTTCTTACAAAAAATACCACGAACTGTACTCCAGTACCACAATATTAAAACTGAATCCAGTATACTTTTGATGCCATAATTTAGAACCTTAACTACATCTAAAAGCTGACTTGCTGTATTCAAAAAAAGTCAGTTGCTACCCTATGGAAGCCACAATTAAGAAGGTTCTAGAGAGTTTAGAGAAAATTATTTTGAAGTTTGAAGAACCTTTTGCTCTTGTGTTGCATCTAATACTTCTTTTGTTCTAGTAACCAGCTGATCCTTGTCTTTGATCTCCTGTTCCAGAACAGCCACCCGTGTCTGTAGCTGATTAATGAGTTTCTCTTTTTCATGGCATTCAGCATCCAGAGTCGTGTTCTCCCGACGCAGTGACAGCACCTCCTGCTTTGCTCTCTGACACTCCTAGAATGTCGGGAAGGAATTTAATGTTATTCTTTAGAAAAACCTTAATAGTAATTATTAGTATTTTAAATTAATAGTAATTTAAACAGATATATCCGAATAATAAGCATAATATGGAATGAAGAGGAGATGAACAAACTCAATATGCTGTATTTTCTATTACATGCCCAGGCAGGCAGTGTTAATGCTCTGACACCACTAAGTTTGGTTTTAGAAATTAAGAAGCCTTACATCTTCTATTCCTGAAAGTTTTGCTTTCAGTTCTCTGACTGTAGAGTCTCCTTTGTATCTTCTCTCTGTTAGGTCCTTATTGATGACCTCGAGTTCTGAGAGTCTGTTCTGCAACTGCTGAATACTTTTCTGATGCAAAGTTTCCAATTCCTTTTTCTGTTGTTCATGCTGTTGTTGGTATTGAGTTTGTGCCTGTGGGAAGCAAAGAAATTAAGCAGTTATTCAATGATTCTGACTATTCACGTGTAAGAATATTGGTAATTCTTTTCCACCATCATACCTGAAGAGCTCTTTCCTTTTCATTTGTCAGCTCCTGTGAGTGTTTGTTGGTTAGAGCTGTAGTGTATGATGTCCATTCATTTTTCAGTTTGTCTAGTTCTCGGCTCTTCTCTGACAAGCTCTGTTGAAGTTTGACAAAGTGTACAGACTTTTAAAAATTTCAGCATTTCAGTCAATACTGAATGATTCTTTACTGTTACTTACTAAAAGGAATTATTAAGAAAAGTCTAAATTTCAGCATCAGATACCAAAATATCTGTGTGTTCTGTAACTAGGAAAAGTAAGGTACTGAGAAGCTGAAGAGCACCTTTGACACTGTGAATAAAGTAATTTAATTTCCAATTGTATTTTCTTCCAACCACTACTTCAGAGTGAAAAACCAGCCTGCTGATGTTCCCTACCCTTGTAACACAGACCACTCTAGTAGGGAGAAAAACTCTTCAGCAGCAGCTTTTCCTCTTTTTGATCTGTAATTCTGCATTTCAATTCAGCAAACACATTGCAGTAACTCAAACTGAAATTGTAAACAAATATTCCTCTCCAAAAAAGCTCCATAATAAGAGTTTTAATGGAATTGTTGTTTCATGACAGTCAAAAAAGTCACCTTGCTAATTGTAGAACCTGACTCAAATCATCCTCTTGTAACCCAAAGGTGAAGTAATTATTGTGCTGACTACAAAAAGCAGAAAGGAGTCAAGTAACTTGAAGTCCAAGACTTCCACTTTTTTTACCATGGTTTCACAATTTTTCCAAATAAAAGGATTTCCAACCATTCATTGATTATGTAAAGTACATTTATAATTTATCTTCAGACTACCATGTATTTAGTATTAAATTTCTGTGTGTATACACAGACCTCTGTACAAAATAAAGTAAAACTCTGATTTAGTACTGCAAGAATTAAATTTAATCCTTCAGTTGCAGGCTTTAGTCATTCTTTAGAAAAGCTACAGTAGACTGTTTTCTTCTTTTCACTCACTCCCAAGTCAATTATCTTGGCTAGGTAGTGGCTAATCACCCAGCCTACAAAAACGTACATTTTCCACAGATCAAAAAAGTGCAACCTACAAAAGCTAAAAATTGACGTTACCTGTTGAGTGTAGCTCAGTTGCCTGGTAAGATCCTCTTCGGTTCTTCTAAGCTTTTCTTCCAGCATCAATTTGTCCTCCTATGTACAAATTGACATCACATCAAATCCTCAGCTCCCCAAATACAAATAGTATTTAGCTTCCATTTAATCAGCACTGGCTGCCTAAGAAACCATATACCCACTGTATTTGTGGGGAAAAAAAAAAAATCCCCTTATTAAATGTCATATGGAATAAGATATAATTAATAAATTTAAAAGAATGGCATTAGCCCACAATGTAAAAACCCTGAATTAAATTCTTACCAAACTTTTATAATAGTATCTTATCATGAAGACTTGTTTACAGAGGTGTGACGTGAACAAGAAATCAACTGAAATACTTTAAATGTATGTTATGAAAATGGCTTATCAGGTGGCTACAAACATGACAGCACAGAAGGAGAAATACAAATCCCAGGCTGTGAAACTGGAACAGACAACAGCCAAACGGTGAGACCTTTAATTTCTCCTGAAATCAAACCTAGCACGCTACTAACTGCATCAACATTCCAATTTTAATTTGCTATTTATAGCTACTAGCCCCTTGCAGTCCATAAGCCACACAATTACATGGAGAGCTTTCCTACACCCAACTGCAGAGCCAAGAGCACAAGGTTACAGTAAGTTACTCCTGCAGCTGCTCTGTCCATCACCACAGGCTGTGCCACAGCAGACACTGAGGCATCCAGAGGCATCCAACAGCTGCACAGCACATGCACTGCGGGTGGAAAATACCTCACTTTCAGTGCAAGTGACAGGGCTTGGCTGAATACACAGGTCATATTTTCCTTGCCAGAGTGACAGTAACAGTTTAGGTTTCATAACATGCACCCAAGTGGCTGCATGCAATGACACATATGGGCTAAAAGGAAAAATAAACCAATGCGGTACATACTTCTGAAGCATTCAGACTGAAAAAAATGCTTAAGTACACACAGCATCAAGGCCTAGTTGCAGTTATGACAAACCTTCATTTTACCTTAAGGCATTTCAAACAGTTGGCTAAAAATTTCTTTATTTCTGCATCAGTTCCTGGTAGGAATTTTAGAGAAAGATGGGTAAGATGTTTAAAAGGGTTGGTCTCCACTACATTTAAAGAGACAGCTGTGTGATCTAGAGCAGGTGCTGAAGAAACTAATTGCAGCAAAAACCTAGGGAAAAACCAAAATAATCAAATGTTAAGCACATCTTTTTCTGAAACTACCTTTAGATCCTACAAGCTATTTCCAAATAAAATGTAATTGTTTATGTACATTAAAAGGCTGTCCAGTTTTTGTTTGAGAAAGAATTATACAATTCAATCCCTATGTCACAGTTAATATTAAAAAAAAAAAATCAACTAAAATGCTTGCACCCTATAATAAGGAATGTACAAAACTAACCAGTTTGTTTATCTGTAAAATTTTCAGCAGCTCATCTTGGACTTGGGAGTGCAAAACCAAGTAGGGCCTTTGTAACCAAATTCAAAAGGAAAACAGACCCCTAACTTTTAGGTATCCTACAAACTAGTAAAATCCACAGCCCACAAGACATGTTCAGGAAATAGCCTGAGTACTTGGAGTGGAGCTGAGTATAGGGCTTTCCTCACTACCCACAGAAATAGAAATAACATATCAAAAGGCCACCAAAAGGAAGACTACATCTCAGGTCTCTCCCCTCACATTTTAATACCTGAATACTGAAAGGAAGGAAAATAAATCCTTGTCAGAATGCCTTATAACCTTGCCTTCTCCTGTGAAACAGGATGATTTACACCTCACTCCACCAATTTCAGATCAGCTCTCTAGCATTAAATTATTGAAAGATAAAAAACCAAAACAGAACAAACCCAAAAACAACAGTGCTGCATTCTTGCCCATCTGCCAGCTTGTGAAGCTTGCCAGCTTCAACTCAGATGCAGAGACTGTTACTAGACACCAATTCCACCGCTCAGTCCTCCCGAGAGTTGGGTTTTGTCTGTTACAGCCACTGACTCAAATTTGGGTGTGTCAGGGGCACGTTAAATTATCCTTGTTCTACTGATTCTTCTCTGTCTGAGGGACTGACAAGTATTATAAGAACTCAACAGGAACATACAGAGTAACATGGCACACGCTCATAACCTACCTTGGGGTGTCTTTGTTCTGTTCCTGAATGCATTGCTGAAGCAGATCTATAAATTTTTGTGGGAAAGCAGAGAAGTCTACCAAGAGACCTTGTTGGGATTTCAAACTATATAAACAGATTAGGAAAAAAAATATTAACAGTATATAGAAGTGAAATTTATTTCCTATAAAATGTTTTGTTCACACTAGTAGTAAGAACAAATTCCGATCATGTCATTAAAGTTTACTAGCATGTTGTTTTCAAACATAAGAAATGCGACCACATTGTGGATAATAATCCCAGGAGGATATTTTTGATTTCAAGAGTTCTTGCAAATGGGCCGCACTGTTTTTTCACAGAAGTTATTGTAGCACAACAAAAATGTGCTCCTTTGAGTAGGCATCTTCCTCACAGCACAGAGGCTGTTGGACAGGGCACATGCAAGAGGCAAAGGACAGTGAGGGGAGACTCCCTCATCACCAAGACTATCTGCCTACTTGTCTATCCGACTGCTCCCCTTCACCACAGACACAGTAAAGTCTGAGACAGAAACCTCCATCACCAAATGCACGAAGCTGTACCTCTGTATAACAAAACACTTCTGCACTTCTGCTTTGCAAACACTGTTTTACTTTTGCCTTTTGGTCTGCACACTGACCACACCTCTCTTTTTAAAAAACACACACCAAACCACTCCCCCCCCAAGAAAAACAAAACAAACAAAAAAAATCAACCAAGCAACCAAAAAAAACCCCAAAACAAAAACAAAACCACACAAACAAATCCAAAGAAAGCAGAAAACTGAAATTTTCATGCTTGATGCCCAAATTTGACGATCAATGATCAAATTCTGAGCAACTAAATGAGACCTGACAGTACAACTGGTATGCAAGGCCTGTGAATCTATGTCCATGCAGACTTATTTCCTGAAGTAGTCAAAAAAAATAGTTATAAACACAAGATGCAATCAAGCAATATGAACTGTGGCACTGCATCTACGCAGGGAACTTTACATCAGGATTCCACATCCACCTGTATAACCCTGAGCCACTCACTCTCCTGCACTTGGCAGTTTCACCAACTGCTCGAAGAGAGCAATGCTGCCAAAATACTGACCAAATTTCACAAGGGAAAAATGTAAAAACCTAAATTCTAACACAGACCATTCCAAGCTAAAAATATTCCCTCATTCTTTTTTGCCATTTAGAAACATTTCGCAGAGAAAATATTATAATTTCACTTACCTTTGAAAATCTTCCTCAGATATGACAAGGTTATAAAGGAAAAAAGGATCAGTGTCATCAGTCAATCGAACGGCTAAGTCCTGAAAAGATGGACATTTAAATATGATTTAAAATACTATTAACCACCCAGGAGTGTTTAAAAATTTTAAACCAATATTGCAAACAGTATTAAATGTTTTAAACAGTATTAACTGTTTAACCAAAAATACAATAGAATTGTGGCAACTAATTCAGAATGTGTAAAACATTAAACACAACTTCAAACATTACAGTGGGAAAACAAGGAAAACTGTTTTTCACAAAAATAAACCAAGTAAAAACCTTCAACTTTGAGCAGCAAAGGTTTCAAAATTCCATGTGTATTCATCCTTTTCCAGAAAGAAAACTATTTGCTATATTTTTCCCCATCATGAAATAAAGTGTATTACTCGCAGTCCACTGTAACAGATCACAAACACATCACTCCCATAACTGGAAATTTTTCAGAGCATACTGCTCCTAAAAGTTTAAGAAACCACTGTCTGAAGAGTTTATATGCTGGAGTGTGAAGCGAATATAGAATGGATACAGCTGAAGCCCAGTAAGCTCATAAGGAAAACTGCAGCACTATTCTGCTTAGCCTTTAAAGGGACGCTCATTTGTTCACTGGAGGACTACACAGTATTTTGGAAAACCTGCCTTCTCTGAAAGCACTAAGTCTTGCACTACAAGGAAGGGGTTATGCAAAACACCTGGTACATCAGGCCCAGGCACCTGTTCCCTATAACAAGGCTCACACCTGGGTGAATAATATAATATTCCCTAGCTGAGGTAAAAAAGTAGAAACCTGACAGCTCCTCCAACGTAACTGAAGTGTGACCACAGCACAGGTACAGATACAGAACTGAAACACATTTCAGTAATTCAGTTGCCAGTAACACCAACAAAACTCTCAGCTGGAGATGCACAAACTCAGGGACTGATGCATGCAGACAGTTTACACTGACACTAACACCACCCTGAGCACACGGGGCAGACTGATGTGTGGGATAAAAGAACCTGCTTAGTCTGATGTCCCATTAGCTGATGAAGCATTTGTCTTTTCAGACTGACTGCTCACTGATGTACCCAACTGCACTTCCAGGCTCCTCCTGACACAGCCTGCAGCATGGAACACAGTTCCATGAACTGCTTCTTCACACTGTGAAGAATTACTGTTATCACTGCCACCATCAGGAGAATCTTTCCAAAAAATGCTGTATTCCTTTACAAACAAATCTTTACTCAATAACACTATAACTAACTCATGATCAATCTTAACATCAAGCTGAGTGCACATACAGTTTAAGTGACAATTCAGACATGTACTGCAGATGTTGTAACCTCATTGCTACTTTCCTTAAGACAGAAGAGGAGTTATTTTTTTTACTGCCAATTTAGCACCTTAGACTAAGTACCTTTAGTGTCAGGTACTGTTCTGAAGCTCTAACCCATGTTCCCCTGAGGATCTCCAAACACTTTTAACATACAGGTTTACTAAGACCCATGTACAACCAAACTAAAAGACAGGGCTAAAAAGGCTAGGAGGAAAAAAAAACAACCACATCATCTCAAACAAACTAAATTACTCAATAAATTATACAAAAAATAAAATAAGGTCAAATGACAAATGCTAAAATCCTATTTCCTTTGCCTATTTATCCTTTTATAAAATGGAATTCACATAATATCTAATGAATAACACAGATATGACTCATCTACCAACCTTTTTATGAACAGGATTAGAAACTGACAGCAGCTCAATATTCACTCGAACATTTAATCTCCTGAATACGAAAAAATAACAAATCAAGAAAACATTCTCAAAACAACATGTTCACAGCTGCATTACAGGAATCAATGACATTTCAAAAACAAAAATTTCAGCAGAAACATTAAGAAAGTTCCCACTGATGACTACTACTAAGATGTAACAGTTTCAGTTATCATTGCAGCTCCTCAGTCACTGCTGGTTTTTTTTGCTGCTTGCTTGTTACCCAACAAACTTTAAATAGCAATGCAGAAGTTTGGAAACTTTGTCCAGAAACTATAACCTTTGGAAAAGCCTGTTGGAATTCATTAACGATTGCTGAAACTTCTGACAATCATACAGTGCTACCTTGTCTTCATTTACTTCTTGTCGAGTAAGCAGTTACTTGCGTTACAACACATGCCTTCTTACAGAGGCAAGCCAGGCACACGCTGTCTAATCCAGACAGGACCTACAGCGCTGTATTCACTGTATTTTGAACAGACGGTCACATCAGGAACGTCTGGGCTGCCCCAGACACCCGGCCACGCGCTCCCTCGCCCAGGGGGCTCAAACGCAGGGTCTGGGGGAGGCGCGGGCTCTGTCCCGCTCTCCCGGGCCGCGGGGCGGGGCCGAGGGGCCGCGTCCAAGGGAGGCCGCGCTCCGGCGGGAGGAGCGGGGAGAGGCGGGACCGCCCGCGGGCAACACCGCGGCTCGGGAAACGCCAAACATTCACCGCGCGGGCCCGGCAGAGACCAAACGAACCCCGCGCGGCGCCCGGGAGAGGCCAAACACAGCGCGGGGCCCGGCAGCCGCCCCGGCCCTGGGCCGTCCCTGCCCTTCTGCGGAGCCTCCGCGCGGTCGCTCCGCTGCCGGAGCCCCGCCGGCCCCGCTCCCTTGGCGAGGCACCCACAGCACCCGCTCGGCCCCGCCGGCTGTCCCCGGCCTCGGTACACCCGGTCCCTCCCCTGTGCCCCGGAGGGTGCCCACGGCAGTCCCAAAGCGCAGAGACCGGGGAGCGCTCCTGCGTGCGGCGCTCAGAGCACGGGGCCAGCGGGGAGGAGGAAAGCGCCTGTCGCTCGCAGCCCCTCTAAAGAACGCAGTGCAGCTCCCGCGCAGCCGGTGCGGACGCCCAGCCCAGCCCAGCCCAGCCCAGCCCGCCCGCCCGGCTGCCGCTCCGGCTCACCGCTCCTCACAGCCGCGGCCCTGCAGCCGCACGGGCACGACCCGGTCGAAGATCCGCTCCGCCGCCATCTTGCGCTGGGCGCCCGCGGGGCGGGGTCGCAACATGGAGGCGCAGGGGCCGCCGGGAGCGGCGATGGCGGCGGCGGCGCCGCAGCCGGGGCGGTGTGGCCACTTCGTGGAGAGGAAAGGGCGCTTCTGCAGGATGGTCCCGGCGCCGGGGAGGCGCTTCTGCGGAGAGCACGGGCAGGAGGAGGTGCGGGGCCCCTTCTCCGGCCGGGAGGGCGGGAGGGCTTGGGCAGCCCCGGCGGTACCGCGGGGCCCTGGTCCGTCAGCACGGGGAGATTGGCAGCGCCTGTGCCTCCCTCCGAGCCCTCGTGTGCCGAGACACTCGGGCAGCCCAGCAGTAACGCTGCTGTTGCATTATAGGTTTATTATTTTAGGATCCAGTTAAGTATTAAATTCTTCTCTCAGTTTCTCCATTCTGGTTAACCCACCTACCTCTGAATAGATGTTTTATGAAACCGATGCCCCTGAGCAGCTTTTATGAAACAGGACACTGAATGCATGCTGAACTGTTGTCTAAAACTTTTCTAACTAGGAACAAAATGACAGAAAAAGAATTCCCTGCCCTCTCGATCCAAAACAGTGAGTATATGTAAATGCTTTCCCTATTCTTTGTCAGAGTTCACATGACAAATGCTATTACTTACTTTTCTTTCCATTTTGATTTTAGCACTGTATATGAAGACCAACTACAAAAGCATTTAAAAAAATGTAATTCAAGAGAGAAACCAAAGCCCGTAAGTGCAGCATAAAATCAGCACTTCCTTTCAGATTTAAGACCTTAAACATTACATCTCTGTAGAGAATTTGTTGTGCTGACAACAGCTGACAGCACTTCTAGCAAGCACTACAGTTAGGACAGCATGGAAGCTGAATAAGTACTTCCTGAAATGGAATTCATGTTCCAGTCTCCTCCTGTTCTGTGTCCCTTCACACTGTAGTTTGGTACAACTTTTCAGTTCTCTTATTTTCAAAAAAAAAAAAAAAAAAAAAAAAGCTGAATTAATTTTTCTCAAAAATGTACCCTGAGAACAGCCTCTTGCAATGCCATTCATTTTGGAGACTGGGTGAGAGGTTGTCCTCGGAAAGCAGAACTAGCAGGGAGGCTCTAGGTACTTTCAGCCAACTCCTGGTTCCTGCAGGCCAGCAGTGAGTCACGGAAAGCTGGGCAGACACTTGCAGCAGTGCTGAGGGAAGGAACAGAATACGTGTTTAAAAGCTGTTCCCAGAAAAGATGGCTTCTTTATTGCCTTTCTGCCTTATTAGTATTGCACTGTCACTATTACCTGAGAAACAATAACAAATGGTCTCTGCAATCAGTCCAGTAAGCACTGACTGCTTAAATCTTGTGAACGTGTTCAGTCTTGTAAAAACGTGTCAGAATGCTCATTTGTGCCAGGGATTCAGGATCAGACTATAGGGAGAGAAATTACGTGGAAAATCTTATTTTGCTGTGGATACCTATTGCTACATATCTTATGATAAAAATGCTGAAGAATGTAGTAATTTGCTTCCTGGTAATTAACAGAATCAGATTTTTCTTTGATTTTTTAAAGGTCTACTTTGTTCAAGATATTAATGCAGGTTTAAAAGATGTGGCAGAAATACCAGAAAAGCAAGTGAGTATAATTATTTGTTTTTAAGTTCAGTCCTTACATAACATGTTGCAATTTATCATATGAGTATAAAGCACTAGAAAACTTAAAAGGTCTTATATTTATAGGTGGCTTTTTTTTTCCTTAAAAAGGTCACTTTATCTTCTCTATCCAGTGAAGAGCTGCAGAACTTAATTGTCAAGTTGAAAAAAGCAAGTAATGGTGAGCTTACTTAATACTAGATATAATGTTTTAAATTGAATTTATTAAGTTTTTCATTGTTATTTCCATTGTTAAATATCTGTAAAAATATGCGACGTGGTATTAAACACATATGAAGTAATTATCAGATAGACTCCAACAGCTAAATGTTACTATGAAAAATAAACTAGACTGAGAGAATGATAAAACACTTATCCTTTGTTCCCTTCAGTTTTTGTTTCCCACTCAGATATTACTACAGATAACAATTATAAACATATGATGAGAGATTTATGTTCCTAACAGACTGTTTGCTAGTGCTACAGATCGAGCTCATGTCACTATTGTAACGTGTGTTACAAACCAGAAACTCTTGGAAACTGGAACTCTTGGAAACTGGAAAGCGATGCCTAAAAGTTTTGCATTTCTGTGCAGGCCTGGAACTTCATCTTAAGGAAGAAATACTGTCCCACCAGGCTTTACAAGAAGCCTTAAATGACCCAAAGAATGGGGAATCTGCTTTCAAACACTTGAAACAACAGGTGTGGTCACTGATTTACTAATAGCTATAGATGGGTTTGGAGTGAAATTGTGCTGCTGTAAATCTGAGCAACTCTGTGTGTATAATGCTAGTAGCTTCCTATAGAGGAAATCTGATATGCTTTACAACTTTGTGCTCTTCAAATAATAGCATATATACAGCCTGTGAATGGCTGCTTTCTTAAGTGTGAATAACAGAAGCTTATTTACTGAAATAAACTTTAAATTGTGTGGTGTTCTGAATTATTACTTAAATATTCATAGTTTTTATTAACTCGTAATAAAACTGAGCTACAAAAAGTAAAATATTTGCTAAGAAGGAATCTTTGACTTTTGCTGTAAGAGCTGGTCCTGGGTCTCCTGGTTGTGTAAGAGATGCACAAAAAGAATTGGAGAGCCTGAATTAACCTTCTGCCTTTTTAATGGGTATTAAACAGCAGAAATTTTAAGGGAGATGGATTGTATAGTGTAGTAAAATGGAAAGGTTTGGGAAGAAAAATTTAAGAGTGAGAAATGTGTGTTTCCTGTGCTCTGCTTTCCTTTCCTGTGTATTACAAAACACATAACTGCAGGAGAGAGAGAGCTCTGCAGGCACTGATGCTTTACAGAAAATGCAGTACAGTACCCATATTTTGGATGGCTACTTTGAAGATCAGCGAGAAGAATATTATAATGTGTACCTGAACCCCAGTATCCATTCCACAGAGTTCTGAGTGGAGTTCTGTGAGCAGGGGAAGAAGGGCAGGGTACTGCTGACTAGTCAGAATGTATAATCCCTCTGTACAAACAACATCTTTTCCTTAATCCCTCACTGAAGGGGAGGCTTGAAAAAGTCATCTGCAGTTTGGTGACGTAATCATTTTTCTATAAGGCATCACAATATATATTTGCTTGGTTCACAAATAATCTTTTGATCTTTGTAGGCTTCTATTTTAGGTAACATGGAAAGATTGCATTTACTTGGTCCAGGAAGATGTTTTGTTGAGTTTGGAGCTGGGCGAGGAAAGCTGTCTCATTGGGTTGATGTTGCCTTACAGAATGTTGAAAATGTGCAGTTTTTGCTTGTGGAAAGAGCAACCACAAGATTCAAGGTAAGAGGATTGTCACATTAGCAGTGTGTGATTTTTAAACTCTTGCCATTGAAGCTGTTAGTATTAGATTTTTAAATTCAATAAATTTAAATTTCAAAAGTTCTACATTCCGTACTTCGCCGATAGGAAATCTATTAGAAAAAAAATCCTGGTGTTTAATGTTGGAAATTCACAGATGTTGACTTGACAAGAAAAAGGTCTGGCATTAATAGCCGAAGCAATATTATAATTATTAGTGGCCAGCCCTACTTAATAATCTTGTTCTGTTTAAACAGGTGGATGGAAAACATAAAAGAAGAGATTCTATATTTGAGAGGCTTCAAGTTGATATTCAGCACTTATGTTTAAGTAAGTTCCTTCTTGGCTTGTGTCACTCTGAAATAGAGGCTTATTCTTAAATTTTGAATACTGGGGTTCAAGTCAGTATGTATGTAGAATGCTTAAATGGTTTTGAAGATTATTCTCAGTGGTTGCTTGGATATGTTAATGCTATGTGTATACACATATATACACACAGGCATGTGTATATATACACACATTTTAAATGGAGATTTAAAGTTGTCTACTCTATACACTTGCAGGACATCATTACAGGTGAGAAATACCAAAACAAGTGGATTTTGAAGGGTTTTTTAGAACTTGCAGGATTAAACATCTTTGCATTGTTTGGTTTAGGTACAACTATGCACCATCAATGCTACAGAATTTGTGGGAACACCTCTCATCAGGAGATGCATTAATGTCATATTTACCTTTCATAGGCAGTGTATAGAAAGGCTGAAATGGTTAAATGTGCTTCCCAGCCACAGCATCCTATTCTTTTAATTTGTTTTAGTAAAAGAAACTTTCCTTTGACCAAACCACTGTAGTTTTAGTAGTGGTAAACATTTATTTCTAAGTGTGCAGAAATTATTTTATTCAGAAAAAATGTTGCCCCAACTATAATAATATATAGGTGCTAGGGTTATTGTGGATTGCATAAGGGGTTTGTTGGTTGTTTGGTTTTTTTCCCTCTCCAGGTAAGGTACCTATTTTGGAGAAGAAGAAACTACCGGTGGTAGGAATTGGGAAGCATTTGTGTGGTGCTGCAACAGGTATGAATTACAGATGTGTGAACTGCAGAAAGTTAGGATACTAAATCTTACACTCTGAATGGACTGATCTTCCGGACTATCCTTTTAAGCTCTTCTTGCCCTTTAACCCTTTGTTGGTGAATATAGCAGTTATATTCTAATTACTTATTGACTCCAGTGGATAATAGGTGCAAGGATAGTTTAGGCAGAAGTAAAGCCTTTCTTGGGCTCTATAGATTAGAACAAAGAATGCTGTGTGGTGGCATGGGTCATTTGTAATCTGGTGAAAGTACTTTTTTTTAGCACAGTTGCCTCTTTGAAATATTTTTCTTTTAAATTTGTGTTGGCTGTTTGAATATGTATCCTAAGCAAACAAATAAGAATGTGTTTCTGTCCTGATAATTTTAAACTAATATTTTTCTAACATCATATGCTTACTACGTAAAGATATCTCAAATATGACACCTTTCTAGGCATTGTGACAAAGATGACACAGTTAAGCATTTAAGAAGTACATGTGCATATTAAATAGATTGTGTCCTAGATATCAAATTTCTGGAGCAAATAGTTGCATGTTTTACAGGGAGGAGATTCTCCTACAATATGCCAGTTTATTACCCAAGTGTTTCAAATTCACTTCCGTAGAACAAATATTCCAGAGGATAAGCCCTGAAGAGCTCTGGAGGTCTCATAATATTAATTTAGCATTTAGGGTTTTCATGTTTTCAAAGCATGTTTGTAATTTTTTTTTTATCATTAAAATTGTGTTTTGGCTTAGTTTGTGATGCATGATTTTATTTTTCTTTATGGGAAGTACATTCCCAATCATGATAGAGCCTGTATAAATAATGGCATGGTGCTTATGGATATTTTTTTGGTGGTGTATCTGTTCATTCCCAGATCTGGCTCTGAGATGCTTGGTTGAAAGTTACTCAACTTGCTGTGGTGGAGAAAATGAAGAGCCTGCGGCAAAACGCTGCAGGACTGCTACGACAGAGGTGGCTCCTGACACTGCTGCTGGTAATGGCAGCAACACAGAAGACCATAAGCCTGTAGCTGGAATTGTCATTGCTCTGTGTTGCCATCACAAGTGTGACTGGACACATTATGTAGGCAGAGAGTTCTTTAAATCAGTTGGACTGGGAGCAGTAGAATTCCATTATTTCCAGAGAATGAGTAGTTGGGCCACTTGTGGCATGCGAGAAACCACAAGCAAAGCCTCTACAAGTGAAGAAAGTGAAGACCAAACTAATGACACAGAAGAACATGAGCAAACATTCAGCACGGCAGAGAGTGGTTCTGATACATGGCAAGGGTACGTGATTTTTTTTCCTAGCAAATGGACTCCAGCAGAAAAGCAAAATTATGTATAGTGGCACACTAAATTGTTTTGGGTTCTCAACAGAACTCATTTTGCAGAAATAAACTTATTACTGAACTTACAGAAATACTTTACTTTAAAAATACAGGTTTTATGGATGTACATTTCAAAATATATCAACAGTCACAGTTGCCTGACTGAAATGAACTTACAGTGATTTCAGTAGTTTCTCTAAGCTTAACTACTAATGTTAACTAACCAAACTATTCCTCTGACAGATGTTGTTCATTCTTTTCCTCCCTTTTATTCACTAGGATACTTACTGTTGAAGAACGAAAGGAGATAGGTTGCCTCTGTAAACGGCTGATTGATCACGGACGGATTGAATATTTACAACAACAAGGATACAAGGCTGCACTACAGTATTACACAGAGTCTGCTGTATCCTTGGAGAATGTCCTGTTGACAGCTGTCCCAAGTCCATTTTTGATAACAGAGCCAACTACATGACAGGAGATAATTTGGAATTGTTAGGGGGAAAAAAAACCTAAAAAACTTATCTGGATTTTTTTTAAAAAGCTAATTCAGTGTTTACAAAAAAAAATGTTTTAGTCTTTCCTGTACCCAGGAAAAGGTCTTATATTTCCCAGTGTCACTGGGAATTACACATATGCAAACCAGTTCTCATCAGTGGAAAAATAAAATCCCTAAGAATATTTGACACCTGTTGTAGGCCTCTTTGCTGGGAAGAAGTATACTTGGTATTGTCTTCCATTCTCAGTTACATTCTTTATTCATTAGGATTTATGATCGGAGGAGGATCAGAAGTACAACTTTCCAGATTTCCTGAAAGACAACAAGTGAAAATAAGAGAGGAAATAACATACTTTATTTTCACTTTGAAGTTCAGGATAGCTTTGTATTTCCTCTTAAATTATTTAAGTAGGCCAAGGTTCTTTCATCAGCCTATGCTGCCAGGGGAATCTATCAAGGAAGAAAACTAACTTGTAAACTGTATTCTTGATAACTGTATTTTTGCTAATTTGATTATTCATTCATGAAATATTGATAAGAAAAAAGCTGGCCTAGTGTTCTAAATCAAGAGCATTTCATTCATTTTTTAAGCCTTCACAAAACACAGAATGAAGATCAGAGAGAACATTTTATATCTGCAATGAAGTGCTCTCTGCAAGAAACAGCTGCCACCTGCACATCTTTTCAGAAGTGTTTAGTTTGGCTTCTTACTGCAACATTTAAACTGTTACCTTTGAGGCTACAAACAGCAAATTTTTGTCATAGTGTTTTAGAAATGAGAATAAACTGTGGGGCTGTTTTGTTTAGGTGACTGACTTCGTGTCAGGGAAAGTAAGTTGTGAGAAACATCTGTTTATCAGGTGTTGATACTTCATTGCTAGAAGATGTATGTTGGGAACATAAGCATCTCTCCCTTATTCCTTCTTTGGTAGTACCATCTGGACAACATCCAGAAATAGGAAAAGTTGAACTTCATGAGATAAATGGTGCTGTAAGACCCAAACTATGTAAACTGATTAAATTACAAATACAAAAGACAGCTTCTACTTATCCCAGCTCTAGGTAACTCAGGCACTTTTATTCCTATGTTCCTACCAGAATATATGCTGTTTGTGTGAAGACCTGCTGTGCCAACTCCTGATAAAAGCACCCCCTGCCCTCAGTAAAAATTGTTTTACAGATTTTTTGGAAAATGTTATTCATTTATTAAGAAGACTATTCATGTTTCATTTGTATATGTATCCTAGATTTTATTTATCCAGTTTGTTCTTCCCTTTCTCACTGTATTCCAGAGAGATCAGAATTAATAAAAAGTCATACCTGTTTTCTTGAGGGACTCCTGGATATACATGTGCATGAAGTCAATGCCGAACATTTCCTGCTGCTCCTCCTCCTCTGTATCCTCACACGGAGGGAGGGTTACCTCTAGCTCCAGTGGGTTGTCTCTGAAGTTGACAAATCTGATAATTCACCAAAAAAGGTTATGCTTGCAATAAGTTTTGTCGAGAGAAAACAATTCTTTTGAAACTGAATTAAGATTTGTCAATCACTATTTTAAGCAAAATTAAATAAGGCTTTTATTATACTAAACTCACCCCTCTATCAATAGCATTAAGTAAACTAAGAAGACTATAATAACACTAGCTGATTGTGGTGGGAAAAAACATTGCAGTCCTTGTCACTTTGTGTTCAGGTTTTCACTCCATGGTCAGGAGCATTGAGCTTCCACAAACAGGAGTGATGAGAACAACAGTGCAAATGCCTCCTCCCAGCTTTGCAAGGCAGTAGCCAGTCCTGTCTCTCTTTGTCCTTGGTCCATCCCTGCACCTATGCTTGCATATATTTGGTTTAAGAGGTGCTTCCAAAACAGCTGGAAACAGTAATTGTTACTGGGTTAGACATGATTTATGTGGACTAGCATTCTTTCTCTAAAATGGCCAGCATTCAGGAATCCAAATGAAAATGCAAACAACAGGAAAGTTTCTGTCATGGTATACAAAGTAGTATTGCATATTCAATTAAGAATTTCCATTATTTTTTATTTTTCATATCCTTTCGTCCATGTCCTCATACCTAATCATTTTTGTTTAATTCTGAATGTTTGATTTCTCGGTGGCAAAGTTCTACTTTTTGCTATTTTTATGCCTGTCACATATTTTTCTGCAGGCTTTTGGCTTTAGAGAGTGATATAAAAGGCCAGTTATGGGGGGGCATGAGGACATTTTGGAAATGAGAAAATGTATTATACCCTGCTTTTTCATTTGGGACTGTAACTATCATCAGTCACTTCTTTAAGTGAGTTTCACTACACAAAGGTTGCTTGACCAGATCCTCAACTGTTGTGAATCTGTGCAATTATGCTGATTTATATGGTATTGTGTCCATCTGTACAACTGTGATCATGCCTTTTCTTTTCCTCTTCCTTAGTATCATTCTATGATATACAACTCAAAGAAGGCTTTAAAACTTATCTTCTGCTATTTCTATTTATATTTCTGTTGCTTTTTCTTACCTCAGATTTGTCATATCCTTCATACAAGCTGGAATATCCTTAAGCTTGTTGTTGCTAAGAACAAGAGTACTAAGATTTTTCATATTACAAATGGTTTCTGGCAAAGAGTTTATCTCATTCCTTTGGAGCCATAAAGTGTGGAGATTTTCCATTCTGAAAAACAGGTATTTGTGCACTCAATCAAGATATAGAAAATTAATCTTATCAATAATTACGATAAATAATTCTTCAGCCACATAAAGGCTGGTCTCTAAGGAAACCCTCTATCCAAGATAATCACCTAATCTCTGTTTGAAAATGTCATTGGCAATAAATATTTAACCTTATATTGTTAATTGAATGGATTATTCCAGCTCACCCAAACCATCACTTTAGGGCTGACAAAATGTTAAATTTGCTGTGAAGTTAACATAAAAATTATCTTTTGAAGTAGCATTTAATAATTAGAATTTCAGTGCAATGGAATTGAGACTAAGATGAGCTTTGAGTTTTATTTACCTGTCAATTGCATCAGGAAGCTCCTGGAGTTTATTTCCCCCCATATCTAACCATTCTAGATGTGGCATGTTGAGGAGAGCTGAAGGGATGGTAGTAAACTGATTCATGCACAAATCTATGTGTGAAAGCTTCTTTAAATCACTGAGCTGAAAAGAAGTGGAGATTTAATGCAAGTTTGTGTAGCTGTTGCAGCATTACAGCAGTGCTCTAAAAATGTTAACGAACATTACAACGTATTTTGGAGCTAGTTAACAGGGAATGGTTTCTGAGTTACATTAGCTGGTATTGTCTAACAGTTACAGTTCTCACCTGGAAGGTAGGTAGGTTTGAAACTGGTCAGGCAGAAGAACTTTACCTCACCTGGTAGCAAGTGCCGTAAGTGCCGAGAGGCTGAAAGCCACGACTACAATGCATATATGCACTAAGCCTCATGGAGAAAGAGAATTTTAAAGACAGCACTGTCCTTAGTATGTCATACTCCATGAAATATGACATTTTTCATTAGTCAAATATTTAGATTTTTATCCATCAAATTGCATGTACTGTATTTTAGAGTGGACCTTGACACCTTCCATGCTGTGAAGTCTACTAACATTCTAAAAATGCAACATGCATCATTCAGTATTGCAGCACCTAACTCCTTTGGTGAATCATGCCTTCAGGTGCTTTTACAATGTTCAAGTGATACAAAGATAATTTATGGCAAATCTGATCCAACTGTCTAAACATTGAATGCCACTCAACTACACACAACCAAAGCTTCACAGTGTTCACATCACTGTAGTCTCGACAGGACAGAACTATGCATTTGCTATAAGCTGTTAATTTAAAAGCCATCACTCTACATTACACCATGTAACCTGTATCCATGTAAATTTTGTAAATCCTGGATTTTGGTTAATAGTGTATATTTCCATTTAAAGATTTGATATTGGGTATCACTGTCTGGATTCACTCAATTTTGCAAGGCACTGATTGCTGACAACTATTGTCACTACTATGTTTTTAAATAAATTTTAAAAAGTATATATGGTTGCATACTTGTCATCTCTGTCTAAGAGACTAATAGAGATGCAGGTCTCTCTCACATGTAGGTCAGTTCAAATTAAAGCTCAGTAGTAGGTGAGCAGTTGTTTTTATTCCCTGATAATTGTTTTCAATATTTGAGAACAACAATTGTTCAACTGCATGCATAGGCAGTTGTATAAATCACACAGCTAGTTGTTCTGGTCAAGATGCTTACAGTTGTGTCCTGGCATGTGGTATGAATTTCTACTCTCAACCATAAAAGAGAACTTCTCTCTGCTAAGGCATCAGATTCTCATTGGTGTAAACCAGTGAAGACATTCAGCCTAGACAAATTGATGTGAAGTGTATCACTGCCCTGTATGCACTGCCAAGCCATTTATCTGGACAAAATAAAGATTGGCTCCTTCAGCTACTCAGGTATAAGTATGTTCTTCTCGCATGGCTTCAGTTTGACTAGTCATAGAAAGGCTGTTCACATCAGCGTTTCTGTGGATCAGTTGTGAAATCAGAGTATTACAGCAAATCTGAAAACATGGAGTGCAACCTTTAATGATAATTGGGTTTGGATAAATTCAAAAAATATGCATTAAACAAAACAAAACAGTGTCAAAACCTGAGGAGGAAGATCACAGATATTCCTGTTGACAGCCAGTTCCAATCTTTCCAGACTGATGCAGTTACTTATTTCCTTTGGAACAGACTTTATTCTATTGTAACTGAGAAGCAGCTCTTGGAGGCTGGTCAGCTGGCCTGCAGAGAGCACAAATGAGACATGAGAAATGCTCATGTTCATTCTATTTGAAGTACAATATTACCTGTTTTGTCTTATCCTTTAACTGTTATAGAAATGCTCTGTGTTTTCACAAATTTAAAATAAAAAATTTTTTAAAATCACTGAAATGCAAATAGTAGGACTTCAGGACTCTTTAGTACAGAGCTGCATTCTGAAAACCCAAAACTGAAAAATTATGAATAGACTGCTCATGCTGTGGACTCAGAACATGAAGCCTGTTTTTCAATATCACTTTTCTAGCTGCATGTCTAGTCCCTGCTGTGCTTGCAGGCTTTTTTTTTCCATGAGGAGCTTGGACACATAAAGCTTTGTGTCTTCCATCCAGTCATTTTTTAATTTGTAGGCAATCTGTGGTTTGGAGATCTCTGTCTCACTGTCAGATTTAAATCATCTCTTTTCTAACTACCCAATAGGATTCTTAGACAGGCAAAGGGCACAAAAATGGCATATCTCTGCAATTTTCTTAGAAAAGCAGCTTAAAAGAAAGTACAGCTCACCAATTTCTTTAGGTACACTTTCAATTGAGTTCCGGGATAGATCCAGAACAACAAGACTCTGAAATCTTCCAATAAATTGAGGAATTTTCTGCAGACTAGTTCTATGAAGCTGCCATTCCTGGAGATGGACTAGTTTCAATAAGCACGAAGGTAGTGTCTAAGACAAGAAATATGAACCAGAAGAAATTCAGCTTAGTATACAAGAAGAATACAGGCTGAGGTAGAAATTTTATTTGAACACTAACAGTCTTTCGTTCTTCTTAAACTATACTATAACATGTAGGTTACAAAATGAATCCTGGTAATTGATTTCTAAAACATGCTAAAAGTAGCAAGCATAACTGATACTATTTCAATATCCTATATATTAGGAAAAGGTTTATATTTTATAAGGTTTTATATCAATATGTTAGGAAAAGGTTCTTCCTTCAGAGAGTGGCTGGGCACTGGAACAGGCTCTCCAGGTCACAGCACCAAGCCTGACAGAGTTCAAGAGGTGTTTGGACAACACATGGTGGGATTCTTGGGCTGTCCTGTGCAGGGCCAGGAGTTGGAATCTATGATCCTTGTGGGTCCCTTCCAACTCAGGATATTCCATGATTCCATGATCCCGAAGTGAACCCACTGTGGGCTGTCATTGTGATCACAGATTTAGCCTGCCCCCTTTTTGCTCCCAGTATTTACATACCTGCACTACTGTCATTGATTGACAAGTTTGAGACTTGCTTTGGTTTCTTTCTTTCTTTCTTTCTTTTTTTTTTCAACAAAGTCAACATGACTGATGATGAAACTGCTCTAAATAGATTTCTGCACATAAAGGGAGATTTAAATTCTGTTTCATAGTCTCTTAAGAAAAACAGTGAGCAGCTGAGAGTAGAAGAGCAGGGGGATAGAAAAATTACAATGTATGCAGAGTTCCAAACAAGGAACACCGGCCTATGGACCACCAGAGCATTGCTGGGTCTGGCTCTCCCACTGGCTCAACATGGCCTAATTCTCATCACTTCATAGCAACTGGTATCTGCATCTCTCTGTGGCTCAGAGGGCTGTGAACTTCCACTCTGCCATTAAAAGCTATTAGTGGCTTACCCCCCACGGATCAGAAACCACAATAATAGTGTTCTGGGAACCTACTGCCTTATTTCTGCTCTTAGAAAGTAAACAACGGTAAGAAATATTGTCATGCACCTAAACAACAGAGTTTTCACCTTGATACATTTCAGTAGTTCTGGTGTGTTAATGTTAAATGAGGATTTATGTCATGAAACTCATAATTCGGAATGTAAATAATTTCTGATGCAGAAAAGCCTTTTAGGCTATATTTTTGCCTAAGAGTAATGCTTAATATTCATGACTAAAAAAAACCCAGCTTGCTTTTACACTCACAACAACATGTCCCAACTCACTGTTAGCAAAGCACACAGTGAGTACTTAAGAAAAACAGTACAACTGTATAAGTGTAAAGTTGTAAATAGTAGTTTTCTAATGCATCAGTCATTCAACATGCATTCCTATCAACACTACCTTCCATTCTTCTTCCTCTATCCTTAAAATTGCTCTTCCACCTTCATTAATAACTCTTTCTTTGAGCTTTGCCAAAGCAGCTCTTTCCTCCCAGACAAGCAGTAGCCTACAAGGGAAAGATCTGTCAGTGGGGCAACAGTGAATACAGACAATAATTACTATCCTATCTATTTTCTGGAAAAAAAGACACAGTAGCCTTTTTGGATGTCAAACAATGTTAATTATATCTGGATACTAAAAATACTATCAAATTGAGGGAAGACAAACAATTAATGTAGTAATTAATGAGGTAATTCTATATATAGGAATTCTATTTTACAGTTCTTCAAATTTACATTCAGAAGGAGGACATTACTTAATTAACTTTCAACATGTTGCAGCAGGGCAACAGAATATAAAGTCATGCGGAACTAAGTTCCAAAGCCTTAATTTTGAGGCAGTCTCCTAAAAAGGAAACCTTCCATTACACCAAATGTAAGTTCAACAAAACAAGGCCAATCAGCAAGAGATTCTTTTAGCTTGATTTCCAAAGAGGACTTCAACAAGAACTATGACAATTAGGCTAATTCTCTTTCTTTCTGCTTGTATTTTCCATTAGTAGCTTTTGGATTTGCCATTCCATTTTAGACACATCTGATAAAGCAGGAAGAGGTCTAAAAACTAGAATGCTAAATTTCTTCAAATTTAAATTGCTGCCCAGACAGAAAACTAAGTGACCCTATTAATGCCTCTATGGAGAAAAAAACAAATTTCCACAGGTTAGAGTATCCACACAGTTATTTTAGTATCTGAATTTAAGGGATTTAAATTCAGATATTATTAATATAATATTTTTATCACAGACACAATTCTTGGTTTGACCTGACCATATTGCTAGATTCTAACCACTGGGAATTCTGCTGGAGTAACAACTAAAGAATTAGAGTCTGGATGAGTTTGAAAAGATTAATTACAGTCTTCAGAAATGCAACATATGGTCTAGCTTTCCACATAATTAAAGATCTACAATTTACCTTCCTGCAGACCTCTGCCTGAATTCCTTTTCTTTCTGTAATTCTTCATTTATCTTGTGTATTCTCACTTCCCAAAGTGTCTTCACAGCAGTGAATGTGCCAAGGCAAACTGCAGTTTCAGCCATGATCCTTTACATGTTCAAATGCAGTCCCAGGAATCTGATGGAACGCAGTTACCAGCTGGGGACAGTGACATGAGAGCTAAAACCCTGCAATATCCATTTCATTGTATTATTACACGCAGTTAATGTATAGAACAAACAGGATTTTACCATCTCCTTTCTCTTTATAAAAATAGACAATAGCACCTAGTGAAACTGTCTTGTATTAAGAAATGGTATTCTTGAAGTCTCTGTATTCTTATTCAGCTTCTCTCAGTTCCTTCCAATGATAGGCTAAGTACTCACCATAATTATTAAATGCAGATTTGAGCATTTATTCCCATCCCAGGAAGAAATTAAGCTGTTACCTGCAATGTAAGGCAGTTAAATTATGATACCTGCATCCTGGCAGCTACCTGATATAAGTACTTGTGACTTAAGGAGTTTTGCACTTCACAAAAACGGAACTGTTCCTGGAAATAAATTAGTAAACTTTATTTGCATTCATTTTCTTCATGGTTTAACTCATTATAATGCATTTTATAGTTAGTAATGCATTACCTTTAAGAACAGGCTTTTAAATTTTTCTGATTTGTGTTTAAATCTTCTTGTAGCCCTGCTGAGTGTCAGGATCCACATTTAAAATTAAATTCAGTCTAAAGTTTTGAAGTCACCTATCCCTTAGTGAGATAATTAAGATATATATTCCTGAAAAGCAGCGAAGTAGGATATTCAGTCATCCTAATCAGTGCACCACTCTGAAAATCATTCATATTACCATTACTGCAGTCATTTGGGGAAAGGGTTTGTCTTTTAGAACCAATCTTTTCTATTATATTTATTCCAGTATAATTGTGTGTGGCCTGGACAAGCTACAATTGCTTAGTGAACACTTTTGTTTTCAAACTGTCAATCATTCTATTTGCTTACTATGTCTTTTGTCAACATACTTACTTGTAAAGCATTATTATACTGAAATAATTTAATTAGACAAATAAAATGTAAAATATTAGGATTGCTTCCTGTTGTAAAGACAACATAAAAATCAAATTATAATGCCTGAATAAATAAGAAGCTGGTCTGATATACCAATATTTAAGATTCTTAACTGTTCTCTGTTTGTTAAGGAAAAATGTCAGGATTTGACAAGTGACACAAATGGTAACCACAGTGTGGCACAGTGCAGTCTGGCATTTGGGTTCCAAAAGGATGGAATTTTTTCCTGTAAAGAGAGGATTGTATTCTCTTTCCCTCCCCCACATAATTGTGAGCACATTTGCTAGTTTGAAGAACTAACTAGTTTCTCTTTCAGTGGTCCTCAGAGTAACTACCCTTCCCAGTCCTCATCCCAATATGCAATAGTAATGCTATATATGCATGAGGTCTTTTGCTCTTGTTAGTGGTTACAATTTAAATTGCCTGATTTTTTCAGGATTAAATTTCTGCTGAGATCAAGTGATTGAACTAATTTATAATTTCTTGTTTGGAGATTTTTTTCTTTAACTACAAGCCTTTTTGGAAAATTAGAAATCCTTTTATATAAACTGTGCAGAAAAAAGATATTTGTTAATAGTCGTACTAGTAACCCAGTATCATACTTTACAGTCAAAACAATACTTGTTTTTAGTAAATCTTACTCTGGGCAACTCCCTTTTGCTGTGGAAAGCATATTATTCAATAAGTGCTCCTTCAGAACCATGAAATATGAAAGGGACTAAATATATGACTTTATTTTCAGGATGATTTTATCATACAACAGGACTACCACCAAAAGCTTCTTGTTCTTAGATCTTATTATTTTTCAAGAAAATAACCCCCATAATACTCATGCCATCACAGCCAACAATTCAGGAGTGAATTCCCAACTGCAGCTCTAAAACAAGTGCAAATTTAATCCCAAGTAACCAGATCTCCCTACAACTTCATCTCCAGGCATCAGAAAGAATTTAACAACAACTTACCTCAATTATTTGGTGTTTTCAAGGATTTTCTGTGACTCGTTGCTTTCTGGACAAGAGCAGAGACAAATTACAAATCTTGTCTGTATTACCAAAACCATTTAGAACTCTCAGACTCCAATGCAATGTCAGTCTAGTTCTAATTTTAACCTATGCTGAGAATAGAAGGCATCACATGAGGCACTTCTGCAACCTCCCCCAAGCATTTACCACTGTAAAGTCTCCCCAGTTTGCTGAGCATGACGGGGCTCCCTTGAACTCCTGCTTAAAAAAGTTACAAATTGTGAAAAAGAAGAACAAAGGAGTAATTGTTATTCTCTACAATGAGCTCATATTGAATTAAAAATAACAAAGATAAAAAAGTCTAGTTTTGAATTGAAAATGACAACTTCTTGCTTACTCTAGTAATGTTTCTCTGCAATATAACTGAGCTTCAAAGTGCTAATAAACAGCCACACAGACTGAATAGACTAGAAAAAGTATTACATCACTAAGTATTTTACTCATTACTTCTGTCTATGCTGAAAAATTCGTTTGTTAAAGAATTTTAGTGCCAATTAGCAAAGTCCAGATAGAAAACTAATCTTTATCAAGAGGTACAGAGGGGTTGTTACTCACCCCTTTTCATGCTTCCAACCATGAAACATTTTTAACATTCTATTTCTTCAAATAGTCCTTAGAGAAGATAAAAGGAGAATCTGTCAGAATCTGTTTCTTCAGTCAAATGGAAAGAGAGAGACAACAATAATCACAGATCACTGTTTGAGGCAGAAGCCATAAAACTGGATAATTCTAACCAAGTGCACTGGAGTATAAAATGTGAAGATGAAATTTTAAAATATTGTGAGTTTGGTTATAAACCTACCATACAGAACTTTACAATTAAAAAAACCAAAACCACTCTCTTCAGTCTACAACCAACTAAATACTGGAACACCAATATCTATTTAAAAGACATTAAGTACTTTAGATTTCAAGTCTTTCAATCTTCTATACTTTAAAAAAAACCAAACAAACATTATGCAAAAGCAAAAATGATCCTAAAGTTTCTTTGTTATAGGCATTTCTTCTTTCAATTTTGGTATAGATTCAAACTCTTGATCAAAGCCAATCATAACTAAAAACCTAACCTCATTTGCTCCTCCCTAAAGACAGATAATTAGGGTAAAAAAACTCAACAGCTCTCCTATTTATTGGAGTCTTGAGAGACAAATTTCAGGCTCCTTGTGCAAGTAAAATTATTCTATCTTAAATATTTCAAAATCACTTTATTGCTTTCTTTCATCTACTTATGTTTCCTGTGTTTATTTTCTCAGTGGTCATCAGATTAAAAAATATACTATTCAGACTGAGCCCCTTACCACAACAGTATGCTTGCAGGAAAGCAGCCATTAGGCTGTGCTCTTTTGGTAGCCTTGAGTACTGTGTGTTCAAGATCAGAAGAAATAGTTTGAATCACCTGTACAGCATTGCCTGCATGAAATTCACAAATAAAAACAATATTACAATTTTTTGTGGCTTTATTTTTTTATTAGGAATAAATAAATCTGATAAAAATGAATTAGGTGATAAGCATGATATATTAGTCAAACTTTGCAAGAAATGACCTTTATATAAAAGACCCTTATACCACAATAGAAATATAAATAGCACCTTACATGGATGCTCCATGCTCCCCCTCCTACATTACCAGCTTTCCTCTTGCTCACTTCCAGCATCAAGGATAGCAGGGATTCTACCTCTGATAGCCTGTCTCACATTTTCACAGCTAAATGCAATAGATAACTTTGGTCTACACTTCTGGAGAATGCTCCTGGGTTTGATATATCTAAAGAAAGGAGAAAATGTCCATTTTGTGCATCACAGATTCATTTTTAAGGCCATATAACTCTCTTTTCTTGTGTCTGTTTGCAGCTTAGGTTTCTAGAAGGTATTTATATCCAATGGTTTTCTTCCTATCTCCCATTATATCACCAGCACAATCCTCATCTGTTTAGTTCACCTTAAAGCCATGTAACTGTTTTCTGTTTTGAAGCCATTAACTCGAACCTATTCATTATGTGCCTCGTATCTGAGTTTAGGAAAGTCTTATCTTACATAGTATTTTTTAATGTCCACTCTTTGTTGAATCTGATTAATCTGGTAAATGCTAGCACCTGAAGATCAATAACACAGTGCAAGCTTTTGGAACACGTTCAGCTTACTGTCAGTCTCACCTAATGTGAAAATAACAAAACAAGATCCTTCTTTTTTAATTTGTTTTCTTTTTCTTTCTTTCTTTTCTATAGAAAGCATGGACAGATGCTTTCTATAAGAAACAAAAAAAACTGGAAAGCATTAGGGACTGAAACTACTTTCAGCTTACAAAAATACAGGATATTCTAGAGAGTATTAAGGTCCTGATAGTTACGAATTACTGTTATCAGTAAGCATTTGAATAAATATGGCCTCTTCATTTACAATTTGATAAAGAAAACCTGTGCAAGTAATTGCCAGGAAAATATGAACTAGCAAAAGACTTCGGAGGTTTACTAAGGTAAACAACAAAAAGCCCTCTTACAGCAGAAATATTAAAGGCATTTTATTTGTATATGATTTTTGCATAACTCCTTTTGGGAATCTGGATATTATTGGTTAAAATAAATTTACGTGTCCAACATGGAAGAACTAGGAGTATTCCCCTTTAAGACAGGTTAATCAGATTATAAATACTGCAGGTGTAGAGCAGCGTCACTCAGTCCCACCAACCTGACAATTATTATAAAAGGCACAGTAAAGACATTCCACCACCATATTCAGAAGCCTTGACCTATTCAGTTTGACAGTCTGCTGTAGAAAAAATACAGCACTACTAATTAAAAGAAGTAACGACTAATTGATAGACTGATATCAACTGTTGAGAACTTTTAACCACATAACATTATTATATAATGCACGTAGCCAAGGGCACATGTTAGCAGAGACAGCTTTCATAACTATTCAGTCTAAACCACAAAGTTTAAAGGCATGTTCTAGCCATGGGTTCCTTTATTTAAGGTCCAGCAGCATCGAAGCAGGGTTCTCCACGTAAGATTTCCACAGGTTAGAAAACCGGGCCATGGTCGCTCCGTCAATGATGCGGTGATCAGCTGACCAGCTCACGTTCATTATCTGCGCCTTAAATACTTCACCTTTCCCATTAAACCGAGGAACAACCTAAAAATCAGAGGAAAGAAAAGAACTGACATATTAAATACTTTCATTAGCAGATCTCTATTTTTTTGTTATTAATTTGTTGATCCAAATTTAAATATTTTCCTAAATTAGACAGACAGCAGTAACACCCTTCAAAAAAACCAAGACCTTCCCGTTATTGTTTGTGCTGTGGATTAGAATATATTGCAAACCAACATAACAAACAGTCACATCCTGTTTCCACCATCATGGAAACACTGAAGTACTGAAAATCTTTTTTGACTCAAAAGTTTCTTCCTGAATAGTTTATTGCACTGTTAGTTCTCAAAGTGACGGTTTCCTTAAAGCATCCCCTGAACAAAATGCTCATGGGAAGAACCTAGAAGTAGTAATTTAAATTAATACTAATTTCATTTCCAGCACTGGTCTCAAATGTCTATGTGAAAGAATTAAGGGCTGAAATTCAGAAAATATAAAACTGCCTTCACCACACAAATTTCTGTATGGATTCAGCTAACTGGCTCATGAAATTATACTTCATTATCAGAGTACTTCTCAAATTTTCTCCTTGATGATAGCAACAATGTTATAGCATGTTGCAAAACTTGTAAAAATATATTTGTGTTGTTTCCTGACCACTAGAAGGCTAAACACAGATGTGAGTGAAATATAACAGGATTCTAGAAAACAAATCTGAACCCTTGGTGTTTAACTTCTAGTTAAACATCTAGTGTCTGTACAGTCATCTAAAACCACTACAAAACTTTGCAATCACAAGCTATGCAATTTCTCTAATATAAAGAAATGTTTATAAAAGAAAAACAAAAGAGAGACTACAGTTTCACTTTAATTACAGATGACCTAAACACTCATATCACTGAGACAAAGTTACTATACCTGTATCTTTCCAAGTGCTCCAATAGCTACTTCAGGAGGTAGTATCACTGGTTTGGCATAAGTGCCACCAATCTACAAAAGAAAAAGCTGGGGATATTATTTACCAAATAGTTTGGGTTTTTTTAGAGCAGATTGCCTCTTGAATGAATTGCTACAGGTTTTATTCATTGTATATTAAACTTCAGTAAAGTTTTCATTTCAGAAGCAGTTTTCAGATGTAGTTCTCTTTTTTCCTTTACTTACTGTGCCAATATTTGAAAGTGTGAATGTTCCCCCCGTGAGGTCACTTGTTCCCAGCTGGCCTGCAGAGCCCAAGGACTGTAGGCGATTCAATTCAGAAGCAATGTCAAACACGCTACACACTTGGACATTTTTCACGTTTGGGACAATTAAACCTTGCTCTGTGTCCATTGCAACTCCAATGTTGTGTGAAGCCTGAAAGAAGTTTCATTAACTGGATGTTATTATAAGCTATCAACATAAAATGTATTTTACATAAAAAGGCACTTAAATCACATCTTCCCCATTTATCTTTTCAACCTAGAAAGGGTTGTCTTTAGTAAACAATTCCTTTATACAACTTTGAGGGGAGAAAAGGATGTAAATTTTTAAATATTAGCTTTCCACACCTGCGAATTGCTGGCAATTTCACACCCAGGGAATACAAAATCCAGGAACTGATTTCACACTGAAAACACTGAACTTCAGGATGATTGCAAGTCTAACAAAACATAAATAGCAGATTTTAAAGAGAACACTAAAGTTAAAAAAAAGGAAACTCAGTTGCCTTTCATTTGCCAGAAGGAATATAAGAATTCTGAGAGATATTGATCAAACAGCACAAAAGGAGTTTGTACTGCAAGGGGCACATACACATCACTCAAGAAAATAGACACTAGCTTCCTAGAAGTATCACTCCAGCAGCTGGTATGAAAATTACATCATTTTTATCAAACCTGAGTTTAAAATATAACTTTAATACATAAGGGTCGAGTGTTGGAACAATAGAACCACTGTGCCATTACTAAAAAATTGTTGTATTAGATTTTTAAGTGTTTCCATTTTAAATGCTTGGCCCATATTCAGGTAAAAAATAGAAAATCACTATATTAATATGTAATTTTGAGGCAAGTCTGAATAACAAAGTGACTCTTGTTTAACAAACTCCTGAAGTAAGTTCAATAATAAATCAAATCCAGATCTTAGAATCTGGACACACAAATTATTTTCCAGCACAACACCACAGTTTTGGTTTTTAAAATTAACTCAGACATTCTGAAAAGCCCCTGTTAGCTGTTACTTTAGGTTTTCTGCTCACAACTTTTATCAGTAATTTACAAACCTTATATGTGACATTTTGACAGTTTTCATCCAAGGAAGCATTAAGAATGGGATACTGCAATAATCCCAGAGAGGCTGCCTGTTAAATATAAGAAGAAAAAAAAAAGATAGATTGTTATATTTTATAACCAGAAAGCTCCATAGAAAGGAAGTAATGGTAGGAGATAATTTAGGTTAATAACAATATGGATTCCCTCACTGCAATCAAATTTGGCTTAAACTCTCCTTAATATGTCTGTTGATACTTTGTCATTATTAGGATAGCAAAAAAAAAAAAAGAACAACTTGCAAAAACCAAATATACATCAGACAGACATATAAAAAATGATAATTCCTTTCCCCACTATAACTGAAGTTGAATCTGCATTTGTTATTTTTGTTCCACAATTCAAATCAAATATCCCAAAAGTTATGCGATTCAGCTGCAATGTCATTCTCAGTTCTCAGCTTAAATGACAATTTTTCAAGGAAGTAATATTAATTGCCCCTAAAGACAGTGAGCAGGAAGAGTGCTTACGTAGCACTGCAATAGCACTACCAGAGGTTTCAGGTAAGCTATGCTTTCAATGCACAGTTTAGGCAGTGAGTGCATCAGTTGGAAATGGAACCACAGCAGCTAAATGAGTGCAAGTGCCTGGTCTTCTGAACAACAGAAGAGACATACTGATGCACCTAAGGTATTATTTATTCAATTCAAATTATTCACTACAAATACTGTGACAATAATAACAACAACAACGACACATTTCATGTGAGGTTCATTTTAAAGGAACTCAAAAAAATTACTGATAGTTTCCAAAATTTGTTCTGTGCAATTCCAACCCTTAGTGATGTTTACCCCCATACTGAATGACACTTAAGCCGCTCTATCCTTCCCCATTAATATTTCAAAAATTTTCAATGATATTATGTAAACCTCACTGCAGTTCCAACTGTAAATTGGTAAGTGGTTCAAGAAACAAGAAAAGCTGAGACTTTTCTTGTGATCTGTCATAATTCATATGATAGAGAGGTGCTCCAAACGTACCCCAATCATTGAAAACATTTAGGCAAAAGCTGTGTAAATATCCCATACAGTCTCACCTTTATGAAGAAAGGCATAAAGGAAAGCTTAATTCCACGGATTTCAGCCAGAGGTTTCAGCTCTTCTCGCAACTGAACAAGCTGAGTCAAATCAATCTCATCACAATAACCAAAGTGGGGTATCTTCAGGGCTGCACTCATAGTCTTTACCATTGCCTTCTGAAAACCTGGAAAATATTTACTGACTTCTTAAACCAACCAAATGAGCTTCTGTGAAGCTATGGTGAAATTTAATTATTTGTTTCCATTAAACAAATTACATAACTTACAAAAACTAAACCAAACAAAAGCTAAACTACAACCAAAAAGCACAGGGTAAAGAGCACTTTAGGATCACCAGTTATTCAGTATACGTAACTCAATTTTTACAACCGTAACACCTAAGATGATATTACTGCACGTTTCTCCTATGTATGTATGGATTGGAAATGATGATACCATAATCTGCATTACTCTTTCCAGCCTCCAAATAAACGTTGCTCGAAAGGCAAGCAAAAAACTTTTATCTTCCCCTTTTAATATGCCTTTTTTTAACCTTAGAGTCTTTTGTGGCACTCTTCTCCAGAACAAGTGTGAATGCTGAAATATGCTGTTATTAAGTGCTGATAAACCCTTAAATTCACTGTACTTTGCCACTAATTGCATAATGATTCCTACTGTGACAAACCTACATTTCAGAATTCCTACATGTTTCAGCATACATTTGAAGAATGAGCAAGTTCAGTTTGCAGCCCAACTCCATCCAATCAAAACACAAACAAATCTTTCATAAAATGATTTCATCAGAGATGATGCTTACAGAGCTTCTTACAGTCATGCTCCCTGGCATGACAGTAACGTGAAACACACCCCCATCAGAAGGAGGCAGCTTTTCACAGAGCAACACTTGCTGGTAGTCTACTGTGAACATGGTCTCAAGATTTTATATTTCTTGATTTACCTGTTACAGGTTCAGTTCTATCTTTTCCTGAAAACACAATAGGTCTGGAAACAGGTACTGGGATTTTGCGTGCTTTGTCCTTTGGAGCAGCTGGCACAGTCTCTGATTTTGACAAAGGTGGGACAATTTCAGCCTTTGGTGATGGAGGTAAAATAGCTCCTGTTTGTTTGGCCAAGTAATTGAGTATGTCTTCTTTAAGGATTCTGTTATCTTTCCCTGTTCCAACAACTTCACTCAATTTAATCTGAAAAGTACATAACAAGCTGTGACACTCCAGTTTTACAGCAATATAAAAATATTCTATATTGTGAGCTACGGTTAAAAATTATTCCCATTACCAATCCAACATACCAACAGTTTTCTTTCCCTTTCTATAATTTATTAGGTACTTAACCTAATTGTTCCAATCATCCAAAAGTCCCACTGTTTAGTTGCATATTTTGAGGAGGAACTACGAATACTACTTACCTCCTAATTGCTTCACAGGATCAATAGTGAAATATGAATTTGAGGAAAGCTATTTGTCACTTAATTTTCTGTACTTATTGTTTTATTTTTCTCCTAAAAGTGCATCACCAACTTTCAAAACTAATGGAATATTCACAGATTCATAAGGAAAAAAAGGCATTAGAAAGACACTTTAAAAAGATCACCTAGTATACCCTCTGCTCTAATACAAATCTGAAAAACAGAACAAGCTGGCTAAAACTGAGATTTTATTTTTCCCTCCACCTTCTTCTGTCCCGGGGTTTCTTAATCTTCAGCCTAAAGCATCCGAGCTGCATTTTAAGCCCAGTAATCCATTTTCTATCCACCATAATAATCAGAAAGCACAATTCTCTTCATTTTACAACAATTTTCACACCTTCAAAATTATTTGAAAACAAGTCTTTCCTCTAGATCAATGTTCTTGTAGTCAGTCAAAATGCCATATAAAAGCTGGATAAAATGCAACAGGACCTTATTCAGCAAACCTACATTGTTCTCCATGGCCAGGCGACGAACTGCAGGGGTTGCTAATGTTTTGTGACCTTTTATCTCTTGGTGAGTGTGCTCTTCATGAGACATAGGAGGGGTTTCCACAACATCTTTTTCTGAGGCAAAACCTGCAAATGAAAATAAAAAATTTGACTTTACTACATTATAAGCATTTCTTAAATTCCAACCTCGACCATTCTGTGATTCTGTGATAGCTGAAGGTTTTAGCATTTACTCTGAGTTACTGTGGATGGGAACACAGCTTGCTTTATAAAAGCTGCTGCTTAAGCTAAATATTCAATAGGATATATCTGGCTTTTGAGATTTTAAATTCTAATAAAATATAACAACTTTCTCTACTCAATTTCCTTGCCCTTATGAAGGGAAAAAAATATTACTTTTTAAGATTCTCAGGAAGAAAAAGTAAACTTCTCTGCCACTGATGTTTTTACGACAATAAACACAAAATATGCAAGAGAAAAATATATCTTACAATACCTTTAGAAGCATCAATTTCAATGTCCACTAATGGTTTTCCAACAAAAGCAATATCATCTATACTGTAATGGAGTTTTCTAATGATGCCATCGTAACGACTGGTAATAGTAACAGAAGCCTTATCACTTTGTACTTCACAGATACTGTCAAACTGAGACACACTGTCACCTTCTTTTATGTACCTGAGAGAAAAGACACAGGCTACTGTAAAACACAGTAAGTGTAAAAATCTATGCTGGGTATGCTTTTGTTAAGTTCAGTTATGTACATGCCCACAACACGAAAATGCATTCCAGACAGGAAGATAAATTCTACATAATGGATACATTTGCTCTATGCGTTTTGCCTGGCTGCTGCAGAACCCTTTGTTTTGTGAAATGACACAGTGATTTAGAATATCGTCAAACACACATTACATTGACTTTGGTAAAGCAGAGTTTTCTTGTCAGATTATAAATAATCTAAAAATAAGAATGAGCCCAGCTTGGTCTGAACCTAAGGAAGTTCTTACTTTCTAATTGTCAGGATCAGTACATGATCTTCTACACAAAGAGACAGGAATTCGTACAAAGAACAAAGCATTTCAGCACTCCCTTTCTTCACTGCACACTTTGATTTTGTTTAATCCATTCATCACTGGCCTTTTACAAACAATTTAAAAGTTCAAATCTTTCAATAAAATCAATAGAGAAGGGGTATAGGATAAAATTATGCGGATTTTCTGGACTAGTAATTTGTTTCTAAAGCTCAGCCTAAGTAAGCATAATAAAAGACAGACCTCCTAAACACTGAAAACATTAATCACTGAAGGAAATCCTGTATATAGGCACAATTAGGGCATCCCATTCCTTCCACCTTTTCCATTCACAAATAAACCAGACTACAAATAAACAAAATGTAAAGTTCACTATGTCCAAGGTTTTAAAATGTGGAAAACGAAACTTGAAAAACTTCACTTGTAAGCCAGAAAATATTCTCAGATAACTAATTGATAACACAGCTAAAGCTGTTAAACTACCTCTTGATTTCTCAGTACATTTCTAAGAAAGCAGAGCTTACCATTCTTTTACAGTCACCTCTGTAATCCCTTCTCCAATGTCAGAAAGCTTAAACTGGACAATCTGGCCACATGAAACTTAAAACAGACAATAAGAAAGTACAGCACGTTTAATATTAAATACAAGATATCAGGCAGAAAAATCTGAATGCATCAGAAAGTTTACATACCAGCCATATACAAGCCGCTAACATAACACTCATAAAATAGCAAAATAAAATAAATTATTTTATTATGAAAAAGATTACCAGCAGATGTTCTGAATAATCGCTGTTGATGACTAAACTTGAGGGCAGATTTGTCAAACACGCACACATATTTTGATTTTATAACACGAATGCTGCTGCACCATCTAACACGGTGAATGCACACCTGGGGGAGAAAAGTCTCAAGTGTTAATACAATGGACTGAGGAACGTGGAGCTCATTTAATATTCCTGATGCAACATAATACTAAAATAGTTTCATTCTAGTCTATGTAAGAGAAGTTCTTAAGGAAACAATTGCACTGAATACACATTTGGATGTACAATAGCCATTACATCAGCATAAGCTTTGCCAGGTCTTTAACTTCTTTGACTAACACAACACAGGGGGAGATCAAAGCCATAACAAAATAATCAATTAACAAAAATCATTACAAGATCTGGTAAGAGATTCATACTTGCTATTGTTTCTCTAAGGAATTAGCTTAATCAGGGCGTGCACACACAAAGCACACATAGTATCAACTACATCAGCCAACTAAATATTCTTATCCAGAACGAATGCTGGAAGGGGCTCCCAGACTGCAGGGAAAACCAGCATATTTTTCTTCATCAGTTCTTATTCCAATCAAAGGGTGATCAGAAGTACTAACTGGAAAGGAAATTCACACCAGAGGGCACAGAGAGTTGCCCTTTTGTTTCTGTTAATATATAGGAGGCAATATCTTCAAGTAAATATCATTTCACATAACTTAAAAGACCTTTTTTTAAGAACTGGACATGAGATGGTTTTCTTCTATGGTTACAATTATATTTATCCAGAAATCAACTTAAAAGGGTCTACAGAATTTTCTGAAAGGTTCATCAGACAAAACCTTATGCTTTAAAGCATCATGATTGTGGTCAAAAGCGAAGCCAGTAGCACTTCCATTGACATAAATAGGTATTTTATTAATCTCAACACAAGTTAGTCCAGACATCATCTTATTTAGTAAGATTTAAATTTAATGGAATTCTGGTGTTATATTGTCTCGCAGTGCTGTAAAATTTATAAAAATAATAATTTCTCTGTGGATACTATCTCTAATTAATTAGAGATATGAAAAAATTCAGGTGCTACAATGTACCTCAAGTAGCTCAAAACTGTAAAATTTAGAAATTATCTTCTTAGAGGAGCCAGAAAACAGCACACCTGCATGGGAAAGTTCATTTTAACTTCTTTTTTGAAAAACCCTTTCAGTAATTACAGAGCATATGAAACTTCCTGATTGCCCGCCCCACACCCCAAACTGTTCAACTATTTGCTATTACATTACACTGTTTAAAAAGTAGAATATTCATGAAGCCATAAAATCCTGAACTGACAATGTAGGCATTTTATGTACTGTTTAATTTAGCATTGCAAGCTATATTTAATATCATTTTTCTTTAAGGAACAAACATTTACACAACACAGTCTATCCCAATGGATACAACAAAGTTATATTATGCGAGTTACTTTACAGCCACCTGCTATTGAGACTGTATCTACTGATCTAGAATAAGTATTTTTCTAATTCCTATAACAAGCAAACAGAAAATCCTTTTCATTAGTCCTCCAAACAACTTTCCCTATCCGACAATTAGGTTACATGGTAATTTTAAGCTATGGAAAATCATATTTTATGAACACATTTAAAATTCTCATTAGATTACAAAAGTGGTATATAATGTACATCTTCACAAACCTATTTGTTCCTATTTTTGATTCTGGTGTTCTTTCCCCCTCAAGGTTTACATAAATACGTTGCAAGAAATGGTGTTCAACAAGGCCTTTTTGTCACAAACTTAAAATAAAATTCTTTTCTCTTTATATGACCCTAAATGAAAAACATTCAATATTTACCTGTGAAGATGATCACAAGGAGCACATCAAATCTCTGAACTATTTCTAAATGTGAAGTTTCACAATGATTTCCATGTGTTTTTAACATTTGGTAACCAATGCAGGTAGTGATTTAGTAATGACACTGCCAAAAAAAGAGACTGGTTTTGTTATAGAAAAGTTACCATGATGTTTCATTATATTTGTAGGAATAATTCAAAACTCCTGCATTTCTTAAAAATGGAATCTTTTTGGTTTGCAGTTTTGCACATTCTTAACTAAAAAGTTGGTGTGCTAGTATGTTACAGTAAAAACACACTGCACAATCTCTTGATAGAACAGCCTTCCTTCCTAACAAGAAACATATTAAAATCCAATAAATAAATTGTGCTAATTAATTTCAGTATTTAATCACCATAGTAGTATTTTCCGTGTAATGTTAAATAAGGAAATAAAAAAGCATAAAAAAGACAGAATTAGCTCTAATATCCATAGCATACCCATCTACATATCTTGGTGTCTGGAAAAATTTAGCAATAAAACCCCAACAAGTCCAGTACTATCAGTTATGTTTATGTCACCACTATCACACTATATTGCAATTCAAAGGTAATAATGGCCAGCAAGATAACACCTTTCCTGTGCAAGTCTTCAATGTCCAGAGTTACTCTGGCAAGAAGAAAATGAGGGTCCACCCCAGCCCCTGGCCAGTTCTGAGGACACATCAGCCTGCTTGACCAAGAACTGTGGTTTGACCCCAGCCAACATGGGAGCTGCTGCTATTCAGGGGAGAACTGCCTTGCCCCTTAGGTTCAGGTTTGGTTGTTTCCTCAAAAAGAAGCCAACTGTGATTTGCTAAATTACCACTGATCCTAAAGATCTACTGCTGGCCTCAGAAAAAAATATTTTTATGCAGCCTGCAGGGAACCAATTACCTGATGGAGCAACACTAAATTTCAAAGTCAAATTGAATAGTTTGTGCTAAAAGGCAATGACTTCTCATTAAAGGATACTCCCCTATTGAACTCTCTTGATTTGCTGTCACATTGAGTTATTTTAAAGAATATTTACTCACACTGGATTCGATTTGCATACATATTCTGTATCTCCAAGTATATAGTTGCCTATATAGTAAAGCAATGTCCTTGGTAGCATACTTTAGTCTGAGGTTACTCCTCACCTAAATAACTGGGACATGTCCCAGTGTCCAGGTAACTGCCATTTCCCTACCACTTTACACAAGGGCCCCCAAGCTCCTTCTTTCCTTCATGATTTACAGCCCCCATGCACAATCACTGTGACTTTGTCCTTCTTCCTTTTGCTAGCCAAAGTGTTTACAAAGGTACAGAGAATATTAAAATAAAGCCCTTTAATAATATAATAACCAAATTATTTCTTGGAACTTATCGCTGTTTCACAGCAGATGGTCACAAGAATTAGCATCTAGCAAGATTCAAAATGTGCTTGCAGGAAACACACTATAAACCAGCCAATTCTATAGTTCAGCATGCACATAGATAAGATGAGCATTTTCATCTTATCAGAATCTGCCTCTGCATTTAAGAGTAGATGGTTAGGAAGAAAACCAAAAGGAAACTGTTATTTCTCAATGGTCTTACTTAGTAAAATTACTTACGAATGGCCCAAAACTAGATCACAAAAGTACCACTTAAAAATCCTCGCCATTATGATTTAAAAATACAGTATGAACTACTATTTAGAGAAAAAATAATAATGGAAACTAGAACTGATCCTTAATTTTGTATCTACTTATATTATCTTAGAAAAGTTATTTCTTTTTCTGACATTCCACAAAACAGCAGTGACATAATTGGAAACCAACACTCTTCACAACAGCAGGAAGACTATAATACAAGAAGACAGGAGAAAGCACTAATTAATCTTCACGACGCTACGTTTATGAGACTGTAAGTGTCCTAAAAGGCAACCAAGTAGATTCGATCCTTATGGTAAAGTATCGCAACTACTTTTCAAGTATCAAAGCTCCCGGGATTCAAAGAAACACGTTTCCCTTTTTTGTACGTGTAGCCGCCCCGTCGCTGTGCGGATGCAGAACGCACAGCGAGCTGATGGAGGGCGGAGGAGCGGCGATGGCAGCGCAACGCACAGGCAGAGCAACGGATCAGACGACTTAGAAATAACAGGAGAGAAGGATGTCACTGGCTTATTACAGACAGGCACACGTTTCTTTCACAGGGAACACGGGCAATGGGGAGGACGTTCCGGGGCTGCGCGGGGCGACGGTGTCAGCTCTGGGGGTCCCTCAGGAGCGAGGACCAGCTGAACGCCAGGGCCGGGGCAGCCCGGGGCGGGCAGGCCGGGCACCTGCGGGGACACGGGCACCTGTGCCCGCACCGGGGCTGCGGGGCGGGCTGGGGGCGGCTGAGGCAGCCGGGCAGAGCTGAGGGCGGGCGGGAGGGGGAGCCGAGCACTGCCCGCCCGCGGGCACTGCTGAGCAGCCAGGCAGGGGAACCGGGGCACTGCGCGCCCGCAGGCACTGTTGAGGCGGCCGGGCAGGGGAGCTGAGGCGCTGCCCGCCCGCAGGCGCGGGGGAGGCGGAAGGTCCGCGAGCGTGTGGTGTTTGCAGCCGCGCGGTGCTCGCGGGCTGCCGGCTGCACGACAGCACCGGGGCTCCGGGATACCGCCGCCGCCGAGGCGGGGATGCTGCGCGCTATCCCTCCCCTTCCCGGCTGAGCACCGGAGCGGGGTCCCCGCTCCCCTTACCAGGCGCCCCGCGGCTCGGCAGCCGCTCCTCAGCGCGGTCACGGCCGCCATTTTACCCCGGGCAACGCAGCCCCTCACACACCCCCGGCCCAGCCAACCGGCGGCGGCCGCGCCGGCCCAGCCAACCAGGCGGCGGGCGGGGGCCGCGGGCCGGGCGGGGCCAGCGGGGCCGGGGCAGCGCAGGCGGCGCGCGGGTCCCGCACACGCCCGCGGGAACGGGCGCGACGCGGCCCCGGTACCGCAAAGCCGCTGGCGGCGGGGCAGGGCGTGTGGCTTCCCTGGGTAGCGGGAGGGGCAGCGCCAAGGGCCCGGCCGTTCCCGATACACGTGTAATAAAGTCCCGAGTGTGCCTGCCTGACCAACACCCCCATGTCTGTGCTTCTACCTGAACGGAGTTTGTAGCCAGGTGGGGCTCGGCCTCTTCTCCCAGGCAACTAGCGACAGAACGAGGGGACGCAGTCTTAAACTGCGCCAGATGAGGTTTTGGTCGGACATTAGGAAGAATTTCTTCACAGAATGGGTGATTAGACATTGGAATGCGCTGCCCAGGGAGGTGGTGGAGTCACCGTCCCTGGAGGTGTTTAAGGAAGACTGGGCATGGTATCTAGTGCCATGGCCCGGTTGACGGGGTGGTCGGTCACAGGTTGAACGCCATGATCTCAGAGGTCTTTTCCAATGTAATTGATTCTCTGATTCTGACGAAAACTCGCTCGTAACCGTGCGGGCAGCAGTCCGGCCGCTCTCCCCCTACGCTGACCTGCCAGGTGCCGCGGTTGTCACCGCTCTGGCCCTTGGCCGACACAGGGGAAAGGCACTGCCCCCCGCAAGACTCCGAGCCGCTGCAGCCCGCCTGTGCCGGGCCGCGGTCGGTACCGTGGGGAGGCGAGACTGCGCCCGGCCGCTGCCCGGGCAACGGGACCCGGCGACTGCTCCTCCCTCGGCCAACGCAGGGCGGGCGGGAGGCGCCTCCGCTCTGCGCCTGCTCGCGCCGCCGCCCGCCCCGGCACCGGCACCGCAGCATCCCGGACGTGCCTCTGCCGCTCTCGGCCCCGGGGCTGCTTCGCCGGGGGCTCGCCCTGTGCAGGGCCCTGCCGGGACCCCATCGGCGCGGCCTCTGCGAGAAACACCGCTCGCCGACAGCCATGGACGGGGACAGGGTGGACATAGACGGCGGGATCATGGAGGGGGTGAGCGCCAGCGGCGGGCCCCGGGCTTACCTGGCCCCGGGCTGCGGTCCCGGCCGGGCGGTGCCGCAGCGCCTGACGAGCGCCGTTTCTCCGAGCAGGGCGGGCAGATCCTGCGGGTGTCCACGGCGCTGAGCTGCCTGCTGGGGCTGCCGCTGCGGGTGCGCCGGATCCGTGCCGGGCGGAACCAGCCCGGCCTCAGGTGAGACCCGCCCCGGGCGGCCATGGGGCGCTCGGCCGGTCACTTACGGCGTGTGGGGCCCTCCCGGGGACGCGCAAAGAGCCTCCGCTGCTCTCGTCTGAAACACTGGTGTTTCCATTGCTTTGAGAAAACCTTGTTAGCAGCAAATGCCGTCTGTGGCTCTCGAGGAGTGCCCGCGGGGGAGCGCTGGGGATGAACCGGGCTCGGTCGGTCCCGTCGCCCGCTGCCGGGGCAGGTGAGGGCTGCCGCCTCGGAATGATTCCAGAGGTGCTAAAACACGGAATGAAACACGAAATACAATCATATAATGCCTCAGCGAAACGTGGCTCACGGAGCGTACAGTGTTAAGGACAGCTAGGGTATTTTCTATCTAAGTTACCCAAACAAATGGAAACGCAAGCACAAGAAGACACATACATAGCAAACGTGTTAGCTCTCCTGTGGCACTACAGCCAGTTCTAGCTCTGCCAGTATTGCCATCCTTATCCATTCCGTTTCTGTCCAAGTGCTTATCACATTAGGACAAGTGACTGCTCCTGCATCTCATCTGTCTGTCTGGACTCATTCTAATGGAAAAGATACCAGAATCCTGCCTACTCCAGAATGGCCTGAATGCTGCTCCTTTGGCTCCTGTGAACTCAGGAGAAGTACTGTAGCAACCAGAGCGAATTTCTGGTCCTTGACTGATCAGAAATTTGCAATTGTAGTTTCTATTAGTTGGTATATAGTAGTTCTTTTAATGTAACATGAGTATGTAGTCTACTTGCATATATCTTTAACTTTGTATTGTCACTCCAAGGCCTCAGCATCTGTCTGGATTGGAGATTGTTCGGGATCTGTGTGATGGGAAGCTGAATGGTGGAGAAATTGGCTCAACAGAAATAACCTTCACTCCTGGGAAGATCAAAGGTGGAACCCACATAGCAGATACAAAAACAGCAGGGTATGTCTTTGTACATGGCTTCTTGTAATTTTAATATTATAACAGAAGACTGGGGGGGAAAAGAACATCTATACGTGGATCTTCTACCCAGAAGATGTGTTGCCTGAGTCAGATTTATGTTACCAAAGAACCCGTAGTATAGGAAGGATATGCATGAATAAAATACATGCAAGTATAATAGTTTTAAAATTACAATTGTTATAAAACTTGAACACTTGATTCATTTAAGCAAAAAATATCTGCTCATGTCTTTAAAACTTCAGCTGTTATTTTCTCACATTAGTATGTTACATATCAGATCAAATGCATTAAATTAGATAAGTATCTCAAATCCATGAAGTCTGAAATAATCATTACCTAGTAAAGTAAATTTTGAGAGTTTACTTACACACATAGTGGTACACGATGGGATACTAGTCTTTTGGAACTGGGAACATATTCTATCAACAGTTCTTGTGTCTGTGTTTCTTCTGTATTTCTGTGTTGGGTTCTTTGTTCTTGGAATCTGTTGCAAAACTGAGTAAATGGGTTTAGCTATGGAAGGCTGGTGTGAACAGTTGTTTGGAAGCATAAGCCAGAGCAGGCATAAGTTAAAGTTCCCTTTAAGAGAAATATTTTTCTGAGCTGCAATAGTGTAAACAACCAAGCTGATGCCTTTAACTTAACATAGAAAAGTTTGAGTAAGCCACAACGCAGCAGAATTGGTAATTAAGCACAAAAAAAAAAGATAAACACTATAGTTCACAAACATTTGGGAGTTATTTAAGAAAACAAACCCATGTTTTCTCAGTTCTTTGGTGATTACTGTTTTTACAATTCAAAATTATGTTTGAAAGCCCTGTGAGATAACTGTTTTGTTTTGCCAAAACAAACTTCTATTTTTGGAAAACTTACTTTGGAAGCATTTTTATCTCTGTGAAATGCAGAGAGATTCAGTGATAGGGTAATCTTGTATCTAATACCTTAATATTTTCTGTGCTCCTGAATTCTCTTGTGTGGGATGCTGACCAGCTTATAACCAATTTTATAGTTTTCTTGGTATTTTGTTATTAAATAAGTATTAAAATGTTATTGCTGCCTAAGCCTTGTCTGCTTTTATCATCTGCTAGCTAAACCCACAGTTTTCACAGTCCCATCAGTATACTAGATAAGATACATTACTTTTATTTCAAACAAGACTATTAAAGATGCAATTTTTGTGAAATAAAAACCTTCATATTTAGGCTTGCTAAGGACATGAAGTTTTAAATTAATATTTTTTTAAGACTAACAATTTTACAGATAATTTCAAAGATAAAATAAGTATGTAAATGCTCTGGAAAGCCTGTGATATGTAATGATTCTATGGAATTCTATGGGTTATGACTGTATGACATCTGAGTGTCTTATAATTTCTTTTAGGAGCGTGTGTCTACTGATGCAGGTAGCAATGCCCTGTGTGCTGTTTGCTGCTTCCCCATCAGAGCTTCATTTAAAAGGTGGGACTAATGCTGAGATGGCTCCTCAGATAGACTACACAGTCATGGTAGGGAAAAATTCCTTTGGCTTGGTGCATCTTTCATGAATATGTGTGCAATGTAACTGCTGTACTTCTGTTGCTCTTACTGCAAGTGTATTTGTGATTATGGAATTAGGCATGGGAATATAACACTATTAGTGTACTGTATGTAGAGAGCAACCAACGTTTCATGGGATTTCCTGAAACAGCAAATAGTCTGTCTGGTTTTAATTACTAAAGAAATTTTCATTTAAAATATATTCTTTATTCTAAAAGGGCTGTGATTTGATCTTCCTTTTTCCTTAAGAAAATCCTTTTCCACAAAGTGGCATTCAGAGTGGAGTATGAGGAATGTCAAATAAGCTGTATGCATGAGACTGGCTATATTTTTTTCTTTTCAATAATGTAACTGAAATTTTTGTCTTGCCTTTTTCTTTTTTTTTTTTTGAAGACTGCATAAAATAGTGGGAAATTATCAATGCAAAATAAATACCCTCTGTGTTTTTATATGTGTTTGTTTTTCAGGTTTTTAAGCCAATAATTGAAAAGTTCAACTTCACATTTCACTGTGACATAAAAAAGAGGTGAGTTGTGGAGTCATGTGGCGGAGGCACACTCTGAACCTGTGTGTGAGCACAGAGGCACACACAAGGTGCTCTCAATCAAACTGAGGGATGAATTTATAATACATGAACTAATCTGCATTAGCTGTCCCTGTGTGTACTGTCACCTTATGATGAATGTGAGATGGTTCTTCCCCGTCTGTTTTTCATTGCTGATGCTACAGCTGCTGTGTAATGTCTCCTGTTGGCTGCCCCTGAGGGCAGTGCATGCTGAACAGGCAGCACACTACTGAGCTTCTGAGGTGCCAGTTAGGTTGGTGTGAGGTAGTTAATAAAATGTACATTACAAAGTAATACTGTAAGAGAACATAATTCCATTATAAAGGTTTCGAAGCCACACATCAAGAAAATTCATACGTACAGTAACAGAGAACATAAAAATATATGAAGAGCCTTCTGACCCTTTTCTTGGTTTCTTTGTGATCTTTGTGTTTAATTATATCTGATTACTGTTTCTAAATAGGGGCTACTATCCTCAGGGAGGTGGTGAAGTTGTGGTCCGGATGTCTCCAGTCAAAGAGTTGAGCCCGATCAACTTAACAGAACGTGGCACAGTGACAAAGATATATGGAAGAGCATTTGTTGCTGGAGCACTGCCTATCAAAGTAAGTGCTGATAATAGTTCTGGTAGTATCCAGCTTTATATATCTATATAAAATTGCATGTAATCTGCTTAACATTCCTCTACTGTTCCAGTATTTTGCAGTCTTTCCCATACAAACTCAGCAGTAGCCTTATTAAATGGTTTCAGTTATTCAGGCTGTAAAACAGTATATTGGACATTTGTAAAATGCAGTTCTTGCATAGCAATATATAGCTAAAACAGGAAATGAGAACACTATCCTCACTATCCTTCATATGACTATTTAGCATGTATTGAGGGGTATCTTATATCTGATTTATATATCATTCTTATTTATGTGGATTATTTTAAATCTGGAATTATGGCTCTTGTTCATAGATTTATGGGTAAGCTATGGTGCACTGTAATAGGCAGAGGTCAGAAAACATCAAATTTCTCAACCATTGCTAAGAGTATTAGAACAAGTTAAGGGTAGGTTTAGCCAAAAATAAAATGGAAAGAAATTTGCTCCTTTATACCCCCTTCCTGTTCTGAGTGGTGGGACCTCCTTAAGGTTCCTTCTCACACACAGGCTAGAAATTATTAGAGGAAGGAAGAAGAGGAATTGAGTTAGTTTTTGAAGAGCTGTGGATTGCTGGTTTTGGTCTTAAAATCCCCAAACCTATGAATATTAGCTATGATTAGATCACACGGATGGGATAAGCTTCATCTGTCCCCACTTGCCTGTGATTTAAAATTGTTATTTTTTAGTATTATCTCTTATAGAATATATCCTGTACATAATAATTGTGGGGGTTTTACAGTTGGTTTTTGGAGGATTTGTGGGGTTTTTTTTAGAATCTGGTGTTTTGATATACTCAGGACTGAAATCTTTCTCCCTAAGAATGAAGAAAAGTTCTTGAAATTGTGATGATATTGAAGTTTCTATATCTATCTCTATTAGATTTATGAAGAAAAAGTACTTTTGTTGTTATATAATTTAATTACTGGTTTTGTGTCTTATCTTGTTAGCTGGCAAAAGACATGTCATCAGCAGCAGTGAGATGCATCAGAAAAGAAATCAGAGATCTTTATATTAACATTCAGCCTGTTCGAGAACCTGATGATCAAGCTGTTGGGACTGGAAGTGGAATAATGTAAGAAGAGTCCAAACTTTCTATTGATACCTGTAATCTTGCTGGTTGATTAGCTAGATTTTGATTACATGTCTGATAAATGAAGTGTAGTGTGAGTGATTCTGTTCCTAATTTTGATTCTGTTTTTTTGTGCTTAGCATTGTTGCAGAGACTTCAACAGGTTGTTTGTTAGCTGGGTCATCACTTGGCAAGAGAGGTAAGAATTCCATGAAGTCTTTGAGATTTAACTGAATATACTAATAACAAATAGGAATCTGAAGTATCATCTGTTTAAAGAGCTGATACTTTGAGTGATGCATTTTTAAATGGATGTTGTTTAGTAATAAAGGACAGTGGAAATGAGCAGATTTAAAACAGCAAATGGAAATTCACAAAAATGACAAAACTACAGCCTTACCTTTTATCAGAATGGAGTGTTAAGGATCACTGAGCTGAAAATGTTTCTGGACTTCAGGAACATGGACTTCGTGGTTTAGCTGTGAAGCTTTTGTTCAACAGTGAATCTAGATTAAAATGAATAGAAGTGATTTTGGGTTTTAACTATTGAAATCAAACGTTTTTCTGAAAAATGGGGCCACTTTCATTCCACTGCTTAGGAAGTGTGAACTATACATCATCATAAAATGGGGAGGGTTTTTAAAGCAGACATTTGAGGCAAGAGCATGAAAATAAGGTTTAAAAAGTGGAAAAAATTTTTTTTTACCTTCTGTATTTTTAAAATGTTAAATAGTAATTGTCAGCTTCCAAATATCCTGTATTTCTCTGTTAGGAAAGAATTCTGACAAGGTTGGCATTGAAGCAGCTGAGATGCTGCTTAAGAATCTTAAACATGGTGGAACTGTGGATGATTCTCTGCAAGACCAGGTAAGGCTCCTGTGTGTTTACATGAAGCTGAAGTGGTAAGAACATGCCTGTATGTATTACTTGTAAAGAATATAAATCTGAACAGGGAAAGAATGAGATGTTAATTAGAAGTCTTAGAGATGTGTGATCACAACATCACTAGAATTAGCAAATTACTCACAGTTCTTAGGAACCACAAATGCTCCTGGCTTTGTACCATCACCCTCGATTTTTCCCTTCCTGAAACTCTTAGTAAGTATGGAAGAAAGAGGCAGGAATTCGCTTCGATTTGACATTCCATGTAGTGGTGTGAAAACAGCTCCCTGGTTACATATAAAGAATGATACTAAGTGAAGTTATTAGAGAACAGAATATCTAGGGGGTGCTCCCATTTGTCTTTCTTACCTAATTTCATTTGAGCATGAAAGCCCTCCACTGTCTTATAAGAATCTTGGGCTGTTTTAGATAGGATGATGTTACCTCTTAGCTGTAAACACTTGGGCAGACATTACTGTTATGTAGTGTAATAGGAGCTATTTAGGTCTTGGACTCATCCTACTTTTTTCAAAGCATGCACAGTACCATTGGTGGGAACAAGCCACTGCCAGATTAGGTGTATATGGAACTGCACAGAATTGTATCACACATTACAGAGTACTTGTCACGGTGATGTTTGTAAATCAAATCAAATGTCTTTCAGTATCTCTCTGGTGAATATGGGATCAGGAAGTGTTAGAATTAAAGAACCTCTTCCTGAGGTTTTTTCTCCGTATAGGTATTCTACTAACCTGGAGTCTGACATGACTTTGGGGAATTTTGGGGAAGACAATGAGGGAGAGTAAAGTTAAATATAGTAACAGGATTCAAGGGCATCTACTGTGGAAAAGTAGTAGCCCTTTGGTAATAGGTGTTAGAATAGTAATTTCCAAACTTCTTAAAAATCAAGATCGTGAACTTTTATGAAACATGGCAGACCACATTTTTACATCTACAGATATTTTTTTTTTTTTTAACATCAGTAGGTTCCTAGAATCTGAAGAATTACTTAATAATTCCCCTTCCCTCCCTTCCAGCTGATCATTTTTATGGCTCTAGCAAAGGGAGTGTCTAGAGTGAAAAGTGGACCAATTACACTTCATACTCAAACAGCTATACACTTTGCAGAGCAGCTAACAAAGGTGAGTCCAAAAATTCAGGAAGTTTTAACTATGAGTTGTCATCCAGTAACTAACTAGGCAATGTAGAGTTCAGCAGGTATTGTGAGCTGAACTTGATCATGGAGGATAAGCATGGATAAAATTATTGCTACAATGTTTACATGGGAGTTTTCCTGTAGAAAATGAACATACTTTAAAGTTAAATGCTTTTAGAATGGTTAGATACTTCAACCACCTTTATTTAAATGTTTTTTTAATTTAACCTGTCAAAGCTCTGATATATATAAACACATGGCAATACAATGATTTGGTGTCAGATATTGAATATTTAAACTTATGTGTGTGATAAATTAATTTGTGATATATTTCTAATCCTCTTTTAGGCCAAATTTACTGTGACAAAAGCAGAAGACGAAGATCCCAGTAATGATACCTACATCATTGAGTGCCAAGGAGTGGGGATGATAAACCCAAACTTATAGGGTTAAACAAAAAAGGCAGCAAGCTGACAAAGGAAACACTCAACATACCTCAGTGATGCATCTGCATCGCTACATCTCAAAGGATGTATAGTCTGTGTGAACAGGAGAAACCTTCTGTCACATCAGAGTGATTTAACTTCAAGGATGGTGTCAAGCTTTTCCTTGGTGTGGTGAGAATCTGTCATGTGAAACATAAAAACTTTTTTTTTTTTTACTATTAGCAGCAAAATGAGTAACAATAGGACAGGAAATAGAATATATTGTATGTATGTGAGAGCTTCACTCAGAAGCTTTGAAAATCCAGCTTCACCAAAGTAGAAAATAACTATTTTAGTTCTGAAAAACTACTATCAGTATTTCTTTCCCTTTTGAAAAATATAATTTTTATTTTGTGGAAAATTTTATGTTATGAGGTATATGGAATGAAGTGCACCATCAAATCTGTATCGCTGTTCTTCCTTAGACATTTTGTTTAAATTGTGTGTGAGGAATATTAAAGCAATATCACCCTATAAAAGGCTGGTATTTATATGTGCTGTTATCTCAACAGGCTATGCTAGGGGAAGATGGATACAAAATAGAAATTATACTCCTGAAAAGTTTTCTCTCCCTACAGAAAAAAGACAATGCATAAGATAATCTTCCTTTAGAACTTCTGTTTTTGTCTATTTTAAAAAGCCTTCTCAGGTAAGCTAAAACAAAGTACCACATTACATCCCAGACACCAGGTCTTAACTTCATGATATGACTGTATTTTCTAGCTGCAGTTGTCCTTGTCATACTGACCGAGCCTGCATTTTCACTGAGGTGGTGGTTTGTTCTTTTTAAAGGGAGTACTTCACTTCAGCTGAGATTAGGGGGCTATTGAACACACATATGTAGACACAGGTATGTAAGTGTATGGACATGTACACATGTACACACAGGTATATTTAGGCAACTAGAATCCAGTTGTGCAATCCCCCATCTGTGGATTTAGGAAGGAAGACCTTCTGCCAGCCTGGCATTGATCATGCTACAAAAGATTTTTCTGAAGTGGAAGGAAGGTGAAAGGAGAAATAGGGCATAATTTGTTTTGCATATGAAGACCTGAATCACAGAGTTGGAATCACTTAACCAAAACTGTATAAATGCACCCTGGAAGCTTGAACTGATTTCCAAGTTTCCACAGCCCAGTCTGCAGCCTTTGCTCTAAGATCTTTTTTCCTCAGTTGTGACTATTGAACCTGAGAGCTAAAGATGTAACTTAAGTATCATTTGTCATATTGATTAAGATAATTTCATTGCTGTGCATTTCTAACACAAAGAAAAACCTTTGCTAATATCCAAAAACATTCAGCAACTATCTTAATAGTATCTTTCTTCTTAGAGTTTTTCCCCCTATCTCCATCCAAAAATTAGTGCAAAAGAATGCTATTAATTTCCAACTAATTTTTCTCTAGTACTGGGAATAGTCTGAAGGGGGCAACAGACACCTGCTGAAGTTACATATGTGACACAGACACACTGCACTCAGAGAGCACCTCTCCGAGTTACTAGTCTGTGCTGCTAACAGTTTTCAATGTTTCCTTTTGGAAAAATTCTGAATGTATTTTTAAAAAAAACTTGAAAGAAAGCCCCAAAAGAGCTGCTGTCTGTGCTTAAGAAAACAAACTCTTCTAAACCACATTTGAATGGATCCTGTTTCCAGAATTCAGTAAGTTAATATACTTGACTGATTTAACTTCTCATGGAGAGATTCCTGCTGAGGGGATGGCTGGGTGTAATTTAATTAAACTTCCTGATCAAGGCACCACTAACTTAGAAGTTATATCAGGTTGATTAGAATCTCATCAAGTCAAGTTTTTAAAATTTTCAAAGATGGACATTCTACAGTTTTTCTGAGTAACTTCTTAACAGAGCTTAACCACTCCCAGAACTGATATTTAATGTGAGCAGGCAAACAGGTTAGGCTTTTTGTTTGCTTAGTTTTTGTGGGGTTGGTTTGTTTGTTTCTTAAGCTGAGGGACTACTTCTTGCTACAGGAAACATATTGGGAAGGTGAGCTCAGCAATATGCCAGTTCTTCACAATTTCTTCAAAGGAAAACCTGGCAGAAGAAAATGATATAATCAGTTCTACCTTACTCAGAAGGTTTTTGGTATCTGGGAAATACTCAGGTTGCTCTGGCATAAGGAAGCTTCAGTAAGCCCTAGAACCAAGATGATGAAAACCAAAATCTATTACAAACAATTATAGATCCTTGCTGAAAACCAGTACAGAAAAGCTTTTGAATAGTTTGTAACCTACGTAGTTAAAGGATTCCTTTTTGTTACCTTTGAAGTTCAATTGTTGGATTCTCTGTAATTTAATATCTTTTTACCAATATCCAATCAAGCAACTATCACAGACTACAGCCAGTTAAATATACTTTTTTGTTATGCAATTCCAACATTATGCTTCTCAAGAGATAATAAAACTGACTTTCTTTGTATTGTTGTTCAAAGTTAACCAACATTCTGCACATCTTTATAAATTACAATCCAGAACTAGTGCCTTCCCTTTAGGTTTTAAAATCTACATGGCCTTCTTGCCCTGTAATCACTGGTTCCCTTTAGAAATCAAGTAGGAATGACCCACTTCCGTTCCCAACAGATTCTTTGTAGACTGTAAGCATACTTAGATGTTAATGCCTAGATGGTTTAAAGACTAAATAAATCAGCATAACTAGCTCCTGTCATGTTAAGAAAACCTTATGAATAAAAGCACAGCTAAATTTAATCTTTTACATTTAGGCAGAAAAACTGCATAAGCTTGAGCATGTTTTTATATTAGGTCTCAAAGCCTGGCCAGAGTGCCTTTTCATAGCTTCTTTTTGCTTCTGAAAAACTCTGCCAGTCTGCACACCTGACATGTTGTCTGCAGAGCCACAAACATTTTTTCCCACATTCACAAATGTAAAAAACTCTTGTGGAACAATTGCAGCAAAAAAGAAGGGCTAGCAAAACTTTGAGAGAATTATCTTGCATTAGAATTTCTGTCTTTACCCAACACTTCCTGAAGCCAAGTCTATCTAACTGAAAATTTCATTTGGAAAGAATTTTAAAATGTGCAGATTTTGTTTCTAAGGAAAATTAAAAAAAAAAAAAGGGCAAACCAAAAAAAGTCTCAAAATTCAGTTGAACAAAAAAATCCCATTGAAAAACTGAAGTGCAATTTCTGTCTTCCAAACAAACAGAAAAAGCATATAAATGCTCAGCCAACACATTTAACAAAGATTAACAAAACTCAGGTTACCAGAAGAAAACCTCCTCTTAGTAAATATACAATAAATAGCAGCTCAGCAATCCAGACAACTATTGCTGCACCTCCCTGTGCTTCATAAGCCTGTTAAAAAGAGCATTAGTGGTCATTAATAACTGGCAGTCCTTGGGAGCTTCCTTGCAGGCCCGTTCCAGTGTCCAGCCCCCTCTCCTTATGACCTGACCTCTGGGGCCAGCCCCGGGCAGAGGAGAGACTGGAGAGCTGGCCTGTCCTTGCTCTCCTTTGTCATTGAGAGAGCTGTCCCCTAATGCCATCCCTGCAGTGCTTCCTGAGTTGGAAGAACCTGGAGCTGATCTAATCAGGCTTTATGTGCCTTTTACTCCTCCAGGGTTAGAAAATCTCTAGATGGGAGTCATCCACAACAGATCTTACTCTCCAATAGGACTAAATTCCCCAGGTAATTTTTAATCCCTGCTGTACACATTCACACACAAATTTTATTACCCAGGCCCAATTCACATCCTGTCACCTCATTGTGACCTCTTATCAGGAAATGTTTATCATATTTCCTCTCTTTTTCTGTATACAGTAATTAAATGCGCTTCATTGCATATATACTTGAACGATTTTTAACTGAGGTGACAAAAATCATAAAATTAATTTGGGACTACTACTATCATTCATATTCTACCAAATTCCTACTTTCCCTTTTCAATGGCTTTCCGCATCATAAAACTTAAAACCTCCAGGTTTACATTTATTTTCAATTCACTTAGGTTTTAAATCTACAAGTCAAAACATGAGCTGCAGATCTTGTTACATCACACTCCTACATTGCACGTGCTGTATGTACTTAAGCTTAAATTTTACAGCATAATTAATTCTTAAAATTAATGCAATGTGTGCGAATTAGTTGTTGGTAGTTAGTGGTGTATTTTTTCTCTTTTTTTTTGAATGTCCTGCCCTTTTTGAATATTAACTAATAATTACAGTGCATTACTTGAAGCTTTTTAACTTTCCTTTGTATCCATTTACAATCATATAATTTTTAACGATAAGGTTGGATTAAGTCACTTGTGGGAATGTATTAACCTTTTGTTCAGGAAGAGATGAGACATTGCTTGCACCTGCTCTACAAATATGCGCTGGGTTTTCTTATGCTAATCAGGCACATTTGAATCTTACATAAAAACTTCAGTGTGGGTGTTTAGATACAACTAAGATGCTTACATGTAATACTGCTCAAACAAGTAGTGGCAATGACTCACAAGTTCTGTGTACTGAGGAAACGGGATCAATCCTCTCAAACTGTGTGTCTTCAGTGTACTTACATGAGAGAGAATTGTGTATGGATCAATGCAATGATTAGAGAAAGGCACTGCACTGAGATATATGGGGACTGAAGTCACAAGACAAATAATTATATGCAGCCAGTTACAGAAAGTTCTCCAGGAAATACTGAACTCTGGTGCTGACTGAACTTTGTTACTCTCAAAAAGGGTATTTTTGAACCTTTTCTCCTCTCATACCCTTAGATCAACTGATGACTGTTCCTCTTCTGAGCCCACGTGTCTCATTCTGGTCACTAAAATGTCAGTACAACATTTACAATTTTCTATTTTTTATTTTTTACTGTTTTCTAGACCATGTTGAGAATACTGCATCCAGTTTTGGGCCCCTCCATACAAAATGGACACCAATGGTTTGGTTGGTCTGGGGCTGGAGCCCTGTAAGGAAAGGCTGAGGGAAGGGGACTTGCTCAGCTTGGGGAACAGATGGATTCAGGCACCTACCAGGGACATGCCAGTGCCTGCACAGAGGTTCTGGAGGAGATGGAGTCAGGCCCGTGGTGCGTTGCAGAGGGCAAGAAGCTGAAACGAGATGCTGAGGCTGGCCAAAGCCCTGACCAACCCCAGCTTGAGCTTGTGGCTGACCCTGCATAGTGCAGCAGTTTGGACCAGAGCCCTCCTGTGGTCCCTTTCCACCTCAATTATCCTGATTCCAAAATCCCTCTCTGGCAACTAATGATCATCCAAACATACTATGGAAGAATCCTCTAAAATATTCCAGCACAGGTGATCTATAACTGACAATGTTAAATCAGCCATAGGTTAAATAAAATACTGAATAATGGTGCATATAAGAAAAAAATGCCAAATTAGATTCTTTTTAATAGGAACAATGAAGAAGGAGGTTTTTTTAGAATTAGAGCTACATCTTGAATCCAAAACAAGTGACTGCAAACACAGACATCAAATCTGTTGGTGACTGGAGAGAATAGGAATTAATATCAGTATTTAAAAATCAAGTAAGATGATCAACTAGAAAGTCCTTCCCTAATATTTGACTGCAGAAAATCTGTAAAGACTGAAGAAAAACAAGTGAGAACACAGTCCTGTGTAAACTTAGGCAGAATCAGAATTTTTCATTTAATCCCAGATTTACCAGTTCATTGAAGACCAAAGTTCAGGGCTTAGGAAACCTACTGATAAGTGCACTTAAAAGCTGAAAGCTCTTATGGAGTACATATATGGAGAAAATCACACTACAAACTGTGTGACTGAATTTTTGTCCCACCCAGCTGTCTCTTGGGTGTTTCATAGTCTCTCCACTGCCTAGGAAGCTTTCTACCCAAAGCTTTCCAAATCCAAAGTATTTGAGATCCCATAACTATAGAGTATCTGCTAGAACAAGGAACTCAGATTTGAAAAATCGCTTTCAAATAATAACTGAGTCTTTTTCTTCACATACAAGGGCTTTAGGATTAAATTTTAGACAAATTTTCTGCCACACCATACAAGTTTTCAAAGATCCATAAAAAGAACAAATATTAGCTCAGAAAACATCTAGAATTATTTTTCTTTCTCTCTTTCCAAAGATACTTGCCTAGCCACTTAAGACTTTCATTACCAGATAAATGATTCCTGTATAAAAAGACAGTTTGTGAAAGGGTTTAATGACTTTTCCACATAGAAGCCTCTCTATAAATAAAATCTTACATGCACTGCACTTTTCTAGTTTATACAACTCTAGCTGACCTGAAGTTTATACAACTGTTGGAACCCAGAAATGCACTAGTAGATCATATGTTTTCTCAGCTATTAATGTTTTCAGCATTGGAACAAAGTCAGGCTTGTGTTACTTCTTTCATATACTGGTATTACACTTAAAAAACCGTGATGAATAAAGCATTCACTTTTTAACAGAATGGGGTCTTATACAAAATACCTGTGCAGACTGACACACATTACAGTATACTGTGTTTTAGAAACAGCAGTCTAGACTTCACTGTAATATAACAGCAAACATTTGCTTTTAATATGATAAAAACTATGACTATGGGAATTTACATTTGTGTAACTGAAGACAGAATTTGTGCTATGGGCATAAATGAAAAAGATTATTGGATTACATCATTTGGCAAAGAAAAGAGGAGACAGTAAGCAGTGAGTCTAAACATAATTTTCATTACATTTATTCTATCATCATCTCCCCAAACTTAACCACAGATGACTGTGATTTTGAATCCTACTTCGCTGTCATGGCTTGCTAAGGAACACTTTACAGCAAGTGTATTATGCTCACTCACCTCTCAGCTATGCAAATTTATCAATTATATTGCTTTTTACAAAAATTAGTCCTTTCTTCCCTTGCTCCCCTTCCCAAGATTCCTTAGATCTTTCCTTTCTCCCTGATCAAGGATAGGTTAAATGTTAGGTCCACTACCGGCACCATTTCAAGATGTGAGCATAAAGAAAGAATCTCAATTCACAGCAACTAAATTCACAGAACATCCAAGTTAAAGTTGTTGCTCTGAAGCAGCACTGGAAAGCACTGGCCCCAAACGAACATGTGCTGACAAATTTTAGATAGCTACAGTGAACTCGTCATCAGAAATGAGGATAAGCACATGGCCCCTTTATGTTTAAGTCATTTGGTGGTGCTGTATAAATATCTCTTATCAGAACAAGACTGCTAGCATTCCCTGCTATGTGGGAGAGTTCATTTTCATAATCAAATTATCAGATGTAAAACTGTAAAGGATGACTCTGAGTTAAGCTGAACTGTATGAAGTCAAAAGAGGACTTAAAAATTAATTACATTCCATAAAGACCAACAAATCTTGAGCCTTCTATCCATTCAAACCTTTCATCTTTTTATTATTCCCCACATTATAGGTGTGTGCTTTGAACTTCAGCTCCTTATCTTTAGCAGTGATTTTGCTACACCCTATTGAGTTCTCAGCTGAAACACTCATAACAGTAGCACTACTGGTTTTTTTTCTCTTTCCATTCCAAAATGTAGGAGTCTCTGGTCTCAACAAATAACTCTTAATTCTGTATTTTTTCTTTATCTGTTTTTCAGAGCTAAAAAAGAAACTATTTCAAAAAATCCAAAAATATCTATCTAAGCTGCTGATTTTGCTGGAGGGCAAAGAAAAGACCTATGCAGCTATTTGATGAAAACATTGAATTGTGCTGATTTCCTTCACTTTCTTAATTATAACTGGAACTAAATTTTCAAACTTGATGGAGTGCTGGAGAAAAACCTTAAAAACAACTAACTGGTTTAGAAGTTTATATCTTTCCATAGGACAGGGCCTGCTCCCCAGTAAAGTTGAGAATACTTAGATAACTGTATGAAGTTTTGTTTCTAGAAGTGACTACTTGTACTCCCACTGAAGTTTACAATTGTTGTAGTGTGCTCAGCTCCTCTGAAACTGAAGACATATTTAAGTTTTATTTCTTTTCTTTTATTTTTTAGTCAGTTGTAAAACATGCACAGCTGAAGACAGATTTGATTAGTAACAATGAAACAGACTATTTAAATGGGTTAATATAGTCCAAAAGCCATATACTAAATCAAAATACTTTATATATTAACCCTTTGTGCTTGTTGAAAGAAACTAAGGTAACTGAATCAATGATAGCCATCATCACAGAGAAAAGGTCAATGTGATGTTGAACTGACTTCCTTTTAACATAATTTGGTCAGTCAGCAAAAAAAGTATTGAAACCGTGTTTTTAGATAGATTTGCTTGCTTCCGTCTTATAGGATGGTGACCTCCAGGACAAGATTTATGTCCTCTGACTGCAAGCCAGATTCCTGTATCCTGTTTATTTTTTAATATGTGCTCTGTAAAATAAGCAAAATTCAAATGCTTTGCCACTTAATCAAGAGTCCAGCCCAAACCCACAGTTAGACAGAATTTAGGCATTTTATCCAATGATTATTTAATGATCCTGAAACAGAAACCTTCTTCCATATGAACACCCCAGCCACTCTGGTTATCATGCAGAAAAAAACGAGAGCCTCTTTCCCACAGTAAATTGGACAGCTATTGATTGCTGCAATTTGGAGGGAAAGCCATTTAAATCCTTTCTGGCAAAGGAATAAGTTAAATGTGGATCTCTTACTTCCTGGGAGATGTTTTAATTCACATATTGTGAAAAGAAGGAAACCTCTTGTCCTGATTGTTCCCGTAGCTTTCTCATGAAAAACCTGTTGGTCCCTCACACTGCAAGATCACAAACAGATGGAATGATATTCCTGCAGGAGGACCTGAGTTTCAAATGTACCCACGTACCGCTTAGGTCTCAGCAGCAACCACCAAGAATTTGGATGGTTCCCTGCTCCACTCCTCATGGGCTGCACAGTGAGCCTGGGAGCACAAACTGAGGCTCCCACTGTCCAGGAATTTGAGTCTCAGAGCCAGCCACCACAGTCTAACCATTTTTCCTTAAAGCTTCTTCTCCCACAAATATCTGCATGAAATTCAAATTTCCAGTTAATCATTTCCTCACTCTCTCTCCAACTTTACTGTTTCCAGGAACCACTACTCCCCTGGACATGTCAGTAGTATGAATAAAGGAAATAAGGTCAAAATTCAGCAGAAGAAAATAAGAAAACCTCAGCAAAAAGTGCACATTTTTCCATAGGATCTCATGATATATTACAAAATTTCTGATACTGAGCAGGTTTAAATCACCCTATTGATCTAAGACTTTCTTTTGCTTTCTCTCTCATTCGCTCTCCCTGGACACTATTCATTCTTTGTATCCTTAGCAGTAGCGTTTGAATCTGTGCAGAAGTGAGCAATGCCCACTGCAGACTATCAGCATCTCCATCTTGCAGACTCAGTTGCAGTTGAGCCAAGTACTTATGACAAAGAGAATCAAGGTTTGTTGTGTTTTTTTCTTAATGTCTTTTTTACTTCTTGGTTTTTTTCAAATTTCCTTTTCTGCTTCTATTTTTATTATCTATGTTCTGCTTTCAAGTTCATTTCTTTCCTGCTTTATGTGCATTTCCTCACCCTCTCTCCGACTGCACATTTCCCTTTTCACCCCTGTTCTCACATTCACATCTACTTAGAGAAGTATTACAATATCACAGTATTGATAAACTACAGAATTAGTACAGTCTGGCTCCAGCTAACCTTGGGCCTTGCAAAACCACTTTGCTTCCTGAAAACTACAAGTGGAGATGCAGAAAGCATTCAAGGACATCTGTGTAAGCCCCTCCTACAGCGTAAAGGGACAGAGGCTGTTCCCATGAATTCACCACCAGCCTCTGCCTCCAGAGGCAGCTGCAGGAATGGTGCTTCATGAGATCTTATGAAATAGAAGGAATACTGGAATATGGGATTCACATTATTTCAGCATGAATAGAGACACATCCTCCAACAGAGTTTGGTTGGGGTTTTTTGCATCAAAAAAATTTGTTATTTAAACCACATGAAACTGAGGCACATTAAGCTCACGCATTCAGTGCTGCAGCTGAGCCTGAGCTTATCGTGAAGTTGCCAGAGCCATCTGCACCCACAGAGCCCAGAGGGATAGACTTTCATAGGAACTTGGCTATCCCTATGCCTGAGTCACTCCTCCTGGCAAGTCCTTGGCTCAACCAACTTAGACAAAGTGAGATTTAATGTGTAGGCAGCATGGATTATCTGGGAGTTCTGGCTCAAGTAAGCTAAAAAATAAAGTCAAATACCATTCTAGCAAAAATGGATCCCCACTGCATACATGGAGACTGTGAGGTGTTGCCATTACCTTTCAGTCCTTGGTAAAATAACAAGTTATTGGCTCATAGACAACAGACATCTTTGAAAGAAGGACATTTTTCTTTTAGTACTCCTTGTTTATGTGACAGAGCATTGTTCAGAGTATGCCTAAGACTGCATCCAAACTGCTGTAAAGCTGTGATGGATATTTCACAAAATTACTTGCATGAGATTCCTGAGATTCCTCAACTTCATCCAGGAAAAGAACAAGACTGGTTTTTCTCACATAAATGAGACTGACCTTCAATTAAGCCAAGATATGCAACATCCACAAAAAGCCCAGAAATAAAACACATTAAAGAAAACTTGTTCAAATTTTAGAATAGTCTGTGTCCCAAGATTTTACTTCTACATTTGCTTTATCTACCCTGCAGTCAAACTAACACCATATGAGGAAGAGCACTTTTCTGCCCCAGCAGAAGTAACAAACAGAGCAAAACCTACTCTGGCACAGCTTTACAGCTGTGTGCAGATAGAGGCATTATTTCTCCCTTTAATCATAGAAGTAAATAGTAGTAGTGATGGTGGTGGTGAAAAACATCCAAATTTAGGTCAGGGGATTAAATAGCTGCAAGGATGGGTGGCAGATCACACTGTAGTTATGCTCCTCTAAAAAGGCACCGCTGTTGGTTGACATGAATTTTGATGTTACGCAGATACATGTATAAACCAGCTGACTCTAGATTATCATGGAAAAATTATTTCCTAAGCAATTTCTTTATGATAAGAGAGGAGGAAGACAAATAGCACCTATTTGTAGATTTATGCTCTTGACTCATGGATTTTGACACAAAGTTTGGGGGGTTTTGGTGAGGTTTTTTGTTGTTGTTGAGCAAGTGAGTGATAATACAGGACGACAGGAACAGAATGTGTTCTTAACCAACTTGCTGTTTCAAAACAATGCTGGGAAGTTGCTGACATACCAATGTATCACTTGTACAGCAAAACTGCTGAAAGCAACTCAGAGCACACATTCATCTACAGTGTTGGATCTGCTCACTGGGCTCCTTAGGAAAACCATCTGGATCCAGACTGCTGGCTTTCTCCAGGGGCAGTGAATACTGAACCATCGCGAGCAGCGAGCAGCCCTGAGTATCCCATTTTTTCATTCAGCTTGACTCTTGGTTAATGCAGTTGCTGAGGTGGAAGACACTGAAGAGGTGTCACCTCAGTAACACAGGGGAATACATACTGGAGTTTATGGCTGCATCTGGGATGTGACTGATGTGGTCGTAAGACAGGTAATCCAGAACAGATGTACAAGTGAGAACTTTCAAACAGGAAAGGAGCCAAAGAGGTGTTTTCTATAATTAATACTGAACAAGAAGTGAAAACTTCTCTTTTATTCAATGCTTATTCATTAAAAACAGAATATGCTGACCTTGCCCGGAACAAAAACTTCTTGGGACTTTTCACAGTGGGCAAATCTATATTTTCATAGGCTTCTGATGATGTTGGTGATTTGTGGATGGCTGATCCTAAATGCCATTGCAATAACCTGAAAAGGAAAGGGATATGGCTGCAAAGCACCACAGGGTGATGGCAGGAGAGATATAGTCCATCATCACATCTTCTTCTGTATCCTGTGTAATCTCTGACAAGTCTCATTTGTCTCTACAGTACAGGTTTTCACATTTAAAAGAATGTTAAGGCAACCTTAAAGTCTTTCTGGGAAAAAAGATTTACTTGAATAAGCTTTTCAATCAAGGATACTCTAAAGGAAGTCCTAAATGTGGTTATCAAATCCAGGGAAATGGAAAATGTTTTTCAGTCAACTTAGCTGGAAAAATCCAGGTCAGGCTTTACAAATATCAAAGACTTCCAGATAAAATCCAACTGCTTTCCACTTCCTACAGGAAATTTTTGCTGTGTGACATGTTGAACAATGACATTTAAATGAAGTTATTAATAAATAGGCAATTAAAAATCACTCTCCTAAGGTCAGTAAAAGTCTCTGTCAAGTGTGCATCTATGGCTAGATAAAGGTCAGCTTGCAGGAATAACTGTTCCCACAGACACTTTCAACTGGTCCAAGAGTGGGAGAGATGGCTCTGTCGTCATGTTGATGATCACCACCTCTAGCTTGGTTGCACTAGCCTAAATATGTGTAAGACCCTCCCCTGGATTCAGGACCTGATCCAGTCAAAAATTAACCCGGCAATAAAAAAAGGGAGAGGTGGATGAGAAATTAGTTTTATGTAAGGAGCAGACTCTCCTTTTGCCCTACTACAGGTGATTGGGATTGGAAACTATGACATACCTTGTTTTGCTATCAGCCAGACCTTGTCAGCTTAAGGCAGCAATATCCCAAAAATATTATGCTCTGCAAGGAGTGACATAGAGAATAACCCAGGAAGGTAAGTAATTGATGGACCTTCATTTGGAACAGAAAATACCAGACTAATCACTGTTTATGAAAGGTGACATTGTGCTAGTTTTGGAGAGGGTGACACATTATTCAGAAACAAGTGGACAAAAAGGATACACAAAGGAAATAAGTGTCTAATTAAACTATGCAATCCTTTTCCACGGGAAGTAATTTGGGACAGCACTTTAAAAGGAGTCATGAAAAGACTGGACTTTAAGACTTATGACTAATGCCACTGATTGGGAACATAGATTGAGTCTTATGCCTGCAGGCTTACATTTAAGCAATCTATATTAGATAGGAAAAAAAAGCTTAACACTGTAGAAGCAGCTGGTCCTACATCTGCCTTCAGGGATATTTCTTACATCTTCCTGTGAAACTCTGGTTGCTGCTTATTGCCAAAGACCAGTGTGCTGAACTGTTTGAATATTTTTCATTTGATCTTGTATGGGAATTACATTGTTCCTTATAAAAAAGCAACAGTATCTTGTGGAAGCCTCTGTCATGCATACTTACAGAAAAATTTAGTCAGGGATGATCACGGGAGATCAAGTCCAGTGTCCCACTCAAAGCAAGGCAAACTTTACAGCTAGATTAGATTGATCATGGTCTTTTCAGGCTGAATTGCAAAAAAACTCAAGGGTACAGGTTTTACAGCTGCTGAACAACCTGTTTTGACTGCTGGACCATCCTCACCATGTATTTGTTGCTCATGTACAATTGGAACTTCCCTTCTCACATGTTTTGTTCATATCTCCTTGTCTTTTCACCATGCACCTCTGAGAAGAGACTGGCTCTGTGTTCTCTCTAACGCCTGATAAGAGGAGGGATATCGAAAGGCTACAATCACTCCAGAAATACACTTTCACCTTCTAAGATGGATGTTGTTACCTAGCAACAGTACTTAGACATACCTGCAGACTACAAACTTCAAGTTGCAACACAGATTAAATGGGACAGAAAAGTAGGCCTACATCAGCCACAAAATTTCTCATACTTTGGTTTTTAAACCTGCCATCAGTGTATTCTCCAAAAAGTCATGCTTTTAATTCAATCTAATTGTGAGACCTCTTGCAAGCTACAAAATCAAATTATCAAGAATTATATTGATCAAGCATATTAAATGAAATTTAAGGTGTTTCTTAGTACATCTTGTGTTTGAGCCATAATCTCAGGGTGACCTAGAAGATGCAAGGTACCACATTCCTTTATCTAGGCTGCAGACTTCTGTCTCTTTCCATCCCGAGGATAGCCCTTTTAAGACACTCAAAAAACATGCTTTCAAGATGTCTGTTCTTGACAGTTCAACTGCAGGAAAGATAACTGAAAAGAGGTATTCATCTTTTAAGTACAGGCAGGGATGTTAATCTTGTGGTTCAGAACTGACAGTTTTTCTTTTCAAGTGTCATAGGCTTGAGCTCTGATTACACACTCTTCAGAGGCTCCAACAAAAGAAGCTCTTGTTTCATCTGTGCTTCATGCTGTTGTCTATTGTTTCCCATATTCATTTTGATAAATCTTACAAAATGCTACCTTGAAATTAAGTTTTTGCCATTAACAGTGGAAACAATACCTGTGTAAACAATGTTTTATAAAATTCTATGAGATTTTAATGTTCTACCAATTCAATAAGATTCCCAACATTTTTCTCTCATCTGTTTTATACTCTCTACCATGTTTTATTATTACTCTTATTTTACAGTCTAGGACATTTAACAGTGTATCAGCAATTCTTCTTTAACACTCTGTGGTCCAGATTTCTACATTAGACTCTCTTATAACCCAGGAAACCTACATCAAAAATTTTTGTGAAAAACATTGTGAAGGCTTTCATTTTATTTGCAATGAAGAAGAGAAGGTGTGGTGGCTGGTCCTGCTCCTGCCAGCCCTGAACCTGACTGTTACAGCCAACCTCTGCTTCGTTATATATGAATGTAAATATCTAAGTGAGAGTTCTTCAAATGTGAAAGTAATTGATTACTCACTTGTACTGTGCTAAATACAGTTATTGGCAATATAAACTGTATGCAGAATTACTCCTTAATAGGTTTTGAACATTCAGCCCTCCAGCTATAGCATGTGGGATCAGTGCCAAATCCCTCTCTCCTGCTGTTGACAGCTTGAGGCAATGCTATGCAGAGTTCTTCACACTACATTCTCTTGTGTCCCAGACGTTATCTAGAAATCTAGATAGTGCAGTGTTGAAAGATGGCTCAAATTTTCTCCCATTTTCTTCCATTTTGGAAAGAACACAAGCCAAAACAGTGTAAGTCAGGAACTTCAAAAGCTCCAAACATACCAGTAACAAGATCTCAAACTCAGCAAAGGAGTACTTCATTTCTTACAAACATGGATGGGGTGCATGCTATGAATGTACATATTTTCAAGTGAAAAAACAAACAGAAAACAAATCCATTACAAGTTACCAAATGCAGTAAAGCAAACTCTGACTCAGAAGACTCCTGAGCTTCGAAAGTGTTGGAGGTTGGGAGAGCATTTAGAGAACATATTACAATATTTGTTGCTTTTACAGCATTTTTTGGGCATTAATTTTTACCTACTGCTGGTTAAAAAATCTGGCCTCCCCTAGTGTGGTCATTCTTATGATCTACATAATAATGAACATAATTTCCCCTTCACTGAATTTTTTTACAAGTATCTTATTACTTACTTACCTGGGCCTGGTTCCAAAATTATGCATATGCATCCACAAAAGGCTGCAGAAACCTCGTGGATGACTCAGCACTAGTCTCACAGGGTATTTATCTTTTCTTCCCTACTCAATCAAGCCCAAGGCTAAACAGGTGCCTTAATCATAACTCACATCTACTCACCTGACTCTCATCTCTGCAGCAAGAGGACTTTGCTAACAACAACCACAACAGCCTTTAGGAGGTAGATTTTCATGTCTGAAGAAGTGGAGGTTTATACACCCTCATTCTATTGAATTAATGGTGAGCTAGACACAGGAAAGAAAACAGAAATAATCATACATGGAGATTACTGGTAAAGTGTACTCTTCAACTGCTTGCTACTACAGAGCTTGCTACAAAACAGGGAACAAGACAAAGAAGAATCAAGTCCTGACAACAAGTTTATAGATATAATAAAATAGACAAGATATTTCAATATATTTCTGTTTTGAATGCCTATGACTTTATTTTTAGATGTGGAAATACATTCTCACGTATTCTATACATTTCTTTATCTGCTTCTATAGACATACCCCTCTTTTGGCTGTCAGACAAAGCAAGTAGAGCCTGATTCTGCCATGTTCTTGCTTTTTACTTCACCTCAGACAACTTGGGAGGAGTGACTTATGCCAACATTGTTATAATTTCTCAGAAGTGATCTTCTTTAATCAATACAAACAAAATCTTGCTATCTGCTCCATCTCTGCTCTATTATTGGCACCAAGGCCATTGTGACTATGAACTAGAACAAAAGCCTCAACAACAACGTGGCACTGGAACTGCATTTTGCTCGTGAGAAGGAATTTTTCTTTCTTCTTTCTCAGAGCTTATCTACAAAAATTAAATTATCTCCCTAAAATGTTTATTTCTGTATGCTTTTCAGATAAGAGTGCCCGAATGATTATTCAACAGTGAAGAATCATGCTATCTTGCCTCACTCTACTGTTATGATGCTTCGATATAAAAGGAGTGACAAAATGTTCCTGAATCGTAGTTGAATAGGGAATAAATAGATACAACAGTAGATAAACTTTCAATGTAATTTTAAAAACTAAAGGCAGTTGGGTTTTAACTCTATTTTATATGTATTCCTGACACTGAAACAAGCAAATGAATGCACATTTATGGTAAGATTTTGCTTAAACCCATTACATGAAGGCCGAGATACAATGTCAGTAAATAGCCCAATTCCATTTTCTCAAGTTCTCTATTCACCTGCATGTTAGCAGTAGTGTGCAAGAATCTAGTGCTGTTTTCTTCCATGCATACATACATGGAATGTAAAAATCTACCAGGTGTGACTAGCAAAGAGGCCCTGTGGCTCAACTGGTAGCAGTGTCTCAAACTTACACCACTGTTAAAACTGATAGTCTCCATCATTCTAAGTCTCTGAGCCCTCAATAAATATGAAAGAACAACATAAATTATAACAGTCTGAAATATGTGGGAGTGTTCAAGACATGACATCCGTGTTGGGAACATGAATTCATTCAACATCTATGGCACCATTTCTTTCAGCTGCTGAGAGCAGATGTCCCATATCTGCCTCTCATTCAAAAGAAAGGTAGAATATTTAAAAGAAAAAAAATCAGCAGGATTAGGTCACAAAATTCTGGTTTTTCCAATTATGCACAGCAAAGAAGATTTAAATCAAGCCATTTTTAGTTTCTTTATATGCTCCTTTCTGTCTGTTTTAACACATACCGGTATAGTATTTATTATTGCAATAAAAAAATAAAGAAAGTCATTGTTGTTCTACATCAAGTCACATAAGCAGAGTCCCAGACCCTCTATCACATTTGTTTATAAAATACATATTTGCCTTTTTAAAAAATAAATCTATTTGACTTTAAAAAAATAAATCTTCAGTTAGTCCTGGCACAAGTTTTAGGATTTAAATGTCTGAATTTCTTTGCTCCACAAAAAGCAAAAGGTGCCTTTGTAAGGGTAAATTTTCAATCTATCAAAAAACCTATTTCCCTTTTTTCATTTGCAATGAACCTTAAACACAGCAAAATCACCAAGAGGAACAAAGGACATAGAAAGCAAGGGGAACTTTCCACCCCTGTACCTCACAGACACACATGTGGCCATTCTGTGTACTCCAACAGCATCAGAAGGACTCCTCAGGGGGGAAGGGCAGAGGGACAGACAGGAGATTCTCTTCTTTGATACCTGGTGGCTACCCAGGTACTCAGAACAATACATTTTAACTACTAAGATGCCTGGTAGCTAACAGCAAAGCACATCACTCTTTTTACAAGTATTTCCATATTTCTGTTAGCATAACTTGCACCACTTTGGTGGCAGGATATATAGCATGTGGAGACCAAAAGATTGGGATGTCTAGAGACTGTTCAGCTGCATAAAATACAACAGAACAAGAGAGGCAGTTTCCCTGATATTACTACTTCTCTCCTTTCTTTTTTAAATGTGAAGTAGCCTTCAAACTGAATATAGAGTAGTGTCAAGAAAAACTCCCCTTTTCATATGGCTTTGTAGAGAGCCCTTTGCTCTACAGACCACTTTCTTCGTCATAAAGACAGGCCCTGTGGTAGGGGCTCTTACCTAGTTCTGAAAGCACTTCCTGGGCTGGAGTTGCTGTTCATGACTTTTTGTCAGGACAGAGGCTCTGCAAACTGCTTGATGAGAAATTGTGCTAGGAGAAGTAATATTCCTTCTGTAATTTTCAATAAGAGAAGTTATTTGACTGTGAACTTTTAACCTCCATGGGACAAGCTTCTACCCAAATCGTTAAGTGTCCTGGAAAATACCGAGAATCAGGCAGCAGGGGAGGAGATCCCCTGTCAAGATCCTTCTTTGTGATTTCACTGAGAGGAAGCTTGCTGCCCACACAAGAGCAGCCTCTCCTAAAATGAGCACTATAAGCTCAATCTATTCACTTAGTGTTTCTGGGTGAAGAACCGGCCCTGTTGAAATCACAAGCCAACTCCTATTGACTTAAATTATTTAATACCTTAATGCAGACCCTGAGAGGGTGGACCAGCCCATGTGGACACTAAGGTCTGTATCTGTATCAGAAATATGGTAAAACCAAGAGCTGAAAGGATACTGGGAACTTGTGGAGGAATTTCCAGTAAAGACTACACAAGCACCAAAGCAATTGTTGCAAGATGACTCCTATTTCTCTCCCACTCATCTTTCCTCTTTTTAGTCCTAAGGGATCACAGGAGAGGAGAAAACAGCACAGGAACTTCTATGCTCCTTCTACAAATAGGTTTGTCCCAGGTCTGCTCAGAGAGGGTGTAAGAAGGCAAGGCAGACCTTACTGGGCCTCACCAGTGATTCAGCTACTGCAAGTAGGTCTCCAACAGTGGAAGATACTATTTCAGGACATCATACAAACCTGGCCACTTTCTGCAGTATATATCCTGAGGATTGCTCAGCATCAATGGCCATTGAATTAGGGATGTTATACAGTATATTTCTGCCTACTCCCTTTAGTATTTGTTTATGGACCATTAGCCTATTATTTTTTCCATTCCTCTTTTGAACCAGTTGATATTGTTATGCCCCAGAACTCTCTGCAGCAGCTTTCATCAGTTCACCATTCACTCTGTAAAGAAGTACTATTCTATTATTTTTATTAAACTACTTTCTCCTTAGTTGATGTGTCTTGCAATTCTGGCATTGCATGATTTAGCAAACAGCAGTTCTGCATCTGTTGTTTGCTATCATCTGCCTTCACAATTTGGAAAACATCAGTCACATCCCCTCCTCCTTCAGATTCTCTCTCCAAACTGGAAAGTCCCAGGCATTTCATTTTTACTGTTTTCAAGTCCTCCTTCTCTGTATCTTTTCTAACTGTCCTTCCCACAATATGGTTCCCACCAGAACCATACCCAGTAGGCAAAACGTGTGTGCACCAAAGTTTTGCAGAGTGGAAAAAAATCATGCTTTCTGGTTTATTCACAAGACAGCACTGAGACAGGCCTGACATTATTCTGAATAAATATGCCTGGCATCACCTCCAAGAAATTTGTGTCATGGGCCTGTCAGAGCTCTCCTCCTCCTCTGTCTTCAATCTTTTCTTCACCCTCCTACTGCATGCTCACATTCCTCCAAGCCAAGTCCACACTGCTCTCCCATTTTTCTGCTACACTCCCACTTTCCAAGCCACCCTTTCCAGTCTAGATAGATATCCTGCATGCACTGATTTACTGTGCAAAAAACACTACTGAACATGCTAGGAAAAAGATATGGGAGATGTGCACCATTGCCTCCCCCCAGAGCAGCTACCAAGAGGCATCTGCATTTGCATTGCTGTTGGGAGCAGTTGTTACACTGTGTATAATGTAAAGGCATATTCTTTTCACATACCTCTGCTTTACCTTCTGTATGCAAGTTTGGTGGGTCTAAGCCCACCTTCCCATGCCTAGCAAGTGGATCAGGGCACAGTGGATCAAGATGCACTTCAACTCTCAGCCACAGAGCCTGCATCTCCCACAACCTTGCTTTCAGTGCTGAACATCAACACCCAGATGAGTCAAAGCACCACTGCTAGTGAGGAGAAGGGATGTAAGGAAGAATGCTATCAAACTCCACCTTTGCCCCTGCACACAGAGTCCACTATTTTCACAGCTACTTTGCCAACACTGGAAAGCATGCAGTGAAAAAGGCACTAACCAGGGTGAAGAATGCAGACACTGGTTCTCCATCAAAAGACAAGTTGACAGCAAAAAGGTTTAGATTTCCACAGTGATAAGCTTGGGAAAAGTATTTCTTCAGGACACAACACAACCACTACTGCCGAGGCTGCACAGATTTTGCCTGTCCCCCTTGCCTATGCCTTTAGATTGCTGCTGGCCTGGCTTCTGCCTTTACAGCCAAGGCTTCCCATGACACTCAAATCTGCTGTTGCTAAGGATAATTTTCACTGGTTCCTTCCACAGTAATGTATATTCTGACATAACCTAAAGCAAGCATCACTAGGGGCATTTAGTCAAAGAAATCTACAGGCAGTTTTATTTTGCAGTGGAAATCTGTAAAGCATATTTATCGTCAGCTTATATTTTACATGAAAGGTCTGATTTGGCTTGTCACGAAATAACAGAACCCTGACATTGATTTGAGAATGATTAAAGCCTACAAAAACATCTCACCAGTCCTAGAACTAACTAGACTATAATCCCAGATACTTTTTGAGTAATATTTAAAATAAAATGTTTCACAAATGAGCCTCAAGATCTTAAATTAATTTAAATAAATTAGAAATGCATAGCCCAGTGATTGTGTAACTTCATTGAAGGTACAGGATTTATGGCAATATCAGTGAAACCAGAACATTTTCCAAACATAAGCAGACAAATGATATTAAAAACATTCATGCTGCAGAGTAATACAAAATAAAATATCACCTGATGAGCTCAAGCAATGACGATTTATATCTTTGAATTAACAAAATTTCTCTGTACATAAGACTGCAATTTTACAAACTGATATTTAGTTGAACATATTTATAACATAAATTATACACTATGTACAAACTTCGTTCTCCACAGAACTCTTTGTCCAGCATGCTTCAACACAGAAGTGATTTACCAATTTCTAGGAGAGGATGCTAGCTTTTCCTTTAACTTGAATACCAAAACACTTATCAAAACATGAAAAAAGCCATTTGCTATCACATGGCGCTGTTCTTAAATCACTTGTTTGTTACCAGAAGAGTAGAACCAGTCACAACAATAAATAAATTTGCTTAATATCAACTAAAGACTTATATTCATGTGATCACACTTTCAACCTGAGTGCTTTTACAAGACTGTAGGATCCATTTATCTTTGCTTTTCTTGATACGTAGATCAAAATTGCAACTACAGGTACTGCTACCGCTGCTACAGAGGAGAATGCAATAATCAGTGGTAACATCTGATCTGGGTTTTCCAATCTTGCTGAAAATGGAAACAAAAGGAGAAAAAAGTTGTGTAAAAACTGACTGAAACAGATATGTGCAAATCACTGTACAGGCAGGGTTTGGAACACTATTTCTGTTTTCATGCACAAAGCACATTTCAAAACATTTTCCTTACATGTTTTTTTTTTTTATTAACTTCATATTACACACTTTAATTCCTAGCCACTCAAACCCACCTGATACCATCTACAATGAAGAATACCATAAAATTAATGAAGAATACCAGAGGAATACCACATATTTTACCCAGGAAACATTTTGGTATGTTTCAACCTCCTGGAATCAATGCTTCAAGGGGAAGACCATGTTTAAAAAGCCCACTCTTTTGATATTTTTGTAACTGAACTTTGTCTGGATTAGTCTCACTGTTCATGCATGTGGACAGAAGTGCAGCCAGGATTCACCTTTTTCTGGCCCTACCCTTAAAGCTACTGCACCTATTCGGGTTGGAGAGAAAGTAACATCCACACGGAAAGGAGGTTAAACACAGCTTATTCTCACCAGGCGTTCTATTGTTTGGGTTGATTTGGGGTGGGGTTTTTTTAGGTTAACTGCAGTACTGTTGTGCAAGGATCAGCCATGAACTAGTTGTGCTCACCTTGACACAAAATTTACTAGAAAGTACAAACAAAATATGTTTAAGGCAATAGATCTACCTACCTACAACAGCTACCTCAATCACTGTGATGTTTTCAACCTTACTGAAAACATGAAGCAAATATGTGCCTATATAATTTTTGTTGACATTGTAGAGTAAAAAGGCTCCATTCACTGATGGCAGAATAATTTCTCCTGATGGACTTTTTTCAGGACCATCTCTGATGGTGTGTTACTGTATGTGCTACACGTAATAGTGATATTTTCTCCTTCTTTAACATTTTCTGATGGATATACTAACACAGTAATATTTTGGGGAGGAACTGAAAAGAAATGCAAGGTAGGATTTAGCAACAAATAGAAGTGAAAACTCCTGAGGTATCAGCAGCTTTTACACACAAAGTACTAATCCAGTTAATGGACCCACTATAATAGCTGAGCACGTAGCTTTAGACACTACTCTGCCTCTAGCTATCCTTCACACACTGAAGGCAACAGAAAGAACATTTTATCAAGTGATAGATATCTTTTACATTATATGGAGCCTTTTCTTCTTTTCTTATTTTAAATTCACTGTTTATTTGAGTTCATGAAAGGACACAGACCAACATACACAGAAGTCGATGTCCTCTTTCAACATAAGAGAAACAGAAAAGGCAAAGGAAAGATCCTAGAATTGTATTTTTTTCCACTAGGTTCTGCAATTTTGCATCCTGTTTTCAAAGGTGGAAGTGGAACTATGAAAAATTTTGAAGCAGCAATTATTTTGTTCATCTGCCATTTTGGACAGAAGTTTTCATTAGCATCAAAACCCTAACACTTAAAACAAGAACCTGTGCAACTCATCTCAGTTTGTTTAAAGACAATTCATTCTTAATGAAACTGAAGATGTCAATCTGTCTGTCTAAAACAAATCCTAATATTAACTCAGTATAGCAGTTATTTTAAGTAACCTTTGGCAGTGTTGAGATTGCTCTCCCAGCTCATTAATGGTATGCATGTGCATTTTCCTGTACCCGTTAGCTGAGCCCTGTCTGTGGTATATTTGCCATCTACTGTTTCAAGGTTTTGAACCCATCATCTATTTTTCTTTTACAGAGTACTCTGAACAGATGTAACATCCAAAAATATGCAAGGAATGGTAACACTTTCCTCTTGTATCACTGCACTTGAAGTGGAAATCAAAAGTGTATTTTTTGGTGCAGCTACAAAAATAGTAAAGAATAGGGGAGAGAGCTGGATTAGCGGCAGAAGTGATCCCTAAGCAATACACTGTTGCTATGCAATAGACAGAAGTGGCAGGGCTAAAGCAGAGAAGCCTGCTGACTACTGAAAATGGAACTTCGCTACCATTGCAGGTCAGTTGAGGAATCAGCATTTGTTATGGCTTAAAGGCAGCCTGAAAGAACAGGATACAGAGCTGAACTCAGAGGAGAGCCAGGGAGCTGTAATACAGTGCTTCACAGTTAAGTTTCAGCATGTACTTTCTCTTTGAATCTTTTGTATGCAGATATACCCTGAGACCTATTTGGAAGAAAATACAGACACTACACACCTTCTTTACCTGATGCATACATTTGGCAATTGGAAGGAGTGGTGAAAGCTCAACTGACATAAGAACTTTTCATAAGCTATCTGTACTAAGGCAGATTTCACACTTCACTGTTTAAAGCTGCCTAAATGACTTTTGTTTAAAGCTGCCTAAATGACTTAATGACATTAACGACACATTTTAACTCCATTGACATCAAAGACAGAACCACCCCATTCTTCATAGAAGGAGATCTGGACCTAAAATACATAAAATAAAAAATTTGTTTTCCATCTTGTTCTACAAACCTTGAACAAATAATTTCACAGCTTTTTCTTCCTTGCCAAGTTGGTTATAAGCTTCACATTCGTAAAGCCCCAGATCTTGACTTTTTAAGTTCTGTATAGTTAAAGTTGCATTTTTAAAAATTTTCTCAAACTCCCCAGTGGCTTTCTTTTTCTTCCAAGAGATCACAGGAGATGGATTGCCAGAACTAGTACATTTCATCACCACAGTTTCTCCTTCTTTAACAGCAGTAGCAGGGATAACAGAGATCATTGTATTCTTTGGTCCATCTGAAATGAAGAGTCCTATAGTTAATCATGACTGGATTTTTCAGAGATGGATCCAACATGTCCTACTGGATGGTAGATTGTCAGCCTCCCAAAGTTAATTTCTTTTTCATTCTCAGAAAAAGTAAAGCACACAGTATCAGTTTCCATACAAACCCTCCATAGCCTAAACATACTAACCAAGTACTCTAACCAAGACTGTTAAGAAGGCAGACCAATTTCTCACTCATTCAGATTCTGACTTAAGACTGTCATTACATTAAAGATTTCATGACTTTGTTTTGTTCATCAGCACTGCTCCTTTCTTTGGGAAGAGCAATGGACCATGCTGATTTTTTTGTACTCACAGGGTTTTGTTTAATTTGATAGTTATATTTATCACAGAAGATTCAATTAATTATTTTTAAATGACTGGGAAAGCTTTACATATACTTACATTCCACATTAAGTGTTATTTCACTTTTACTGTTCCCAAACTTATTTTCTGCTACACATTCATAGCCTCCTCCATTTAGGAACATCACAGATGGAAGAAGGAGAATGCTCCCTGCACTGAAAGGCTCCATGTCTGCACTGTCAGATTTTCTCCTTAAAATAATCTTGGGAGGAGGATTACTCTCAGCAGAACATTGTATGGAAACATTTTCTCCTTCTTGAACTGTTGTAGAAGGCTCAATGGAGAGCTCTGTAATGACTGGAGCACCTGCATGACAAAATAAAAGGATGTTATACTAATGTAAAAGTATTTAAGATGCAGAAGGTTTTAAGACAGTAGGAATTGCTTGCCCAAGGATCTATTCATTTTGGTTTTGATCCCAGACTCTATCTGAGACTTTTGGCTCTGTTGAAACAGTGGCAACCAATAAAAATAAAAATAATAATAAAAACAAAATAGTTCTACCATTAAATGTCTACTAAATTCATTACTAATGACTAAATCTAGTTAAAAGAAGGAGAATGTGATGTTCCTGTGAAATCCCTATGTACATTATATTTCAAGGAAATAACAGTGTGTGTCCCCTCACCACTTTCTTAGATTCTTTTATAACTTTGAGTGTTGCATTGTGGGAAATGTACAGAGGTATGCATATACAACAGTACAGGCAGAATTAGCTATTGAAAATTAAGCACAGAAAGAAAAAGTACAGCCCACAAAGAGCAGTCATAAATTGAAGCTAAATCCTGAATATGTAACAAGGAGCACTCCATAATTTCCTAATTTTTAGTGTTTCAGCATCTTTCAACCTAACAAGCAGCTGCCAGTTAAGTATGAGTTAATACAAGTTAAATTTAAGCAGACTTGTACCTTGTATAACAATGTCCACAGTTGCAGTCTCTGTTCTATTAGTTACCAGATTAATTACTTCACAGATGTACAGTCCTGAATCACTGAAACGGGCATGGGGAATAGAAAGGACATTGTTTTTTATCAGATGCTGAATGCTTTCATCAGCCAAATGTTTTCTCCAAACTATTTGTGGTGGTGGGTTGCTCTCAGTCGCACAAGTGAGTTTTAGAGAGTCTCCTTCCATTAGTGAGTTGCCTGGAGACGCAGTAATGATAGTATTTTGTGGACCAACTGTGAGAGAACAAAAGAAAGACAAGATCAGTAAGTAAATGAAGAATGACAAGCACATCTTTAAGACTAGCTTCTCTAGAGGTACATTTCACAGAATACCAAGAAAAAATTATTAATGTGTATCTCAGTAACACAGTGGAACAATTTTTCCAGGCTTGATAAGACATTTTGCTTGCAGCTTTGAAAGCTAAGCCAGACAAAATGTGTACAATTTTTTTTACTCTTTTTTTTTTAAATCTCCTTATTGTTTATAACTATAAACTTGGAATTCCTAGGCATACAATTCCAATTTTAAAAACATTTTTTTATTTGCATGATGCCATTTTTCTTCTGATCTTTACTTTCTGACCGAGTACCAGTGCCTGAGGTAAAAGAATGAGAGGAGTTGCTTAAGCATTGCCTAACTTCTGTCATGAACAACAGTGACTCAGTGACTGCTACTGAATACAACAGAATTCAAATTAATACAATAGATTATCTACATAAATAAATCAGATAAGAAGGGCAGATTACAAATTATTTATAGTATACACTTTGTAAAGCCATTCCATGGAACCTGACATACTTTGTGTGAAAGTCCTAGTACAAAAATACTTACAATTTGCATTCAGTTTCTGAGAAGATACTCTTTCTTTGGGTTTAAAGTCCATATAAGGAACTGGTAACTTGGCCACACAGGTAATCTCTTTCCCAATATCTTCAGCCATGGGAATAAATGAATATGTCACAGTTTTGGTCTCTGTATTTGTGCTGTCATCTCCATAAAAATGTTTTTCGTGAAGAACATGTTCCTCTTTCTTTAGGATTAGCTCCAGGTGCTCAGAAGGATACACATCAGGAATTTTACAGATGACAGTGACTGTTCCTCCAGCAACTGAGGATGGGCTGATCTCAATGATAGGATCACTGGGGAAAGCTAAAAGAATAAAATCAGTTTCTTTAGACTAGCAGAGATGAATAGTAAGAGTCAAGATGAGAGCAAGATCCAGATAGCAAACATCTTGAATTTAGAGGTGCTCAGAACATGACATTATATCAACTTTATTACAAGACCTATCTTGATCTGAAGACATACAGGTCTTTTATTTGTACAATTTCTGAAATATGATCGCAAAAAATCGAGTAAGATCCAGCAAGGCACCTTGGCAGTGATACAGCTGCCTAAACACAGGTACTCAGAGCAATTCATGCACTGGTGGTATCCTGTTTTCTCTGCTGGTGGGTTTAGACATCTGAATCATTCCCCTGAGAACTACAAAGGCTTTGATTTTTTTCCCCCAGCTCTGTGACTGTATTCAGGGAGCCAAGAATAAGAATAACTAAGATTAGTACCTACTAAGCTCAGTGCAGAAAGCTAAGCAGAAAAAGGCTAAGAAAGTGTCCTTCACAGACAGATAAAGGAATCTTACAAGGAAATACATGTTGAGCTATAGCAAACTCACTATCCTAAATTACAAGTTAACTACCAACCACAGTTATGGATTTTTTATAATCATGCACTACTTACAGAGAATTTTACTTTTACTTACAGTAAAGTTCAACTTTGACACTCTTCTCTTTTTTCCCTTTCTTATCACAGAAGACAGTACACAGATAATCATGAGAATTCACAACACTAACTGGATTCATAGTCAAGGTAGAGTATGTCCCATGGTTGTTCACTGTTCCTCCAAGGGGGTTGTCCATTTGTGTTCTCCAGGAAAAACTTGGTGATGCACAGCCAGTAGTATTGCATGTGAGTACGAGTGTTTCTCCAATCTGGGCAACAATTTTATTAGCAGGTATAATCTCCATTTCAAAAGCTTTAACTATAATAGGGAGAAAATACACAAATTCAGCAGCTATCTCAACATTTATTTTTCTATTTCTTCTCATGTTCTACTGTGATATAAGGTCTTTATGTTTCAAATTTACTTTATAGATACATGGAAGTTAAACTAAAAAAACTCGTACAGTGGTTTACATCTCCAAAATACACCATAGGCATTGTTATTTTGTCAAAGGTAATACAGATTCAGATGACTAACAAACAGTTCTCATGTATAAAATGGCATAAACCCAATGCTGTCAGTGAAAAGAAATGCATTGGCACAGTATAACATTTTTTTTGTCAGGTGAATCTGGTTCTAAAACCTTGCAACATCTGAGGGGAGACAGTAAGATAGCAAGGACAACTTTAGAAACACTTTCAACAGGACATTTAGTACCAAACGTCACCAATACTGTCGGGAACAACAGTAAAAATCAAACATTCAGTGACACACTGCAGTTGTCTCCTAGACTGTCTTTTAGCAAACTCAGTAAGAAAATGATTGTGTCTTTGCAGAGCACAGAAAAGCTCAAAATAAGTGTCAAAAAAAAGGTTCCTGACATTTTGACAGAACTACTTAATTGACAGTTGTATTCACTGAAATGAAAAAGTAACTGGAACAAAGAGAAATAAAGATCAAACAGTAAATTTTAGGTCAGTTTATGCTTAATAAAACCAAAACCAAATAAAACAAGCAACCCCTCTCCCCAACTTACCAGTCCTTAGCACATACAAAATTACTAGCACAGCCTGGCTTGTTCTTCCCATTTGTTTCAACATTTGTAATTGCTGTTACCAGGTAAAGAAAGTAAATTCAAAACTTTTGCTTTCTATTTTCTGTGAAGAAGCGCAGTGAGATCTCGCTGCTCTGCAACAGTTTATTAGAAGAGCTCTAGGGTGCTCTTTATAAAGGCTCTCCTCCAGCTGGAGTGGGAAATCCCCGGACAGGGAAATCCAGAGCAGGGAGGAAAAGACCCATATCGGGCTGTGCCGGTTGGCTCAGCGCCCTCTGCTGCTTTGTGAAAGGCCAGGAAAATAATAAACATTAACATTTGTAAATATAGTGCATACTACACTTTGAAAGATCAAGTCAAGATCTGATCCTGCAAACAACTGATAAAATGGAAGTATGTGGGTGATTCCAAGTAATTGAATGGCACTTTATCTCAGATGTAAAAGTTATTCAATTTTGTTTTCAGTGAAAATATTTGTGTAGGTCTGAATCTTGAGAACAATTTAACAATGCTCAGCTCTGTAAAGAGCATTATGCTGTAAATAGCATTTCAAAGTATTCCCTTTGAAAACTGTGCTACCAGTTGAGGTGATGTTACTCGTTCCTAAATAATTTTGATCCCTAAACATGAAGAAATAAGTCAGATAACAGAAGTCCAGAGATCTGACTTAATCAGCTTGAAACAGGCTCATACTATTCAAAATGAACTAATAATCCCAACTCCATTTAAAAATGTCCATTACTGATATGCCTCTCAGATCTCTTATGTCCTGTTTATATATAAGTGAAGTATAGCAGTTATAGAAGAGCTTGGGGATTATTTTCAGTATTTGGTTTCCAATGGGTATTCAAAGCCAGTTTGGAATATTTCTGAGGACAACTATTACTGCCTAATATAGCAACAATGTTATGAAAAAAGTAAACTAACATTTTCAGTGTTTAATTTTCAGCTGGAAAATGCTATCAATGTGAAGAATGGACAAAGGTTTCTACATCTCAGTTGTTTACGTATTCAACTACTTGTGTAATTCGGGCACTGCAGAGCGATCCGGACAGGCTGGATCAGCGGGATGAGGCCAATTGTATGAGGTTCAACAAGGCAAGTGCTGGGTCCTGTACTTGTGTCACTACAACCCCAGGCTACACTACAGGCTGGGGAAAGGGTGGCTGGGAAGCAGCTCTGGGGAAAAAGATCTGGGGGGTGCTGGTTGACAGTGGCTGAACATGAGTCGGCAGCGTGCCCAGGTGGCCAAAACAGCCAATGGCATCCTGCCCTGGATCAGAAATAGTGTGGCCAGCAGGACCAGGGCAGTGCTCATCCCCCTCTGCTTGGCACTGGGGAGGTCACACCAGTTTTGGGCCTCTCACTTCAAGAAAGACATTGAGACGCTGGAATGACGAGAGGAGAGGGCCTCAAATTGCACCAGGCAAGGTTTAGATTATATATTAGGAAAAACTTCTTCACTGAAGGGTGGTTAGGCATTGGAATAGACTGCCTAGGAAAGTGGTGGAATGACCATCCCTGGAAGTGTTCAGAAATGTCTGGATGTGGCACCTGGCAATATGGTTTAGTGGTAAACAAGGCAGTGCAGGGTTAAAAGAGGTCTTTTCCAACATAAAGGATTCTATGATTCTATACTGGTCAGTTATGAATCACTAAACAAAAGCAGCAAGAAATTCAGAACAAAACGTGTGTTTTCAAAATGTCTCTGGTAAATCTTTTGGTATGTAACAGTTTGGACATTTGATGCCTGTGAAATACTGTAATCACACAGCACATTTTATAAACAGCACAGATTCAAATATCTAAGGCTGAATAAGGGCTGAAGTAACAACATTGTAAATGTTAAAGAAATCTATCTGCTGAAAAGTTGGCACTACATCAATATATGTTTTAAGTCAAGCAGATTTTATATGGTTAATAACCTAATGCTAGTTCTAAAATACCCTGCTCAGGTGAGAGTTGTACCACAGGATGTAAGGGTCCTGCTGGCCTACAGGCACCACGACTTCTTCAGGCACTATTTTTTGTTGTTTTTCACCTAACTGCAGCCAGCCATACCTTTGCATCCTCATCAAAGGACAGCTGGACAGCACAAGCTGCACTGGGTAAAATAGGAAGCATCAACCACTTTTTTCCTCGCTTATCATAAACTCATAAATATGAAAGGGAATTAACGATAGTGGAAAGATAAAATTGTGATCTCAGCCAGAAAGGATGTCTTCAAAATAATAGTAATTAATAATAAATGAACAAAACACCCCAAGAAAACCCAATTACCCAGTAGACAATAAGACAGGGAAATCTGAAGCATCTAGCAATGCCTAACCAAATTCAATGAAAATGTCACAGTAGCTTCTACCATAATATTTTATTTTTATTATCACCATCATAACTTTTTCTTTGTTAGAGAAGGAGGAAGAATAAAAAAAATCTCAGAAGTCTCAGGAAATGAAAGCAGAATACTGTTCTGAAAGTAATGCTACCAAATACAAAAATCCAAATTCTATCCAGAATAGATAACAATACATTCACAGAATTTTATTTGATTTCACAGAAAATGGTTTTGTTGAAGAAAAGCACTCTCTCAGTTAAGTTGCAAATAAGTACTTTAAAATCACAGGCAGAGGGAAGCAAGAAATGAAACTCTTCTGCTTGGACTGCTTAAATAGTCATAAGCTAAGCTGAAGAAGAAAGGGTAAAATTTCCTTGTTTCTGGGAAATCAGTTTCTAAACAAAGATATGAACATAGGAGGCCATATCCGCACGCTGGAAAAATTTTAATTAAGTCCTTCATCAGATAACATGAAATAGGAAATAACTCTGATTCAGCTCTCAGCAGATTAAACTGGACAGCTGCCATTAACTTTAGTGCAGTTGGATCCTTACCAGAGGGACTACTATACCGGGTGATCAGACAAATTTAACTCAGACAGTGTAGGTAAGAGCAGAGTTAGCCAACAAATATTATTAAAGAAAGTACAGATCTGCCACAAAATTAAAAAAATTCTTAAAATTTGCTCTTTACCCAACTTCAAATGTGAGCTTCCTATATATTTTAAAAAGAATATGTACTTTACTGTTACTCCTACTAGTCTCAGCATCAACCTCTAAATAGGGAAATGGGTACCAAGTTTGCTTGTTTTTAGAACTGTCTGTACTGTCTGAAAACAAACAGAGATCAGCTGACAAGTTTTAGCAGTTTACCTCAAGAGTTCAAATAATCTAGGTTTTTATTCAAACAGCACAGAGGAGGATGCTGGGGATAAAAACAGAGGATGTATCTACATCCACAGTGAGATAAGTATTATAGGATCAACTGGAAAAAATCTTGACACACGCAGAGCATAATGAAGTCTGGAATGAAACAAGTATTACAAGAATATCACTAAAGGCAAAAAAGATTAAAAGAATTACGCACTGGGACATAAATATATGTTTTCCAATACATCTATTAATCAAAAGAGACTTTTCTCAGGCTTTGATGGACAAAGACAAAACAATTGTGTGTCTCAGAAGGGAGTCTGGAAATACCGAACACATCATTTTTGGCCTGGCATCAGAATACACAAATGTCCTTCGGGAAACAAACTTACATCAGACTTTTCCGGAATGTAAGAAAAGAAACTGTTTCAGAACTGTGCTAAGTATTTGCTTTAACTCACACTTCTACAATCCTGTTAAATACCTATATGATGTACTTACTAGTTTCCTCTTGACAAAAGAGATTGGAAGTTCTTGATGCCTTAATGAATTATTTGAACAAAATGCACTTTATCCAATGTGTTACTTATCCAACATTTATAATCCTCTTCTTGCATTTTTAATGTACTGCCCTGTCTCCAGGAGGCTATCAGGGGAAAGCTGAAAGGCAAAACCTCTTGCAGAATTTGAGGTCTTGAAACCTTCACCACTGGTTTTGTGATTTATGGCCAAGGACCTACAGTGAGGAGGGCTAATCCTTTTGGCAGAGGAAATTTAAGAAAAAAGAAGGTAGAAGGAGATTCATCTAATTTGACATTCTGTTTCCTGCATCAGCAACAAAATGCTTCATGGCATTTCACTCCTGTATCTGCATCTAGAGCTACCATTTGGGATTTCTCCTAAAAATACTCAGTACTGGAATTACAGCCTTTGTACAGGATCCCAACACAGAAACATATCCAATATATTTATTATTTAAGATCTCTGTGTCCCATCAGATTGAGAGGACAGAATTCTTCTGTGGAAGGCTTGACACTCAGGTGAGAGGATGCAGCAAAGTCTGACTTAACAGTTCTTCAGCCTCGTATCACAGAGGTATTACAGCAAGTTTATACTTAGGTCCCTCACACATCTCAGGAAAGATATCCTTGGGATGCACACTGGGTGCCTTAGTAAAGCAAGCCTCTTCCAGAGTTTCTGATGCTTTATGGAAGCAGTTGGGATGAAGAGCTTCCACCCCACTCAGAGTGTCTACAGTATGATCATGCCTAAAGGACAAGAGCCAGAGCAATGTGCTGTAACTCAAATGAGAACTATTCTCAGAGGGAAAACAGACATGCATCAGCAAAGAAGGAATGCTCTTCAGGCACCACATCCAAGGTAATACCTTTAATATGGTCAAATCTTGATGAAGTAATAGAAAATACATGAACCTGGAGGATATATATTAATACTGCTGACTATATGGCTAATATAGCAGGTAATGATCTGCCAGTCTCTAAATTTTCAGTTCTCAGCAACCTCAATAGCCTGCTATTTGGGTTATACACTGTCTCCTTCCTCAGTGCCTACTGGCTTTTTGGTTCCCAGAACTTCTTGACCCTTTGCTTCTCCTGATTCCCTCTACCTGCTTTCTCATCACCTGACAATAATACAACCTCAGTATAGCCCCAAGAGGGGGAGGAAAGCATCACTGACTCCCTATAATTTTCATCTCCGGCTGGGAAGGATGAGATCTACATGCAGATCTATTTAAAGGGTTGTGTCTGTTTCAGGAATTGTAACTTTGTACCTAACTACAAAAAGAACACCAACGCATTACCCTGTAACCCACATCACACCTTACAATTGTACTCCACATCTAACTTGTCATCTATTGCAAAAAGGAAAAAAAAAAAAAGAAACATCTTAAGAAAGTTTTATCATCTGCTTCTTTCCCTTTTCTGGAATTTCTTAAATACTGTATATAAAAATAAATGCATCTACTTCCTCATTATCTTTCTCAGGCACCAGCTTCCCAGCTATGACACTTCCTGTTTGGTGAGTCTGAAGGCATCCAGAATCCACAAAGGTGCCAGATAAAATAATACAGAAGTATGATAACTTGCATAGACTACAAAACAGCTAATTTCTTATTTTCTTCTATTCAGACGCATTGTCCATTTCACTTTACAGAAAGAACCAAAAGTTCATCTACTAATAAATAGAAGCCACCAGAGAAAAAAGTCCCTACTTTTTATAGTCTATTGTTGCTGGCAAAAAAACAAGCTGTGGAAATTCCAAATTCTTTTTCTAAAAAAAAGAAAGTATGATTTTAGTGATGCTGAATCTAAAAATGAAACTGTTGAATAGCCTTTAAATCCACATACTTAAAGTGCCAAGTACTGTACTGCACATCAAACTTCATTATTTTCAATAGCTGAGTTCCTATTGTCTTCATAGTGACATAGGTAAAAAAAAAGTTTCCCGCTTGAAATATTATCCATTGTACTCAAATTCAAATACAAGCCTTGGAGCACTCAAAATTTCTTTGGGAATTTTGAAGTAAGAGTTCAGATCTACTTTTATTTTCATCCAAATACACAAATACGTATCAAAATCATTTGTTCTCACTGGAGCTATACCTTTTTCAGACAAAACTAATTCAAAATGGTCAGAGTAAAAGAGTGGGACAAAGTACAGATGGGTCAAAGTGCAGATGCTGGCTAGAACCTAGGATATGGCAAGATAAAGTCAGATGAAAACATTTAAGAAGGAATATGACCAAGTTAATAAATTCCCTCAACATTCTACATGAAATTCCAATACCACTAAATATTGTTGTGTACCTCATTAAGGCAAGTATTTCACAGGATCAAAATAAGTTTATCAAGACAGGGGTGGAGAACTATTTGAACAAGCTTTGTTATTACTCACCAGCAGCCGCTCTCCAATGCACCTGTGGATCAGTCACGTCCCTATTTCCCATCTCCTTCCTGTTCTTCAGTCATGAGGTACATGTATATCCCTATAGACCAAGAAAGACAAAGGGGAATGATGAGAGTAAGGTCTGTAACAGACAATTTCACCTGGAAGAATGCAGAACTTGGATTCTCCTAGGCAGGAGAATCCTACTGATAACTGCACAGCTACTAATTGATTATCCTTCAACTTGTCTATGAGAATACATTCTTTTTTCTCTTACACTTGTTCATATTCTGAAGAACCACGTTCAGCTCTATAGATACTATTTTTGCTGCCTTGTATTATAGAAATGTTATCATTGTACTCCTAAGGTGGATTGGCTCACTAACAGGTACAAATATTACACAGATATCAGAAAGAAATTAAATTACTTAACACTGCATGATTCAAGATTCATAATTTTTAAATCTTCCATATCGGTATGAATCACAGGGATTGCACAGTCTCATTATTTTGTTCACTTTTTTTAAAGACACATAAAGAAATCTTTCTTTTATCTAGATATTGTCATTTTTCTCTCTCTGGAAGTGGACTGAAAGTTCTAAAGAAAATGACCCTCCAAATAGAAACAAAAGGGAATGAACCGATTTTTACCTCCATCAAGCCAAAATGACAAGTATCCAAGAGAAAGCATTTTGCAGTATCTGTGTGTGATTGTGTGTTTGTACACATACTGATAAATGAAGTGACACTTGAAACCAGCTGCAAATCTATTAGGGATCTGGCACCTTTCCTTTATCTCTTAAATGTGCTCTACCTTAAATCAAAAACATGTTGTTTCTTTACTTAGACTGTTTTGCTCTTTACTTTTTTTCCCCACACAGTTAAGTATCATCTTAACTGCCCCATTTGTTGACACTTTCATGGAAGGAATATGCTGAAGTAGGAGTGGCTAGGTGACAAAAACCATGAGCAGCTGAATTTTTCTAGATAGGCAAGGGTAAAAAAGATGCAAGCTACTGGAATTTATTCCCCCTTCCCCGACAATTACTTGGCTAGGCATCAAAGCCCCAGTCCTTGTAGTCTGATATAGACAATGAAGCAAGAATGACTTTCATAGTTGTGTCACCCTCAATCACAGACCATGTTACTCTCTAGTGATAAGAGAGGCAACTTGAGAAGTGTGACACATTTGAAATTGCTGACAGGCAGGACAAAGGTCTGTGCTGAATTAGTATGAGAAATATTTGACTGCCAACATTCCAATGCTTCTTAGCCAAGAATCCCTCCTGAAATTTCCCAAGAATTGTATCTGAATACCAAATCATAAGTAACAGATGGTTTAATGACCCTTTTGGTTGGATAAGTTTTGCTTTGCTTTGACTGAATTTCTGACTATAGTAAGCTCCACACCATGAGGAACAGATGTTGGTACCTCTCTTTCAAAAGCTCAGCTCCAGACAAATGCTCTGCCTATTCAGTGTTCTGGCTGAGGTTCTCTCTCTGCTGAATGAAATCACTACTGACTAAGCCAGATGATCATGCAGCTACTGAGAGGGAGTTCACTTGGAAGCTGGCACATCCTAACGGGAAAGAAAACAATTCTGTGCACTGGGCAGTTTCTAAAAGATAAGGAAGATGTAAATGTTGTATATGCAGTGTTGAATCCTTTTGCAGATCAAGGATCAAACCCAGTTAAGTTCTGGTAGGCTCATGAGCTTGAGATTAGTCTTACCTCTGTAACATCTTTCTCTATGCAGGACATCAAGTAGCACGGTGACTTGGTACCTGCAAGACCAACAGGATGAAGGAATAGGAATTTCCAGAGACATGTGAGGGTGAATTCATTAAGATTTTAAGTAAATTATCTTACACTGAGTTTCCTAGATTATTTGAATGAATATAATACAATTATCTCACACTGAAAGGAAATACACTCTAGCAATTCGTTACTATGGATAAAAAGTGCTTGATACAAAACTATCAGCCTATAAATGATTTCTTATTATACTGATTCATCTGTTAGGGTACCAATACCTAGCTTCTGACTTTGCTTTTGTTGTACTCTCAGGTGTCTTGTACTAATTCTACTAAATTTTGGGGCATGAAGAGATTGTCATTCTGCCTCTAAGGGTAAGCATATGGATCCTGTTGTAGCCTATGGTTTCACAAAATGTGCCATTACTTATTAAATATATTCTATCGACAATTTAGGGCCTAAGATAATTTAAGAAAAATTGTTTCCCTTTATCGTGTATATTGTATTTCTTAATTGTAATGTTTATTTTAAATTTATTTTTATATGCAATTTATTAATTGAAAAATTAATAAATAAAATTTATTTTTTAAAGATTGCTAGAAGGTTTGCAAATTTAATATAAAGGAGGACAAATTTTTAGGTTAAGGCTACAACACAGAATGATTACAAGAATGAACAGAAATTTATCACAAGGTTGAAAAGTAAGCAGTGTGTTTAAAAATCCATAACTAACCGGGGAAAAGCAATTACTAAACTGATGATTCTGCATAACATTCTTTGTCAAGTTAGTTTTGTTTCTGTGAATTATCTCTAAACTTACCTCGATCTTTTATTTTCTTATTCTTCTTAATAAAATTTATCATTTCAATGAATGCATTTCATATTATGGTATTCACCTGTTTTTGTCAGGACTTGTATTGTACGATACTCCATTTAGGATTCGGTTTATCCTTCCGAAGCTTTCTTAGATGGAAAACTAAGACAAAAACTCAGACAACCAAGTTAGTGTTTTCACTGACAGACACAATTATCTATTAGACTGTGAATAGCACTCTTCTGGCACACAGCTGTGAAGCAAACCACTGTGAATAACTGGAAATCCTGTCATGATCTAATTAGCAGAAATAGGGACATGAAACCAAGCAAGAAATCGTCTGTGACTTCTTGGTAGTCTCATGATAACCAAGTTACAACAATTTACAGTTGCAACAATTTCACGGTAACTCCTTAAGGTCACTGAAGGTTAAACACAACACAAGCCTAACTCAATATGGGACTGAGAGCTTTCAGTTTCATCTTGGCTGTGATTGCTCCCTGTGTCTCAAAAGAGAAATGTTTACATTATTCAGAGAGCTCCCTCAAGCACATGGAATGTCAAGAGCCTGGAGTGAAAGCAAGTATAGGCTGTATTGTCACATCTGGGTTTACAACACACAGAAGTGTTCGGGAACAGTGACAGCAGCTTTGTGCTTCCCATAGGAATATGCAGGAATTACCCAGGAGCCCGAGGCAGCCTTAAGATCTTGCTGTTAAAGAGAAATGAAATCTACCATTCTTGTCAATATAATAGTGCTTTACATAGAAATAAATTCCATAGGCTCTTCTCTGAGAAACTTACTACTCAAGGTATGTGTGAATGTCAGCCCTGGCACTAATTTCTTTGTTAAATTTCCAGGGTTCACATAATAAGAAGGCTATTTGAAAGAATAGTAAAACAAATGCTTTCAAACACCATAAGTTGTTCTTATGCTAAAACTTAATAATCTTTCCTGACAAACCAGGAATCACTTAGAGTTGCTCCACAAAACACAGTAAATAATGTAAGTAGATAAAAGAACAAAAAATGGAAAAAATGGAAAACAGGAAATAGATATTAAATAAAATTCTGGAAACGTTATTAAATAGTATTGTCTTCAATATCTCACATAATTTAGTAAAACTGGTTTGTCTTATCAAGTAGCTGAAATAAAAGAACAAAGAGTGCTACCACATACAGCAGAAAAAATTATTATAGAGAATATTTTTATTCTCTTATTTACATATACTACAAAACACATTAAATATTTTGTATTGGAGGTTACACTTTTTACCTTCTTACACCGAAAGGAAACTTTTTCATACATAAGTTCTGCTGCTGCTCTTTCTCCCTTATGTTCTGAACTCTTTGCTTTTTATCTTTTCCATCGTATATTAAAAGAAAGGCAACTCTACACCAAAAATTTTGACATAAAGGTCTGCTTTTGCAAGAGGAAGAGGGTTTTTCCAGTCAATTCAATATTCCGCTGAATCCTGATAAGAATCATGGAAAGTAGGCCAGACACTAGCTAGTTCTCCAGATCTCACTGCTATCTCCAGCGTTTCACAATTCAAATCCTGTTTGAATGTGTTCATCAGTGTAGTTGTTATAGGGAGGCAGAGATGGACAGATAATGTATCCAGGCTTTGATACTCCACTAAGGCTTTGGTAAATCAAACTTAGATTTTTATCAGAATATATAAACACCTGAAACCAGTCAGAATTTTTTCAAGCCAGAATCTCATCTCTGAAACTGGCCAAAAGCAGATTAAAAGATAAAAGCTTGAGAATGGTGGAAGCACAAGTCATACAAGTTCCTTACACAGGGACTCAGAGAGAGATGGCCTCTTTGCACTGAATCTGTGTTTTTGAGAGCATAATTCAATACAAGAAAAATCGTATGAGTAAATGGAAAGAAATATCTAAGAGCTTTGGAAATACAAATTTACTGACATGTATTTCTAAAGCTGGTAGTCTTTCAAAATCTTATTCTAAACAACACCGAAAAACAGAAATTCATAGTATTAACTAACACTAGTTCAGTTAGAACTCAGGAATCACCTGCTCTGTTCTGCCAATCTAAAACCAACTCTGCTGCTTTATACACCTCTCCTCTGCACTACTACCGCAAAATCTTTTTCTCCATGCAACTGCAAAATAATCATCTCAGTCATTCCTGAATCTAGAATGCCACTGAACTTCATCAAATGAGCTCTTCTGAGCATCCCAATTTTGCACAGAGACTCTGTCAAACTTTTGAATTGTACAACCTGCCAACTGCTGCTAATGCATTACTGCCAGGCCATCTCACAGTCCTGTCACCCTGTTTTGGCTGCCTCACCATCCGGTGACTTTGCAGTACAACTGTTACAAAGCTGCCTGTTGGCACCTGCCTCTAAAATTTTCCTTAAATTAATCATGTTCCCTTCTTACTTAAGTTTTCATTCTGGCTTAGTCTAAAGCCCAATGGACTCGAACAGAGAATCTTCTAGATATACTATTAGACATTGCATTGTTCTCTTCAGCTGTGTAAGGTCTTACCTTTCTTAACATTGAAAGCATCTCATTTACTACTGCTGCAAATTGGAATGACTCAAAGGCTAAAAAGTGACTTTGCTAACAAGGATTGGTGTAACTGAAGTCATGAGGAATATGATTCTTAGATACTTTATAGATGAGCTCCTGCTATGCTGCACCACTCAGCCCAGGGCTGAAGCACCAAGCTTAGCTGTAGCTCAGAAGGCTCTTTGCCATAGTACAAAAATTTGCAAATTTTATCAGAAAGCGTATCTTTACCTAAAGAGCAGAAGTTGGCTTTGCAACACAACTTAAAGATCATGTCAAAACTGATCTCAAAATGCAAAGATGTTTCAAATGAAATATATGAAGTAGTAAATCTCTAATGCATATAGTCAAAATCACTATTTTCTGTTGATTTTCTTTCCATTCTTCTCCTGGAAGAAAGTTGGCATTTACCATTTTAGTAACATCTATTATCACTCTTTAAACATTTCTCGATTTTAGCAGGAAAATAAAATATGGTTTATTTAGCAAATAAACCACAGATGAAAACTTTCTATGGCTTCGGTCCTTCACAGAATCCCAGTGTCACACAAGGGATAAAGAAAGAAACAGGATATCCAAGTAAAATATACAAAAATAGGAAGAAGGTTGTTTACGAAATGGCAACCAGAGTCCTGACATATACAATATTCTCATTGTTTTTTCCTTTGCCATAAGTTTTCTGACCCTTCTGTTTTGCCTTTTTTTTTTTTTTTCATCAGCTTTTTCTATCACTATGGCAAAGGCAAATATCCTCTGGAAGGAAGACCATCTTCCCTCCTCCACACTTCCTCCCGGCCAGAGAAGAAAGAACATCGATTTATTGTCCTGACAATATTGGCCACCTGGACAAAGACACCCATCATTCTCAGGGCAGAAGTGCAAGACTAGAGCATACTCTGGCAAAATCTGCCTCAGGATCAGATCATTTGCCACATCAGCAACATTTACTGTAAGTCCAATGTCTAACTCACAGCTACAGTCACCAGCAGTTCCTTCAGCGGAAGATGAAAACTGCACATAACGGGCCAAGTTCATCATGCACTGTTTTAAATAATGTTGTATTTGCTGAGAATATTATGTCCCCTTACTTGAGGTATGACTTCCTTCTTCAGCTTGGTTTACTTTACTCCAAAGATTATTCCTTCAACAGTGAAAAACCACAATTTTTTTAAAAGTCAAGACCAGATGCAGAATGAACAATGCATAAAAAGTCTGGTAAATACTCAAGCACATAAATTTGTGTAATTTGAGCATTTTATCTCTGAAAACAGCAAGAAACTTCCTGAAAGCTTCCCAGCTACAAATTATCATATAATCAGAGAGTATCAGTTTGAGAAATCAAAACCTACTTAATTCAAGGAAATGTGAAACATTTGACTGGAAATGAGAGGAATTCTCACTTACTAAAACACAGTTCTTGCTAGTCTTCAGCTAAGAAAAGTAATCCTCCTCATTTCATTATGCTGTGATATTTATAACACTGGAATTGCTTGTATTTAGTCTGTGGCCTTTATATTTGACTTTTAATCAAAACAAGTTATAGAAAGACAGAAGAAAAAATATTTTATAAAATGGAATTTAGGGTTAACGATGGTCTAGAATCACTGCCATGTAAAAAACTGATTTTTTACTTTTTACACATTCCACCCAGCTGTAGGAATTAGACCAGTTTTACTGACCTTCACTAACTGTGTGAGTTGACATATAGACACCTACAGATATCCTATATTGCAGTGTTTATATCTGCAGTTTAACCCCATTTGGTTATGTCCCTTTGAAAGGATATTCTGTCCCAGTTACATTTTAAAACTCCTTACAACACAAAACTTTATGGCCTATACTTAAAACACATAAATGCTCTGTGCTCTGTAAAACGTATGCAGACATATCAATATAGTAAGTTATTAATATCTACATGACAAATAGACTAAGTAAAGGAGAAAATACACATCTGATTCTCAATATATTATAATTCTTTTTCTAAAAAGGTTTTACTTAGTGATTTATGTATATACTGCAGACTGCTCCTGAAAATGTCTTCTATAATCTATCTTTTAGTAAAGATATATAAAACAAAAATTTGTTTCCCAGTGCCACAAAAGTACTATATCTGCATCTATTTTGTCAGTTTGAAGAAACTCCATAACGAGAAGACTCATTTCAACAATGAACTTATTAGTCCCATTCTACATAAGACAGGGAATTTATATCTTAAACTATCTCAGGTAATTTAATGTTCATTTATAAATGTTCATTTATGTTCATTTATAAATGTTTTTCTCACTTTGCTGGTGAATGCCAGTATCACCAAGTTGTTTGTACATGTACAAGTGAAGGCCAAGGACTTACTGTTTCTGATGGAAGCTGCCATTTGACTTGTCTACTAAGCTCAAAGGAAATGTGTGCTGCTATTCAAACTGTGATGAAAAACATTCACTCTGAATGACCTATGCAGGAATGCTAAAAACTTATCTGTAGTAGCAAAGGGAGAAAAAAATAATACAATATTCCAAGTTCTATTGGAATCCTTCTAGGTAGCTCAAATGTTGAATGTATCTACATGTTGAATTACATCTATCTTCAAAAGTACTATGTTCACATAAAATACACATACAAGCAAATGGAGAAATCAATCTCAATTTGTTTCCTTTAAAAAATGGTTGAAAAATATTTCTAGTTAAAAGCCAGTAAATACCCATATCTTGTTTGATTTTGACATAACTGCCATGTGAGTTCTCCAACAGAACACAGAACTAATCTCCCTGATGCAAGTACACAATTGCTTTCAATATCCTGAATAACTCTTTTTACCTGTGTAATACATCTACTTTCTTATCATATTAGTCTAGATTTTTTTTATTTTATATTTTAGTCGTATTTTTATAAATGTATAGCAACATTTTTATGTAGTAAAGCATCAGAGTAAATAATAACAACAATAACAATAGCAACAACAACAATAATAATCAGAGACATAGCATTACTTTGGGAAAAAAAATTAAGGCAGTTGAGAGGCACTAATATTTTTTTATTTGCTTTTCTACAGAGAAATATGTGACCAGAGTGAGTTGGCCTTACAAACATCCATGAGATTTTCTTAATGTGGGCCTTGTAAATCTTGCCATCCATCAGGCATTGCAAGTTCTTTATTTGCAATAATTTCAGAACGTTATTCTCAAGAATTAGCACTAGCCATTGCATTTTGATTCTTTTGGACCAATGCAAAGAGGATGGAGCCTTATCTTCCTTAGGAAGGACTTCAAAATTATGAATGACTGCCAAGACAACCAGCCTTTGCTAGGAAAAGTAATGTTAAAACAATGCAATAGGTCACTGGAAATTTCCCTCTAAATTTTTTTATACACAGCATTTTGGGGAGCAGAGGGAGGTAGGGCCTTCCATTCAAAACAATAAACCCCAACTATGTTACAGAAAACTGTGGTTACAGAAACATAGGCATTTCACACAATTACACTAAAGAACAGTAGGTGCTTTTGGAGTCTCCACCCTGAAACAGTTTCCTGTTTTTCAAAACCTCAGCTACTGATGCTAAATGATAAAAGATTCACTTTAATATATCTCATCTCCTTACAGCCCCTATGCCCTGTTTGTAAATCTCAGTCACTGAAATTAAGCTTTCACACAGCTGTGAAGCCTGTGCAAACTGACCACTGTTACATCCCAGACTAGAACTTGATGTAACTTACTTGCAATAAGAATTTGTATTCTCATTTTCACTGTGGGGTACCTCATGTTTCTCATGAGGTAATAATTAAAAAATTCTCATAGTAATAATTAAAAGCCTTAAAAATACACAAAAAAGGGGAAAATTGAACCACTGAACTAAACTCATCTCCTAGCTCTTGAAGAATTTGTTCATACAGCTATAAGGGTTAGTTTTAGACTTCAGAAACACTCCTTAAAACCATAAAGATACATTTACAGAAACACAGCTTCACAGGATAAAAGCAATTAGTCATGGATCAAATACTGTTAACAAAATGGAAGTGCTTTGTACTTCCAAACTTGTTCTAGTGAAGATGACTATTGATCAAAACACTTTCTTAGAAACTCCCACATCAATAGCTATATGTAGAAACAAAAAAAAATTATATAGTCAAATCTGTATTGACATCATTTAATTAAACAAAATCCATCTCAGGGTCCCTTTCAAAGCATATCTCCTGTACTAGCCCATTTTCTCTCTTTGATAAAAGGAGAATGAGTCAGGCTTTTAAGAAACCTGGAGAGTAGATGCTTAGGAAGTACTGCCCTTCCCATATTGTATCTAAGCTCTTAACATACTTGAAAATTATTTCAGATTTTTTTTTCAGGTAAAATATGAATAATGCTTAAGAGAATTTCTCTATAATTTCTCTGTTTGATTAGTGCATCTTTTTTTCTCCTGACATCACATGCAATAGTTTTCAAAGTACAGTTTGCAACAGCATGAAACCTGCTTAGACCTGTCCTGCTGCTTTACTGTCCTGATCTGATTCTAAGACTTTAATGAACTGCCCTCTCCAAAAAAAAAAAAAATTTGATCAGGAAATACAAAGCCTTGCCAGTCCCCATTCATTGTCTTTACAGGTCATGAGTTAAAGCAGGTTGATGGGAATTACTGTATTTTCCTATAAAGGCGTTTTGGCTTTGAGATATTATCTGGCAATTAAGACTATTTTGAAAATGTCTGCACCCCTGGCAACGTTCACTTGATTGTGTAAATCTTCCATACTACCAACACCCTTAAAAATCAGTACAAAATAATTTCTTAGGTAAAATCTGAAAATACTCAACATCCCTTTTGATATTCTTAATTTTTTTTCCAATCTGTTAAGCTTCGAGGCAGTAGATTTTATGGTATATATGCTGCTCTCACAAAATAAATTTTAATATCCTGCACCCAAGAATATATAAGTGTTCACATTACTTATTTTAAGATGTAAAACACAACTCTGCAAATTTTAACCATTCAATTTCTTTTTTACCAAAAAGTTCAGTTCTTTCCAAATGGAGGTATTATCTAAATATTGAGTATGACCAGGCCATATACACACCATCCCTTCAGAACAAACAAACACGGTTCAGCTCTTGCTTGCACGTTCTCAGGATAGTCCTAAATGCACCTACATTGTAGCTGCACAGCACAGCTGATCTGGTGGAGATGCATTCCCACGGTCTCTGTCAGGATGACATGGTATGATGGAATTTCTGCAATGAGATATTTTGTTTAAAAATGCTATTAAGGTTGCAAATCCACATTCTATAAAATAGGAAAGAAGAGAAAGTTTTCTTACGTGCCCACATACCTTTTTTTCCCCCAGGAAACCTTCAGTTCCTTTACTGTAGGAGATTGACTGTGATAAAGAATGAGGTGTTGGACTACAAAGGAGACCTTTGGTACCTGAACTTTTCTCATTTAGTCATAACTAAATTTAGTGAGCACTATCATTTATCTAATTAAAGTAGTAAGGAATGCTTTACTCTGAAAATTCAAGTGGTCAACTTAGGTGCCTAACTCAAAGTTAATGGAATTAGGTGCTCCAGAGAAGTGTTTGGAAAACAACAATAAATTAATCAGTGGCAGTTGTCTTCCATGTTTTGGTAATGTCCATCAACTATGTTGGCCTAGGTACAATAAAAACACATTTGTTCAATTCAGTACACCTACTATCCTCTGAATAAGCTGTAAGGGAAGGGAAGGTTTTTAAATCCCGTTACTAATAGGAATTGCCGTAATATCCTCACGATTATGAGGAAATGCTTTGAGATTACAGACTAAATGGAGAAGACATCGTAACAGAGCAACTGAAAAAACAGTTCTAGGCTATATCCAGCTTCTAGACATTTTTCACATGGGAAGTGACAACCATTTGGTCCCATTTCCGACACACACATCCACTTCTACAAGGGAAGAACACCAAGCAAGACCCAGATCCTCACAGCAATTTCTCTGGACAGAAGTTCATGATTTTTTCTGTACTAAGTGCACCTAAATTCCAGGGAAATCGAGGGAAATAACACAACTGAGCAGAGACTGAGATTTTAAGTCTCTGGAACAGCACACATGTAGAGTCCTTCGGTTACACCAGGAAAACACTTCCTGTTTAGAAATGGGCCTGATAAAGAACTTGTTCTCTGAAAATCTGTCTTGTAAAACACAATAAATCTGAGATCAACAAAGCTTGGATGAGGAGCAACTCAAAAATAGCAGTCCAGCACTTGTGGAGAGCCCAGGTGCCTGAACCCAAGCAGCCAGCTGCGACTGCTATGAGCCCCTCCACAGCACAGGTTCCTCTGGCCTTCTACAAGAAAGTCTTAATGTGAACCATGAAAAATCTATCCAGAGAGCTCATCAACCAAAAGAAAACATTTGGACTACAGAGAGAAAAACCTCATGCAGAATTTAGATTCAACAGTGATTCCTAACAGTGGGGGATTTTGTGTGACATAACACTTGTAGTAGGCAGTTATAACAGAAGAAAATACTGGAATCAAGCCTGTTTAATATCAGATACCTTTATATTATTAGTTACCATAAAAAGATTTATTTACGACAAACACACAAAAGTATATACTCTGGAAGTCTCGAAAGCTCCAGAACATTCAAAGGTTAGACTTGATGATCTTCAAAGTATTTTCTAACCTTACTGATTCTATAATTACTATTATCATCTCAATTTTCAAACTCAGATTGGCCTATGGTATGAGAGAAACCTTTGCTCATGTAAAAATCCTATGCTTCAACTACTTGTGCTACCAATCATTCCCAGTTAGATGTCCCATGCACAATGGCCTATATTATGTAATGGCAAAAAAAAGTCTGCCTTTTAACATGTTCACTAAATACACAATTTTATGCATAATAGTATAATTTGTCAGTAGTGTGCAGAAGCTCAACATCATCTTTCTAAATTTCCTTTTCTCTTAAATGCTCTAACTTACCCAGAAAAAGTAAACCAGCCCACAGTAATAGGTTTCCTAACAGCTGCTCGACAGATTGATGCACATTAATAGAGCTCCTTCCTGATAAAATTACCAACGGCTGATCCCCAATGGCTTCTTTGTCATTGTGTGAATATGTACATAGTTTTTCTTATTCAGACATACAGACAACTCTAGGTCATGCTCTCACAGTAATTTCCTCTGTTCTCTTCCTTTTGGACAGTCAGAAATGCCTTCCAAGTATGCTGATGGTCTCATGCAGTGGAGAGTAAGGAGTCACAGTATAAATATTTAACAAGCACAAACATGCAAAGACTCTGTATCTTATGAAAAGATAGCTACAAAGAGAAATTCATCCTTGGGAAGTTCCCTCTCTGCCAAGCAGTTTTGCAGTACTGCAATGGCAAATGCCCCAAGTTATGTTGGTGAGGAAGCCCTCCTGTGCAAAGCACTGAAACACTCCACACACTACTGTTTGAGAAGTACCTGCAAGATCTACTCACAAGCATATAGTTCTCCAGGTATATAAAACTGTTATCAGACTCAAAGGTGCTTAAAATATTTCCTGCTTCACTACCACATTTCTATACTTCCTTCTTGATTATCACTTGCCTTAGCATCCTCTGGTTCCTGACAATTTTTCAGCACTTTTGTCCCTGAAAACAGCAATAACCTAGAATGATGAAGACAATCTGCTGCCAAAGGTACCTTGTTCTGTAATTTTATCTTTCCAAGTCTGTACAACACCAAATTGTACAATTCTCCAATTCTCCTGCAGTAGAACAGTTGCAAGTGCTAGCATTTACAGGCACATCAGGCATGTAAAACTTTTGAACCTTTCTTACAGTAGTGTCTCTTTAAGTACCTGGGCTCTCCTGTTTCAATTTCTTTTCAGTTATCAGTAAATTAAGAATTACTTTGAAACTCTTCTTTCTGGTAATTAATTTTTCATCTTATTTTCAGTTGTTCAGTTTCACGATCTTTCTCCTTAACTATGAAATCACCTGCACCTTTATACATTAAAAGCACACCCAGTTTTCCTTTGCATATTTATTTTCTCTTCCCAGTTCTGAGAGGGTAATTTCAAAATTCTGCCTTTATTTTCTTTAAAGACTCTTTTCTACACTGACAGTTCTCATGTTTTATATCACCATAGTTGTTCTTGTGTCTTTTTCGAGTCCTCTCAAGATCTCATGCTAAATGCTCTCATTTCTTTTCCAATATGCCTTTCTGAGAGCCATTTTCTAACATTCCAAATTACAGCCAGCATGCCAGACACCTCTCTTACTCCTTTATAAACCTTTCCTCACTTGTACCTGGAAAGAGTTAGCAAGATCACTACTTTTTCAAAAGCCATTAATGGTTCAAGGCACTACTGAATGTAGCCTGCAACTGCTCTGATAGCTAAAATTAGCAGAACTGAAAGATATTTTATAGCACGATATTTGCGGGCCTTTAACCTGTTTATACGCCTTATAACTTCCAATACTAGCTAAATTCTCAAACTCTTTGCTTCCAAATCCTTTCCAAATCTAGTCCTACATTACTTCTTAGTATTGCGTAATCATGCCATTGTTCTTTTCCCACCTAGTTCCTGCTCTGTCATTCCAGATAGTTCATTTGTACAAAATCAGTTAATTAAACTAAGATTTCCTACTATTCTTTTTTTTTCAGTTATCTTGTTGGAAATGCCCCCACCTACTTAGAAAGCTGAAAAAAAATTCCGAGATATCAAAACTGAAACTTTCTACAGGAGAATAAAAAAGAAGGAAAGAAAATGGGTAAAACGTGATATTTATGAAATGAAACAAAAAATAGGATTAAAAGAATACTCAATACTTTTCACACTAAGTTCAATGTAGGCTCTGAGCACATTGCACACTCTCAAAACTGAAAAGAATATTTAGATGTTACTTCACAGGTGTATTTCTTATTATTAGTTCTCCAAAATACTGAAATATATACATAATATCAGTGAGGGTATTAGCTCCAGTTAACTACATAACTGAACTCTCATATATGCTAAATGAGTCCTTACAATCATTAAATAAGAATGGTAAATGAAGGTGTCAAAATGCTAGAAACACTCCCCTTAGTTGGTGGAGCATTAAGCAATGAACTCAGAGACTTTGTGTAAAAAATCTTTAGTAAACCTTAACTATAGCAATCACATATTAATAGTTCTGAAAATGTTTTGTACATATGTACCAGAGCAGACAGCTGTTAAATGAAGGTTTGAAAGCTGTGGAAATACCCTTGTAAAAGAGAGGAAATGGAATTTCCCCCCACATCCATTAATTATTACTCCAAAATATAAAAGATAAAATTAATACCCTAGTCATGGATGGAGTTGAATGTTTAGGAATACGGAGAGGTCTTCTCAAATTCCTGATATTTTGTGGAGATTTGCAGGGGCCTCTATATCCTGCTTATAGCTATTCTTTTTCAGTAAAAACCTAATCTCTGTCAGCTCTTGGACCCTTCTTTAATTTTTGTTGGAATAACTCTTGTATTTCACAAGTCTAGACTAGAACAGAAAGAAAAGGAAAAGGAATGTACCTGGTCAAATCAATTCCTGCTTCATGCAAATGCTGCAGACAGCACACCAGGTGCATGGAGGGGAGGCTCTTTACTCTGCCTGGCTCCACTGGTTATGAATGTTCTTGCCTTTTTTCCCTAGTCCTCACCTGTGCTGCAGCAAGCTGCTCTTAGACATTCCTGCTCATTACTGGTCAAAGCTTACTCTCAGAAAGAAAACAGAGAAAGAAGAAAGACAATAAAAAAGAGTGAAAGGCAAGTCTTTCCCCATGCAGTTGGCCCTGGAAGGAAGGCTACTGCTCCCAGGAAGGTGGCTTGTGGGTGAGGAGCAATTGCAGAAGCTGCAGCTAGTCCTTGGCCAGACAGGCTGGGGGCACTTGCACATAAACTATTACAACAGCCAGCAACATTAAGAGTTTCGATAGGAGATGAAAAGAGAGATGTGTGGCTTTCCACAAGCTGTCCCTTTATCTGCAAATGCAGTCGCAGGCTTGGGTTTGCATCCCAAACTGAGACAAGAATTAAAATGGTCTTTGACCTCAGCTCTTACTCTGTTCTCCAGCCTGCCCTCTTCAGCAGGCAGCCTGGAAGACACACCCTAGATGAATTAGGGCAACTAAGTCAGGGTGTCTCTGCAAATACTGAGCCAGTGTTGGGAATTTGTAATTTGCAACGGCATATTGCAGCAAATATTCACAGATGATTAAAATAAACAAACACGATTAATTTGGTGCTTTCCAAGACTGCTAAACAAATTAATTTGGCAGAAGCTGTTTTTTTAAGCAGAAGAGTGATTTTGAAGTGACTATTGCAGTATAAATGTATTTATAATAACTATTTGAAAATCTCATCTGCTCTTCAAATTAGTACCGTGCAAAATGCCATGCCAATGAAGAGCCTATTCAACATCCCATTTTCTAATGCACTCCTAGTATTGCCCACAAATTATCTTCATTGTAATAAATAATTGTTCTTAATTCAGACCATTTAAGACCCTTAAGAAATTAAAACTCTTAATATTTTCATGTACTGTCTGTGTCTTTTGCCAGAAAACTCACAGTTTTCACTCTAGGACTATTTCATAGACCCTGTTTGGACTTCCTGTGAAGAGACACCAGCCAAAATTTAACTATCTTATTACTTTTAGCATTTTACAAATATATTGCCCTTAAAATATACTGTTTTGATGAACTATCTTGTGGATAAATTCATCCAAGGATAATGAAGTAAAATAAGCAGTTTCAATGTATGATAAGCAATTTTAAAAAATATATTAATTTTTAGAACAATTATTTTTAAACATACAGATTTAAAGTACATTGAATTTATCAACTTGTGCTTTCTTCAGTTCACCTATGACACTAAATCCAAAAAACAGTCATGTTGGATTTCTTGCTGAGTGTGCCTATTTTATGGCTGCTGCTGCAATCCAAAATTAGTACTTTATTTAGTATCAGCACTTTCTGGAAAACAAACACAAAGTTGATGGTTATTTTTAAGAATGTGCTGCATCACACATTTAGAAAATACAAATAATACCAGCAAACATGAATGAGATGTACCTTACAGAGTGTCACAGGAAACAGAAATCTGACAGAACAAAGATCTTCCTATCACCAATAACTAGAAGTTGGACCTGCTATTGTTTATTTAAAACATAGGGAGAACTCTGCTTCCTGTCACTATATGTGTATTTTGCTCCATATACAACATGACCCCTGACTTATAATAGACATTGGAGAACTCCTTGGCTTCCATTCAGTTTAGCCATTAAAGACTGAACCTGCAGAAGGTTCAGCCAACATCCACACTACTTTAAAAGGATTTGACACATCATCAGAAAAAACAAAACGTGAGTTTCCTTGAATTCTACAAAGAAAGCACTTGAATGGCAAAAAAAAAAAAAGAAAAACACAGAAACACTGTTAGGTCAGATAGTGGTCTGTGGACAGTTCTGCTCCTTGTTGCTGACACAGCACATAGCAAAACTCACAGCTGCACCAGTACTGCCTCAGCCCTATTGTAGCTTTTAGGGATTTTGCAGGCTGAAACCTGCCGTCAGTTCTCCAAAGTGCAGAGCCAACTGGAAAACTGCATGGTAGAGTTCCCACAAAGGAAAAAAAAATGTGTGAATCCCGTAGAAATGAAAAAAAAAAGAAAATACAAAATAAAGGCTGGTGTTTAATAAAGCAGCAGTAATCCATCCCTAATTTAGGACAAGGCTCATGATCTGCCATGACTTAACATAAGCTGCAAGAATGGTAGTACCTACTGGGTAATCTATGGCATCCGTGTATTTGATGCCAACAGGAAGATCAACAAACAAGTAGGTTTCCAAATGGAATTAGAGTTTTTCACATGTTGTTGAGAGAAGGAAAAGATTTATTTACTTTGTTACAATTTCTTCCAAATTTTATTCCTAAATTCTTTCAGTTAGCCATTTTGGTGATGGGGGTTTTTTATGCTTTCCATCTCTTGGCAAGCATCATTTTTCCCATTTAAACTTGAAGTATGTCCTCCCAGCACACTGATATGAAACACAGGAGTTAAAAAGGACTCCTGAATCATCAAATACACAATAAAGCAGGAGCTGGCTTCCTATGTTATTTTGCAAATGTGTAAGCATTAAAATTCTGTAATTATATCGAGTTTTTAATGTCATCTTGCTCGTCCTTTTTTTGCAGGTTTCCCAGGAGTTCCTCAAGTGCCTCCCTAGCAACTACTAACATTGTAGCTTTCCTAGCATTTCCAAATTATTGACATGCTCATCCATGACTCTTACTGTCACATTAATGACATACTGAACTCTGAAGGAACAGTATAATATTCTCTGGTTACCTTCTGCCATGATAAAACACTAATAAATCAGTTATTTTTTGCATCTGTTTTGTGACAGATGCACATTTGTGTAACTTGTACAGCAATCCCTCACCTCTGAGCCAACGACTAGTGAACTCCTCTAAAAGAAGTACTCTTTCTTCAGCAAGAGACCTTGGTTCAAACATTGCGTGCTGCAATGCAGACCCCTTCATTGCATAAGCAAAAGATACTAATGAAAAAGCCTAGAGGTTGGCTTTACTACAGATGCAAAGTTGTTTGGCTGACTGGGTTTTATTTACTTTCAAATGCTGAGATCTTCTTTAAAGTCACTATTAAAATAGACCTCCCCAACCTTCCAAAGCTTACGGATATTTTTGTTTATTTGTTTTGTGTTTTAATAACTTTGACATTCTTCTAAGGAATTCTTAAGCTTAAACTGCCTACCTTTATCTTAAATAGTAATTACCGGTTAGGATTGCCTTATAATTTTAATAAAAACTATATTAATATTATCTTGTCTAACTTTCATTTCTGATAAAAGCACAAATGGAGGAATTACGTATATTACTTAACTAAAAACTAGTAAAAAATAATTGTGCTCTAAAAACTGAGATCAGGGAAACTGACGTATCATAGTGAGAATATGTATATTTTATGTCTATAAATACATACAAATATAAAAAATACACATAAAAATTTTACATATTTTTATGCATATAAAGATTACTTAATGAGTGTCTTACAGTAATTACCCCAGATATTTGCTTGAATGAAATTTCTGCTTTGGCAGTGCAGGTCCCTTCTCCTCTATCCTTAAAAAATCTTTAAAGGAAAATTTAATGAGTGCTTTAGGGTGTATTTTTTTTCCCCTCTAGCTTTCTTGACCAAATCAGATGAGTGTGTTGGTTTCCTGTAACTGCAGACATGCAGTACATAGCTTATCTACTTCCATACATAATACCATATTTGAACAGAAATATCTGAGTATATGTTTAAAAAACACAAATATGTTTACGTTATGTTGCGGCAATGATGCACAAGCTATTTCTCACAGTTTTATCTGTGTAGGCAATCTTAAAGGCATTTTACATCTGCAATTTCTTTCATGTCTGTATGCTTACATTTAAGCCTGTTAGTGTTATTTAAAAAAAGCTAATTAATTGTATCAGTGGAAAGCCTGTTCTCTCCCTAATTCCACTTCAGGAATTCTGACCCTGTTGTTGCTGATATCTATTAAATTCTAGAGGCTTTTTAGACCAGATGACTTACACAGCTTCATCCTGTTCACCAGCAGAACATGATCCCTTTGGACCATAGTGCCATCTAGCTTCTCTTTTCCTGACCACAGTAATTCCATGTGCTGAACACAGTTCTGTGATGTAGCAAAAGGAGGGCCAGGGAACCACTGTTAACAGAAAAAATGGTCAGGTTAGTCTTGACTTCGTCTAGACATACAGTTGAATAAGGGGAGCCTGACAATAAACTCCTCTTCGATCATCCAGTCAAAAAATGTGAGACAAAAGTATGCATTTTCCTTTGGAATAGGTCTTATTGCTTCCCTTGAAAATGGAAAATGAAGATCCATCCCGATGGTCTAGGCAAGCTACCACTGCCTTTGCAAAAGCTATAGCACTGTACCAATACTAACACACACTTCCCAAGATATCAAGGATGACATGGCTAAATCCTCTCACATTGCTGAAGGCATTTGTCTCTTAAAGAAAAATCTCTGCTTTCACACGAGAAATATGTGAAAAGACTTGGAAAATTCCCTGAGTTGCCAAGAAAGGAAAACGGCTAGAGAACGTAACTTTTCCTTCACGTGATGCATGGTGTGTGTGTGTGTGTGTGTGTGTGTGTGTGTAATGGATTTCCTCGTATACAACTGGAATCTGAGACCCCCTTAAAGATGCCTGGGTTTCATTTGCCTTTGCTATACATGCAGGACCTCCCTATATACAAGCACACAACAAATCCAGTCCCCTTAACAAAGATGCAACCTCATAAAAAGGGCCGCAGTTAAAGTCTCTTCCATGTCTGGGTCTGACTCATGTCCTTGGCAGCTTCTGGTGACCAGGACTATATAAGATCTAATCTAGTTTTCTTAATATTTCTTTCTTTCTAATTCACTGATGTGCTTGTTACTGCTAGGAGGGATAGGTATTTCCTGCCGTGTCCTGTGGGCATGGATTGCTTCCTCAGCTGGCACCATTACACACACTTCTGCTATTAATGCCTAGTACTAAAACAGCCAAGTCTTCAAACACTTACTTCAGAATGAATGTCAAAATAAAGATTTCCCATGAAATCCTACTAATCAAACACACTTCTTAAATGATTAAGGTATAATAAGGCCTTAATCCCTGAATAATTAACAAACTAATTGAAATTCCACTGCCCTTATTCCTTTCTATATAAGCCACCTTAAATCTGTGAAGAGATAAGGATAAATGGGCTACTGAATGTGTAAAGGTGGCATAAATGTGCAGCTGTTAGAGGGATTCAGTAGTTGTGGCCTTTTGCAACTGTAGTAAGTAACTATTTGCTCCACAAGTTGCATTCATACAGATTCCTCGATATGGTTGCCCTAGAGCATTTTTACATTTGGGAAGAGAACTTTTTTATACATTTGTATTCTTAGGAGATGAGACAATATTTTTTTCTTCATAATTAAATGAAAATTATCTCCTGAATCTAAAAGAAAATAGGCTAACTGTATTAATAAATCTGAAGAAGCTACCACATAATGACTTAAAATTTGTTCTCATGGTTCTGCCTTACATTCTACAGAAATCAGACTATTCTCTGAAGTGGGGTCACCTATTTTATTCTCTGGGAAGACACACTCTATCTACCACCCACAACCCGCAGCCTCACAAACATATGTCTCCCAGGAGTCCTGGCTCTGATTCCTAGATTAGCTTCTGGGCATCAGAGGTCACTAGTGTCCAACAGGGCAGTGACCTTGGGGGGAACAGCTGGAACACCCCAGGCACCCTGTGTTCTGCTGCATAAGGGTACAGGCTAATCAACACACTGACACACGCTGCCAAACAAGCTTTCACAGGATTTCTCTGATCTACGAGCAATAACTGCATTTGTTTAATATCTTAAATTACCAAACTCAGCTGAAGGGATGTTCATTAAGGGATAAGAAGTTCTGGCAAGTTTGGTTTATGTCAAATGAAGTAAACCCATAGTGTAAAAGGCTGCATATTTTGCAATTACATACACATATACGTACATGTAAGTATATGTAAGTAACAAAATATTTTTCCCCTCAACAATCTCAAAATGTATTTGTGTTTGGGCTGGTACTAAGCATGGGCCACTACCATTTCAAGGATTTTTTTAGCATAGTATGACTACACTGCAGAAGGGACTATAATTATAATCTTGACATTACCATAACGACCGTGGTTGCTATCAGGTGACAGGTATAATATAGATAATCAGTAGACAGTACAATAGCAATATTTAATGATGCATGAGATAGAAGAAAATTAATTCATGCCTTTAATTCAACTCAGAGCCACCATTTGTTATATTTGCATGTGACTTTCCTAATCCTGTTTTTATTTACACGAGTTATATTAAACAACAAAGAGCCAAGCAAGGTATCTGCTGCAGAATTCAGAGATCTTACATTTACTCTTCATATACAATGAATAGTTTTTGTGTTCTTATTTATCTCTATTTTTTAACACAATATAGTTCTACTGCCTTGATTTAAATAGCATACAAAAAAAAGCTGATAGCCATAGCGAAAGCTATGAAAAGTGCCTCTGCCTTGAAATCAAACAGAAGCAGTAGTGAGGCTGTTTTCTGTTTTCCCATGTTGCAGTCTACCAACTCTCTCACTTAATCTGCCTGAGAGAAATAATGCCACAAACTGAGAAAAACTAATGTAAGAGTAAACGAAGGTGGTGTGTTGAATGAAAGAGGGACAATTATGCACACTGGAGGAGCTAACATGGCTGCACACTTCAAATACTGCAAAATTTTATCACTACCTTTATAAAAAATGATTAATTAAAGAGATATTTTTATGGAAAAGGACATTCCTACAATGAATCTAGTCCAATATTTGTAGATGGCAATGGACAAAATGCAACAGAACAAAGGAGTAATACTTAAATATAGATAGGAAGAAGTACTACTCACATATCTTCACAATATTTCTGGTTATTAACTGTTCAAACCTTGCTGCTCCTGTCTCCACAGCTACAACACTGCTACAGCCATTTCACTGAACCTTAGAATAAAAGATGCAAAGTTTATAGAGAATCATAGAAATGGTGTTTAAAGAAATGACATCAAGGTCAGTGACAGAGGTTTTAGGATGAGAAAAAAGTGGCTATGGTACTATGCCTATACTATGTACTATAGTACCCAGCACTATGGTACACTGAGGAAAGCCAGAGGGTCAGAAGAAAACACAGAAGATATTTCCCTGTGACACCTCAGTAGAATGAACAGGAAGCAAAGTTTGCATAGCATTTTACAAAACTTACTTTACAAAACTGTTCGATTCATGAACTTTGTCTCTCAAGCTCTCTCTTGCAGTTTTCTGTTGCTAATGCTCACTTTGTTGCTTTCAGACTGACATTACACCTCCATCATATCATCAGCTTCCAAACATATCAGGATGGGTGTAGCTCTTGCCTGGAGCACAGCTGTGTTTCTAATTTTGCCCTGAGACTGTCACAGAATAGGTGAAGACTCCAGACAGCCTAAACACAAGGCATCTTTGGACTTGAGTGAAGCTTTTCAATAACAGCAGTTCCATCCTTTTTCCTTGTGCATTGGTTCTTGAACCACAAGAGCTGATTTTGTCCACTGAGAGTGACACTTATCCTTCATGTTTCTTTAGTAACTAACACTAAATATGGTTTTTATCTGGTGTCAATTCTAGAGCAGCAGGAAAACTTTTGAAGCAGAGGAAGATCTCATAAAAGTGTAGAAAAAACCCCACATTTAAAGAATGCTGAAAAATTTTGGCAGAGGCACATTTTTATTACTCATTATTTCAACCCATTGTCCCACAAAAGCATAGCTCAGCATGGTAAAGCCTATGGTGCTACACAGCTCCCTTGTTTGGCTTGAGCTACTCTTCCAACAGGCAGTTTGCTTTCCTTTTGAACAACTCTCAAAAGCTTGGCTCTAAACTAATGACAAGCTTGATGTCTGGAGTTGCAGGTTAGATATCCTATAGTTTTCCCTAAACACCAAACTTTCCTGGAGTGGTTATGATGTCTCTCCAGAAATCCAAAGTTTCAGGCAAGAAAGCAGCCACAAGCAGTTTTTCTTTGGGATTGTTTTGAGTTCTGTAGTTTCATGAATACCCATCCAGAACAGATGTAGGGTAGGCCTTGCCATGTTGGACCCATTGGCAATAGACAGACAAGGTAGCCCACACTTTCAAAGTAGAGCTATTTTCCTTTAAAGTCATGTTTTCCAAGCCAGAAAAGATCATTAGATCACCATCATAACTGATTGCTTTGAATACCTGCATGAAGGTGTATATTCTGTAATGACGCCCATTTTGTTAAGTTACTCATATTGAACTCTTCAGCTACAAAGGTTTTTTCTCCAGTCTTCAAACTATTTTTGACTTTTTTTTCCCTCATATTATCTGTTTTTTTACATAGCCTTAATCAAATGCAAGTATCTGTAAATATGGATACAGCATTTGTCCACTATTCTACACAGGAAAAGCCCACCTTCAAAACCTACTCGCTCTCAAGTAGACATTTAAGTTTGCGGGATCTGCCCCTCAGTCCTTTAGTCTTAGTTTACAATTGTCTCCCAAAACTTCCACTGTTCAAGCAGTTGTGCCCTGATCAGCAAGATCAAGTACTTTTCCCTTAGTGAAGGAAATTACAGAAAATACTGAAGAAAGGCAAAAAGAAGGAAAGAAAATAGACTATTACTCTGGTAAAATGATGACAGTGCATGGGAAGGATTGACATAAAAGAGGAAAAAAAAGTAGCTTTCTTAGAAGTTAAACAGTCACGAGAAAAGCTATTTTCGCTGCCACTTCAGAAAGGGACTTCTGAATTTAAAGAATACTGCAATAATCTAGTTATGTGATTTAAGATGAAATAGAAAGCTAAAGTATATGTTGTCACTTTTTTCTTTAATGAAACGCTACACTTAAATGTCTTCATTTGAAAATAATCTGTATGTGGGTTTTTTTTAAAAATAGCATCAACTTGGTAGAAAAAAGAGGTTCACAATGTGCTTATGGCTGACTGAATCTGGAGGTTAGCTAAGATGTTATCTCTGCTTGTCAGTCCAGTAGTGCTGTTGAATGCAGTCTCCACAAGAATGATGATGCAATTCATACCTTTAGTCCTTTTTTATTTCAGAGTTTAAAGAAAATTTGCTGGTGTACTGTATGCTTTGTTAAAAGAAGAAATTGAGAGTACAATTTCATGTTTTTATTTATTATGAAAAGCATAGAATTCTATTTCCTCACATATATAAAGAATCAAATAACTTGAGATGGTCAGATTCATCATAATCCCAGGCCTCTTCTGGCTTTCAGATGTTTTTCTGTGTCCTCGAGATCACACCATTAATGCCCCCGTCCTGCTATCTTCATCTCCTCTTGTCACATCTTCCCAGCTCCACTTTGCTGCCTGTACTTTTTACACACCTTTGTTTAGGGTAGTGATTGCCCAGTTTTGCTGGAGGCTCATATTGTTGTGGCTACCTAATTCCAGAAAACAACTCTATGGCTTTTTATAACTACCTTAAATTAAGGGTAAATTCAAAAGATTTAATCCAAACTATAACTTCATGAACACCCTCTACAAGCAATTTTCACAATAACCATATTTTTTCCTTAGGGTGTTATTTTGAGGCATCACAATTTTACCTTCAAATTTCTAGAACCCCTGAGAAAATAGCAAAGGAACAGGCACCCATTGCACATGAATAACGTGGTTGATCTCCACTACTGTATAATAAATTCAATGCTTTAATGACATCACACATCCCGTCTAATATAAGTGAAGCAAGCTAATATATGTGAATGCCAGCCATTCCAGGAAGGGCAGCGTTAGGCCATGCTCAGACAACTTGGCTTGGCACAACACCAGAGCAAAGGAGCAACTTGGTTCAAGCAAACCTCATTGAAATTGCTGGCAGGATGTTCCATCATCTTCATTTACAACTCCTGAAAGTTGTTTGGTCAAGACATTTTAAATGACAATTGGCAACATGTCCCTTTTGCCTGTAATGAGTTGTTTGAGCATGACAGAAATTCGCATTGAAGAGAAGTCAGCATTAAACTAGCAGTGGACACATGTAGCTCTAAAGTAAAGCACAGATGACAAAAACTGACAGTTAGATCCATTTCCTTAACCAAGAAGCAGCACCACAGAGCCAGGAGAAGTTGAGCTAAGCCAAGTTTCCATTGCAGTTTACCATGGAGTATTTACAATGTGGGAATACAAAGATTATGGCTGTAGAGCAAGGCATACAGAACTTTTCTGAGCAGTAAGTTCTCAGAGAAACTGATCTTGAGACAAATACTCTGTCTTAATTACTTTAAATTAAAATTCTGTGTAATGCTATTTAGGTCACCTGAGTATCTTAAAACAGTTAAAGATTTACAGTCAGATGTAATTACATCAAACTTTCCAAGGGATTTCCAGTTGTTCTCTGGAATTGATGCATAGCATAAGGATAGCTGTCTGGAGTTTTGTACATAATAGTATTTTTATACATGTTTGCATTTAAAATGTAGTCTATATAAAATACAGGCATTTCAGATTTAATTTGCATGCTATTTTACAAGGGAAGAAGCCCAGAAGTTCCAGTTATCTGATGGTTTGGACATTGAATTCTGAAACAGGTTATTGCTTTAATTCTAGACTAATGTGTTCCATAGCCAAAAACAGGGGAGAAGAGTTGCCTAAGTTTTTATTTTAAAGTTTGATTTTTTTTGCCTACGGGCCCAGTACTGTGCTTTACCAAGTGTCTTCAGTCCCTTTAGCCATGGTGGGAAGTGGTAGTGCGGATCCTTCTCTGTGGGTTCCAGCCTAAGGATGATTTTATAGTTGAACAGGGTCTTACCCTTGGGTGGGCCTTGGTTTAGCTTTATTTTGGAAGTGAACCAGAATATTTTCCAGTACTGGTATAGCCGTGGTTGAAACAGTTTTCCTTCTCCATTTGCTGCACAAAGTTAGCCGAAGCACAGCCGCTCTGATTGGGATGAGAGATTACAACAAGGTTATAGTGGCTCTTTCACTCTCCAAGATATGTGCACAGTGTTGATAAAACAAATCTTGCATATCTTGTATGTCCATGTTTCCTTGCTAGCCCTAGCCATCCTTCTGATGCCGTCACTCAGAGGAACACTGTCTCCAAGACGGAGGAAGAAGCTCTCTGTAAGCCTCAGACTCAAGGAAACTTCTCTTACTTTCCCACAGGTCCTTGCAAGTGGCTGAAGCTGTTTTCAGGATATTGATAAATTTTCAAGATGTCAAGATAATATTTTAAATTTTCTTTTTCAAGCCTTTGTTCCTTGTCTTTGTCAAATCCCGACCCTGATAAGAATCTTTTCTGTGATGATGGCGATTTTTTATTTAGAAAAATTAAATATTGGTATGGGAATTGTAGATGCATTGCTGTATCACAGACACCTAGAAGCTCTTAGATTTGAGAAAAATCGAAATTCTTCCCTTACTCTTAAAGCAATTTCTGTGGAAACTCAAACATCATCAGATAAGGCAAGCGTGTTGAGCATTATAAAATATAGCCAGAGGGCCTTTTATGTTATACCTGTCATGTATGTCTTTTTCTTGTTATTGTCCCATCATTCAAATATCCTCAAGAGAGCTGCTAAGTTTGTGTTAATACACAAATAATAAACAAGTTTGTCACAACAAACTTGCTGTGACAAAATTTCATATGTTCCCATGTGTCCATTCTTCTTCTCAAGTAAGCACAATTTAGGTGATACTGCTTGTGGATGCCCATGGATTCAGAAAACAATTACCTTCTTTCCAGTCTTTTGTGCCAAAAAAGCAAACAGAGCACTGAGTATCATCAACATGAAAACAATAGCAACTGCATTGGAAAAGAGGAAGAAGGTGGTCAAGCAATAGAGAAGGAAATATAAGGATTTTAAGATCATTCCTTGGAGGAATGGGGCCGCAGCACTCACCACTCCAGTTTCAGTGTGAGGAGCTGTCTCCTTTCCAAATGCCACAGAGAATCTGTCATTTTGTATTTAGCAGAGGCTGTGAAATCGCACTTCAGTAAAAACGCATTTAAGAGAAACACAACAAACTGGTAACTGAAGAGGTGACAAGGTTAGATGGACAACACCGGCCTCCATATTGTGTTGTATTTTATCAAGTGCATTAACATAGGCAGAGGCCTTTGCCAAAACAGGTCTTAAAGAGGTTTCAAAACAAAATACCCAAACTGGATCCACAAAGGTATATGTGTTTTCCTTTTTAACAGTTTCCACAGACAGCATCATCTAGAAGTTTGCCAGGGAAAGCTGGAGCACAGAGATTAGGTAACCTCGGGGAAAGGAAGCAGCTCCTGGTGTCTGTGTGTGCAATGAGATACCTGTCAGCTCTTCACAAACGAACCTGGTGTTCAGGGAGCTCACTTCAAAGAGCCACTTCAAATGCTGAAAGAATCACATCGATTTTACAAAAACAAACTTGCAGTACATCTCAGAAAGAGCTGTCTAGATGCCTGTCTCATATTGAAATCTTTAGAGCATAACAACAGTTACGTGCGTTGCCATATTTACCGGTTTTCCCAGATTCCCAAATCCACCGCCTTGGCTGGACTCCTGCCCGGCTGCCGGGGGCGGAGCGGGAGCGGGGCTGAGGGGGCGGACGGGACATCCCGCTCTGGTGTCCGTCCCGGTGCCTCGGGAAAGCAGCCGGAGCCTGCGGCTGCCTGTCCGTGCGGTGGGAAAGGGAGCTGGGGAGAAGTGCGCGGGCTCAGAGAGGAGCGACAGGAGAATGCGTAAAGGAAGGAGCGCTGCCGCGGAGGGGGTCGGGGCGGCTCGGCTGCCCGGCGGGCGGGAGCGGCCTCAGCGGTTCCCGCGCGGGTCCCTCAGCGCGGCGCGGCCGCGGCGCTGGCGCCGCTCCCCGTGGCCGTGGCCGTGGCCGTGGCCGTGCCCCGGCGGCGCGGCAGCTGCGGGCAGGGCGGGGCGGCGGCGGCGCCCGCGGCGGCGCTGGGGCGCGGGGCGGCCCCCGGGCCCTCGGCGCGGGGCAGCACGGAGCGGGCGGCCCGGCGGAACTCCTCGCTGCGCCACGTGTAGAGCAGCGGGTTGAGCGCCGAGAGCGAGCAGAGCAGCAGCCAGCTGGCGGCCTGCAGCGCCGGCGGCGCCGGGCGCAGGAAGAAGCCCAGGAGGCTCACCCACACCAGTGGCTGGGTGCCCAGCAGGAACACGCAGCAGAGCAGCAGGACGGAGACGCTGCTGAGGCGGCGCTGGGCGCGGCGGGGCGGCGGCGGGGCGGCGGGGAAAGGCAGCTGGTGGAGCAGGTGGAAGTTGAGGACGCTGACCCGCTTGGCGCTGCCGCGCACCCGCCGCACGATACCGAGGTAGCAGTGCAGCAGCAGCGCCGTCTGGCCCAGCACGGCCAGGGCGAGGAGCAGGGCGGTGTAGCGAGAGCTGCCGTCCGACTGGGCCGAGCCCAGGGTCCAGAGCCCGGGCAGCAGCGGGACCGGGAGCAGGGCGAGGGCCCAGGAGAGCCCGATCATGCAGCCCGTGTGCTTCCGCTGGTAGAGGGCCTGGTACACGCTGGGCAGCTTGGTGATGAGCACGTACCTGTTGAAAGCCACCAGCAGGTGCGAAGCCAGCGAGACGGTGAGGCCGAGGCCCAGGAGCCCCCCTCGGAGCAGCCGATACTCCGCCGAGCGAAGGGAGGAGGAATTGGGAGGCAGCAGCCCCAGCACAGCCTCCTGGGGCATCCACAGGGCGCACACGCTTAGGTCTGCCGCACAGCCGTTCACGATGAAGGCATTGCTGGTTGTCTGCAGCTTCTTGAAGGAGAAGACTAAATAGATGACCATCACATTGGATAAAGTCCCTGAGATAGCTAAGACTGCGTAGAGCAGCGAGAGAAAGATGCGGGTCCCGGAGGAGTCCTCCCAGAGCAGCAGCAGAGGCGAGCTAGCACTCCAGGAAGAGGCGTTGGGCATCTCGCTGAATGCAGCTCAGTTTTGACTTTGCCCTGTAAATCCCATCCTTGTCTGGGTCAGAAGTTCAGCTGCAGGAGTCCTCACCAAGCACACGGGAGGATGTGCAGCTGAGAGACTCTAAGGCAGGTTTCAGTCATACAAGCTGCAAGGTGCAGAAAACACAGTTTGCAGTAACGATCCAAAGAACAGCAGTGTCCAAGGCAGGTAGGCAGCAAGAGATTCCACAGATTGTAGCTAGTGAAGGTGGGTCCATAGGGAGGCAAATGGCTGTTGGCAGACCAGAGCACGACTGAGGTTTCTGTAGCTGTGAAAACACCAAAAGCAGCAGCACCTTGCAATCGGCAGCAGGAACGGCAGCAACTGATACAAAGCTTTGCAGTTTCTCCTGTGCCACAGTACGCACACTGTATATCATTCCAGGAAGATTCAGCCCTTCCACTCTTCATGAATTATTCAGCAGATTTTCAACTTGTTAAATCAAGAAGAAAAAAAAAAAAACCAAACCCTATCATGCTCCAGAAATACTCCAACTACACAGTCTGACTCTTTTTTTCCCTACCTTACCAGTTTTCTGGTTCTAACCCATTTACACAACTTTCATTTGAAGCAAGGTTTCAAACTAGTATCAGTCACTTCTGTCTGAAATACAATCTATTTACTGTAGAAACTCCTTTGCTAAATACTCACTTAAACTGATTTTTTTCTGATCTTATTTTTTGTTAAAAGAAAGTTCACTATGCTTCTGCAAGCTTAGTTAATTTTAGAACTGCTCTATAATAGCAATATACTTTCCAAATTAAATATTTCAAACACAATAGATACATTGATCCTTGGTAAGACAGTACTTCTTATTTGGTTCTCAATCTAAACATTTTACGTTTCTTCATAAACCTCGGCCTGTCTCAGCCTGCAGGAAATCCTGCATTGCCAACCTGCTGGAGGTGAATGCTGGTGCTGGTAAGTACACAGATAACACAGAACCAGCATAGCATTTGAAATGCTCTTGCATCAAAATTAGTTCCTTCACAGACAAGTGACAGGTTTTCAGGTGGACTAAAAACTTGTTGAAGAGTAGGAACTAACAGTCCCATTCCAAACGGATAATAATTAGTAGTGGGATTCTCCCAGGAACTCTACCCTTGGAAAAGAATAAGAAACTCAGTAAAAGAACTTCTCTTTCCTCTCAAAAGGTTTCCAGAAAAAAAATGCTGATTAATTTTGTGATGAGTTAAGGAGAAAAGTTGCTTTTGCAGGTAGGTTATATGTAGGCAACAGAAGCAAACAATCTCAGCTCATAAGGTATGATCTGTACATTGGCCAAAGATACCTTTGCAAGGCATTTTTAGACATTCGTAAGTCCCGATGCTACCAAATGATAATACCAACATCATATATTAGGAGGTAGTTATAGTTACAATATGCGGTTTTTTAAGTTAACAAAGTTAATTTGTGTGGGTTAATGGGTTATTTTGTTGCAATACAGCACATTTCTTATTCGACAGGAAGGCTCATGTTTGCAGTTGACAGAACTATTGATCCAAAGGTGGCTTTGTTACTAACATGAATATCTATGCTCTCTTTTAATTAGATTGCTCATGTGCTTAAGGTTAAAGACATACTTGAGTGATTTACTTGATCAGGCCCTTAATTACCATATTTTTTGCCTGCTGCACTTTACAGTGTAGATCTAATCAAGTGTCAAACCTTTTGAGGCCTTTCATTGTTTAGCTGTCAGTAAAGAACAGTTATTATAGAAACTAAAATCCTCCTCTTTCTGCAGTACTGTAATTGAAAAATATTCTCTGAATTTGTAACAAGAAATAGCTCCCTAACCAAAAAGCTTCATAAAGCATACTTTAAAAAGAGATGATTAACAGTTTCAAAAGATACTAGCCACAGTAGCATAGGCCCATTAGAGACCTTTAGATTTATTTAACACATCCATTCCTGTCTTTTAAGATCTTATGTGCTACAGCTTGTTCTCCCAGAACAAGATCTATTTATATATGAAGGAACAGAAATGGTAAAGTTCAAGGATAGGTGAACAGAGAATATGAAATAAGTTTCAGAGTATTTATTAAAAGCTACATGGTTCTAAAAGAACCTTTCACTGTCCCCAAATTTTTTGTTGTTGTTAAGAAGCTGATTGTTACAGAGTACTGACTTACTTATAATTCATTTTTAAGCACAAAAAAGGTTGTACATTAGCTGACATTTATGTATTTCATATAATAAAGGAACAGAATTCTAGAAAAAGGCCAAGGGAGAGGTTGATTCCTATGTACTAGAAACTTTTTAATTAGCTGGTTTCCCTTTATATTTACATATCCAAATCATCTATTATTCATCTGAATGCAGTGGCAGAAGTTTTTATTGTGTTCTTAGATTAGACTGTCACTAGAATTTGGGCAACTTCTAAAGCATCTACTCTATTCCTGGCTTTGCTATTCCTTTAGAGGGGCTGTGGAACTGTTACATATTGTCCACACCACCTATCGCAGTAGCGACTTACTGGACAGGAATATTAAGTATTGTAAATAAATTATCATGCAATGCAACAAATCTGCTGAAAATCAGCAGTGGAGTCAAACAATGTTAAAACCATTTGTGACTAATCTTTAATTGAATGAAGGAAGGACAAAAAGCTAAATGAAAGCATGTTGAGATTCTTATGGACAAAGACTCTGCTGTTGGTGGGACTAAGAAACCTGTTGCACATGCAAAAAAGACAAGGCATGTTACACCTTTAAAAAGGGCCCTCGCCCAGGAAGGTTTCCTCTATTCAGACACAGCTTTTAAATTATGGTATTCTGAAACATAGCCCCTACATCATATCAACATGTTGATTACATACCTGACATTATGCAAATACACAAGAAGCAAATACAAGAAGGTTAGTTAGATCAGTTAAAAAAGGTATCTATCATGCTAATTTTTTTTTTGCAATATCATCCTACTTAGAAATACATGACATGCTTTAGAAGAAAAAAGATGATTTTGAAGAGCTATCTTCAGTTAGAAATCAAATCACATTAGTTTGCATCAACAGTTCTAAGAGAAAACAAGAAACAAGGAAGCTGGCTTATATGGGTATTTTATTATCAATTAGCTGTATATGTATATATATCTACATTTCAAACTTTATCAATATTTTATTAAGGAAAACTATTTATAACAAAGTACATGAGAAAATTCTTTATAAGAGGTAGAATTACCTTACCATTATTCTATAATTCATATACAGTATATTTTATATATATATGCACACACATATGCTACTTCGTGTGTGTATATGTTACATATACACAGTTGCAAAAAAAGTACAGTAAATTTTATTCAATGATTTTTTTAGCTGCTCTCAGCTTTGCTTATTAACACTTCCAGTACAACTTGCTATAGCAATTTATGATCTGATCTTTTTAAAAAATGTTGTAGCACATTGTCTTTACTTCAGTTGTAAAGCAAATGCAGGGCATTCACAGGTCTTCAGGAAAAAAACCTGATAATTCAACCAGGTTTTACTTTTTTTTTTTTCCAAGTTTCTGTAGATACTGGGAAAACTAATAGGTAACAAATCTGTTTTGATTTTGTCTTACAGATTAGTGGCAAATCGAATCATCTCATTACTTTCCTTACTATGCCCTTGTGGAGTTCTGAAAATTTTACACCTGGTCTCTAGGACCTCACTGTAACACCATTTAATTCTAAGTCTCATTGGTAGTAACATCTGATTTAACTATATGTTACAGAGCATCTTTATTACTGGCAAAAATATTCCATGATACAGGAGGTTACCTAAACTATATATTTAACAAAAAAACTAAAGGTGTATGAAGCATCCAACTGAGAAATGAAAATTTAATATACTTCCAACATTTAGTGTGTGTTGCTAAGGAAATTGTACACATACTGCCAAATGTAGGTTCAAAACATGCAAGTATGCAGTGCTGCTGAATTCACGGTATATGTACATTCTTACCAACTTCAGTTTGGTCTGCCTTCATTTTTGCAGTATATATTGCATAGCAAAATGTAACATTCTACATCAAAACCAAAACATTCCTTTAAGACAAATTGAAAGTCTTAGTTGTACAACTGAATCATTAAATAAATTACTTTCTCTTTGCAGTGAAAGATGTAACTACATCATATCTCAACAAATATTTTCCCTTTAGTTTTCTTTCATGGTGTTTCCTTAAGAAACATTAGGAGCTGAAAGTGGAGAGCAGACTATTTATCAAGTGCTTTTAGTTGATATTGTAACAACTAGTCTCTCATTAGTTAGGACTTCCATCAAGTTACCAGAAGACCAATTAGTAAAAGAGTAATTACATGAGGCTTCAAGCAATAATGGACCCATTAAACAAGAAAAACATCTTGTTCATAAAAAATTTTTATATCTTTGATAAACATGTACAAATTCTTTAAAATACACATTTTTGTAGCAAAGTAGACACTAAATTAAAATATATTCTAATTTTTACATAATTTTTATAGTTTACCAAAATATTCTCTTAATAGATATTTTAACACTGTACACAAGTTAATAAATGTCTTAATGAAACTCATTAGAAATATATTCAAGCTGTCTCAACATAAAAAATTTAAATGTGTATATAACATGGGGTAGTAATTTCCATAAATTCAACATCAATGCATCTGCAGTAGTCATTAACAAGAAATTTCTCCTGCTAAGAGGTCTTCTCTTGGTGTTAAGCTTGTATTGAAGATTCCTCTTAATGAGCAGCTTTTTTTCAGTTCTTCTCCTTCATAAAGAACATCAATTTGAAGAGCTCAGCAGGTTTCACCAAAGCAGCAAGGCTTTAGTACTGAACATACTCAGACTGAAGGGACTGTGCAGAGAAGAAAAACTGATTAAAACTCACTGAAGAGGTTGTATTTGGATATAATATGTATCTTTCACTTAAAGATAAGGAGTAGAGGAAGGACAGGAAGGAGAAAAATAAACAGAATTGGAGGGGGATCTGAATCTCTGCACAGGTACAGATGAATAAACCAGAAGAAACTAAAGTCTGAATCCATCAACTTTCCTGTATCTACACTTTTCCAAACAAATTCTTGAGATTCTTAAAGAAAGTATAAAAAGTCCTCTAAAATACCACATTAAAACAATACCTTAAAATGGGTTGAGGACATATATGATAGCTGTTAGTATAATTGAATTGTTTCCCCTTATCCTGAATGAGAGTCCAAGTGCTACTGTAAAAAATTAGTCATACCTTAGATGTTGATTGAGATAATGATACAGGAAACATATGGTGTAGCTAATTATTGAGGGGAAAAAAAAGCTACAACAGCACAATTATGCATATGCATAAATTTATCCATGATTACTAAAAACAGATGAAAATGAAGCACTGCAAATGTTTCATCTGGATTAGTAAGAAGTCAGTATAATTAAGAGGAAAGTACAACCCGGTCTACTGTATTTATTCTGTATTTATTGACATTTCTGTTTTTACTGAAATCTAAGGTTTTATTAAAAACTTATTAATCACTTTAGACACTATCCAAACATTCTATTAGCTCATACACAGATGTGTTTAAGAAGTCATTCTGATGAATAATAAGTCTTATATGAGAGAGCTCATCACTGTATTAGTATGGTTATAAACAAATAGCAAATAAAAACGCCAAGCATATTTAAGAACTGCAGCAGAATTAGGGAGAACTACTGGAGACCAACATGAGTCCTAACACAGATCAGAACCTCAGAGTCTTGCCTTCCATTTTCCTACTATTCATAACCAGTCACTACAGAAATGCTCTTTGGCACCCANGATATATAAACTTCTAGAGTTCTAACTAATATCACAAAAACACTTTTCCCCCTATATCATAAATCTTAGTGTATATTTCCAAAGTTGTCTTTTAAATGTATTTTCACATCTTGAAAATCTGAGACCATCTGGATATTCTTTCCTAGGTTAAAGAAGAAGTGCTGTCACAGCATATAGATTTGAATACCACTGACTAAAAAGGGTCTGGTTTTAGTAAAGGCAAGGCAAAAGGAATAGGTCTTCATTAATGAGCACTTGAAACTTCTGCCCTCTTTCTTAATGATCCTCTAAGGTGTCTATTTTTCAGATGTGTATTTTAATAATAGATAGTTACACTCAATTAGAGCAGTATTTGAAACAGATTCATGAAAACTGAATTCCAAGTAAAGCTGATTAACAAACATTAAAAAAAAGGCATGAAATTTAATTATATACTCTCATATGTTGTACAGTAATAGATTACTTATAGCTAGGACAGATGAAAGATGACCAGAAAGCACTGTACACTTTTGGTGATCTTAAAAGCAGTCAGTGTTCACTGACAAAGAACTGTGAACACCAGTCCTTTATTTTTTTATTTTCTGAATATACAGAAATAATTAAATCTAAACAGGATTATTTTCCAGATTAAGATCCATTTATGTGACTTCACATAAAGTTCTATTACTAAAAACATGGTGATAGCCCTAACAACTGAGCTATTGTAAAGTACAGATACTCATTTTTGAGTTTGGAAAATTAAAATATAGCAGGGAAGGTTTGTTGTTCTAGTGGGTTTTTTTGCTTCTGAGGAAAAGTAATTTGTGCTCTTAAATCTCTTCACATGTCTGAAGAGATTGACTGTAACGTTTCAAAGCCTGTAATTGAGATTTTTTTCTTTTTTTTAATCTTTTGAGGAGTTTTCTATTTTAAAATTTACATTTGCTGTGACTCAAAGTATGGCCTATGATTCTGAAAGCATTATTAAAAACAAAAAGCCACAATCCACTTTTACAAGTAATATCTGGATTTAACAAAATCGTATTTAAAATCTTATTGAAATAGAGGTAAAAATAGATGGAAAAAACCAAAGAAAACTGACTGCTGAATTGCAATGATGAGTATAAAATCAGTTAATGGAGTCAAAGTCTCAATGTGTTCTACAGTGGTCCCATGCTGTGTCATGTTTGGCATTTTATACCCAAGTACCAGACATTTAACCAAAGAACTAAGAATTAAGACACAAGGATATCTAATGAAGTTCATGTTAAAGCAGCTACTTAGATCACTAGGCACAGAAAGCCTCCTGGAAGAGAAAATAAGATCCACCCAGGCACTAGAACTGTATTTGCACACATTCAACTTAAGGATCAAGTCAGCTGTGAGTTACCTTTAATAGGGAACAACCCTGTAGGATATAGGGCTATTTGTTAAGATTTGAACATGTACTTTTCCCAGATAATTGCACAAATGTAATTTAAGTTTTTTGCATTGTGCATCAACTCTCCCAAAACACCGTTGCAATTAGGAGTGTTGCAGTAGGCAAGAATTACTGTGAATACACAAGACCCAATAAACTAATTCAGGATATATTGCAGAAAATACAGACACACTTGAAGTGATCCTTTGCATCTGCTAAATTTACAGATCAGTGAGATGCATTAGCATTTGTCCATGTTTTTGCAAACGCTGTCCTGAATTAATAGTAAGTTCTTATTAAGAGAAACTATTCTACAGGTATAATGATGTATATGCATTTTAAAGTACTGCTACCTTCCCTTTTTTTTTTTAAATGTTTCAATCGCACCAGTTTCCATGACAGCTATAGAAGCAAAAGGTGACTCATCTTAAGACTACCCAGTTACATATTCTCCAATGAAAATACATTTTTAAGAGTGATATTTGAATTTAGAGATATTTTTTTTAAAAAGTAAAAATCTTATTACTGTACCTTAAATGTGATTCTACCTGAAAAGAATAATTCTGCAAATTATAATTGTGAGACATTCTGTTTAATCAAAACATGCAATTTGTAAAATTTGCAAATAAAATATTTATTCTATTTGGCTAGAATGGCAAGTTTTCCATTCTTTGAAAATCAAGATTTTCTTTTAGTTCATCAGCATAAATATGATAAAAAGAAGTGGATTTTAAGCTTGCACTGATGAAGGACAAAAACCATTAAGGAAAAATATATGGCTGACAACAACAGGAAGTCATAGTCATGGTTATTTCTTATTGTTCTTTTTTGTTAAATAGAACGTGGAACAGCAGTATTAATGTTGCTTCATTACAAAACAGAAAAAAAAAAGAGTAGTGAATAACTCTCTTCCATACTGGGGGAAAAAAAAGTACTTGCATAAAAATAGAATTCAAAATTTTCTCACTAATGAGTTTGAAGAACATAAATGAGAACTGAAAAAGTACTGTCCTAACCATCTTAAAATGCTCCTGCACCACTGATGTTGATAGTTAACAAAGAGGGACAAATAAGAGTGATAAGGTGATTTTTCTAAAATAGAGTATGTGATTACAGCTGGTTAGCTTGATATCTAACTCAGGTAAGGGAGATTTTGCCAATAAGAGAGAGAGGTAATTAATCAGTATCATTCAAGACTCCTCTGATGAGCTAAGCTAAGTGAATAAGCATAAAGCACCAGTATATGTAATAGACTTCTGTCAGGTACCTTATCTGATGTGCTCCAATTAGAATTCTGTTTAATGATTTCCACTTCTCTGCTTTCAGTGGTGAAATTGCTTGGTAGCCTTGACAGCCAAACCTTAGTCTTGCTGCAGAAAGGGTTTGTGTTACATTGCAGTTCTTTCTGTTTTTAACAGAATTCTGCCAGAAGTGGTATTAAGGCTTGATGCTACTCCATATTTTGCTCATGAGCTTCAGCCCACTGATGCATATCACCAAAAGCAAAATAGCTGGATGTCAGTGGTTGAAGTGGTAAGAAAAAACAAATCTTCTTTGGTTGGCTAATTGGTTCCATTAAGAAGAGCGGATGGCGAAAAAAATTATGCTTTTCCACAAAATTCCACATTAAAAACCCCAAGAAAACCCATGGGGAATGCAGGACATGGGACTAAAATACAAGTCAGTATTTTCGATGGCAAGACCTCTTTTTTTTTCCCTCCTCCTAAACTTCCAACGTATTACAGTTAAGAAGATAAAACAAGCTATGGACTAACGAGCAGGACAGCACTGAGTAGCAGCTTTCTGGGCCAGAAAGATTTTCAAAAACTAAAGAATTTGAACATTTTCCAAAAGGATATTTGAGCCAACTTAGCTTATCAAAAGAAAATCAAGTTGAGATGACTAGCACGAGATGTCTTCATGACAAGAAAATAAGATAATAAAGGACTATAACAGTGACATAATAAAGGCAAACAGAAAGTTTCAGGTTAAAAGTGAAATAGTTTTAAGCATGACTGTGTTCAATCAGTGGGACTAATCATTCAGAAAAAATTATATTGCCCTCAAAATAAGCCATCTGTATAAGCCAGTGAGACACTCACTACCAGGCACAAAGCATTCAGAGACTAAATGATCAAATAATCTACTCTTGTCTTACACATCGTGACATCACAGTAACTACACTGAACTCAGTCAGTTGTGCATAAAATGGGTAACAATTTAGTGTATTCCACTGTGACTGTGAGAGATGCACAGGGCCATATGGTATATTTAGAAGCAAATGCATTAATCAGAACATATTTGAAAAACATATTTCAAACAGAAAAACTTTTTAACCATTATATTGAAAGAATATTACTTTACAGTAAATCAGAAACTTGTACTTTGCTACACAGACTTTGCATGGCATGATTCTTCCTAAGAAATGCTGCTTTTCATATCGCAGTATATGTTATATAAAATATAGTATTTTTATCTCACCTATATATATAGTATATATATATATATACTATAAAAATATAGTATTTTTATCTTCAAAGAGGACTGGATATAGAATCTCATATAAAGATCTTGCTGTATTCAACTGGGTATAACCTCTACTCCTCAACAGCAAATGATATCAAGCCAAGAATTATTCAAAGATTACACCCTTATATCCTTCCATGTATTACTAAGTCATTAAGATAGGGAGGAAGAAAACTAAATATGTTCTTAAACAGGAGAAATGTGCATTTTAGAAAGCACTTTTTTCTTCACCGTTTCCCAGTCAACCTGAAACTTTATACTATGCTTAACATATTTCATTTAAATCGGTTTTAAATCACTTCACAGTTCTATTGCAAGGAGACAACAATTAATTTCCTTCTTCACCACAACACACACAGCACGAAGTCCCTCTCTGCTGTCAAGATGGCTATTTCACCTCTTCACCCGCTCCTTTTCTCTTCCCTAAGTTAAGCAGTAATTAACATTCCTTGTTTTTCTCCCTCTTGCTAAGTCACCTTTATCTAAGAAGGAAAGGCATGCTACAACAGTGGAAGAGTCAGTTACACCGTAAGCCCAGCCCTCTCCCCACATATATTTGGGAAATTTTTCTGTCGCTGCCATTATGTTGAACCTCAAGGGTTTATAAGATTAAAGAGAGACCTAGTGCTAACCTAGAATTTTGTAAATATCTAGATATAAAAAAGAAACAAAGTGGCACCAGTAATTAACTTCTTATCCTATGCTTAAGGAACAAGCCACTAACTTTGCTCTCATTGTTAAGAATTATTTGTAGCATTAAGGTATGGCAACTACCTTTCCAAAGGAGACGACGGTTTTTATTTTCAAAATGTTATATTTTCATTGAACCTTTGAAGCTGTTTGAGAAAACATGCTTATTGTTCCTGTAATTGTTTATATTACCATTTAATACTCTTGTAAATTTTGGCCAAATGTGAAAGATGTCAGCTTATTTTCATAACTAAGTCACATTACAGTTACAAGGTGTTTTCTTCCCCTTAGGGCTCTGCATGTAGGCTTACATGCATATATTTAATGCATAATAGGCAGCTGTAAGTAGAATATGGAAAAAACCTCAAAGAAATGCTGCTGGCAGCATATAATTTACAAAAGATAGAACTGAAAAGAACAAGAATGGACTGACTCTCCAAAGAATTATTGTTCATTACATTCAATATGAGACAATATTGAAAATGAGAAATTAAAAAAAAAAATCAAATCAGTCACTTTACCACTTAGTTATTCAGATGACTGATTGCTCTCAACCACTGTTGGTGTACTACCCCCAACTGGGGCTCTGTCAGTCCTGAGGACTGAATTTCTGTAAGCATGCTGGATTAAAGAGTGGGAACACCTAAAAAGGATGACTCTTCAAAGCAATCAGAATTCATGAACAAATAAATGTGCCTCATTGATGTGCCTCAAAACAAACATTCCCTGCTTGCTGTGCAGCTTTTCATCCCTCTCCTTATCTCTGTGCCTGAAGTAATTAAATTAATTAGTTAAACTAAAGCAGTTTTCTTGTTCTAGAATTTGTTTCCTCATAGAAAAACTGATATGGTTTTTGTATCCATTTGAAGCCTCAATTATACACAGTTTACCTCAATCCCATGCAGTAGGGAAAAACAGTCACGTTAGATGTGAAACAACTTCAAAAAACTGAAAGGATGTGGCAATATTCAAGAACTCCCTTGCAAATAAGTTACTGCTGCTGTTTAAAGTAAAGTTTAAACTCAATGCAGATGACTTGGTGATCCTGAGATCATGGAATATTAGCATTTATTTCCAGATAAGCTATAGTGGATAAGAAGCTAAATGTACTTTTTAAACGAGGAGTCTGAAAGCATCAAGTATTTTAAAGAGCTGCTTTAGGTTAAGCACATCCTACCACAGTAGGAAGTAGCCACTGACTTAAAGAGAACACAGAATCAAGTTCCCCCAACTAACTCCATTTTCAATATACTTTGTATGTAGGTTAGGTTTCAGTCACATGCAATTTAATTCCACAACAGGACAATGAGAATTTATTTTCTACTGCCATCTATCCTCAGAAAGTGCAATTCATACCCCGAGCTATAAACATGCGGCTTCTGAATTGTAAGAGGTGCCACATCCTAGCTGTTAACATGGGGGTAGGTCCTCCACTTCTGCAGGAAAAAGAGAACACAACCCATGAATGATCTTTTCAGCTGACATCCTAGTTACATGCAATGTGTGTTATTAGCTGCTTTAAGACAGAGACTCACCACACTCAAAACCAGGAGCAGGTGTAACACTAAAATTTTCTTTATACTGAAATAGGAGAGAGAGGTGCAATATTCTGAAGTTAATTATACACAAAGCCAATATTATTTCCAGCAGGTAAAAAAAATAAAAATCTGAAGTGTCAGTACTAGTAAACAGAGGCTGACAGGTTCAATTAATTGTAGGCAAAATACTCTATTAAAAACACTGCACTAAGTTTTATAATTAGTAGGATATCAAATCTTTGAAAACTAAAAATTTTAAATTGGTTTTAGATTTTTAGTAGCAGATATATTTATTTTTTCCCTAGGTTAGATGAAGTTATTTCTGATTTCTTAATGGCAGTTTCTCTAGTCTCTCTTCTCTGCATTTTGTATAGAATCACTTTCAAATTGCATTAATTTATCTGTGCATCCTCTTTATACAGACTCTTTCACACAAAAAAACCCCCATAAAATAAGTCTAAGGCAGCAAAGTTGTTGAGGAATGAAAGCTGCAATGTGAAACCATCAGAAATATCTTGCTCTATAATACTTTTCACATTTGGTGTTGGAAAAGGACTAGGTTTCAAATCAGGAGGACTAATCTTTCAAATAAGCCCTATCTTTAGGGATGTTTACCTTTTATTTAGTATGATACATAGAAAACCTTCTTTAAATCTGTTACTGCATGAAGATAAAGATACATAATAAAGTTAAAAACTATGTTATGCATAATTTGAAATAAAAAAATCCAAAGGATAGGATGGTCCATTAAAAAAAAAAAAATCAGAAAAGGTGTGAAAGTTCAGGAGTCACTTATTTTAGTGAACCTTCCATGTACTAGATATTTAAAAGACATGGAAAAAAACCCCAGGTGAAATGATAATTACTTAAAAAGATAAGAGATAAAGGTGCTGTTCAGAAGTGTTAGAGGAAGTCAGAGAATTATGCTGAGTTAAGATGTTTTTTTTGCGACAGTTTTGCTCACAGAAGCAAGGCAGAAAAGCATCACTCAGCTGCCTGGAAGTGCTGTTGTGAGTATGAACTTACAGGAATTAATTGACTCTGGTATGGTGCTGGAGGAGCTGTAAGGCCCATAAAGGAAGGCTGGTGCGTACCCATCTGTCACGGCGCTGTGCAAACTGCTTTGGCTGCTCAGGTTGTTGCCACTACTGCTGCTTCTGTTGTACAAGTTGTTGTTCAGCTCACGGGTATTTCTGTGTGGCAGCTGCAAGCTGCCATTCAGGTGACTGGAGATATGGCTTACAGAAAAACCTGTCCTAGAGCACGATGATGTCATTTTGCTCCCATCATCTGAAGCAGCATACAGGTTCCCTAGAGAACTGGCTAGTCTGGAGTTTATGGAAACGCTGAATGGAAAACACATGCAGGGAAAAAAATATACACAAGGTATGTAGAGATATATACAAAAATGTAACAGACAATTCAGAAGGCATTAGGTGAATAACACAGACCGTTCTGAAATAATTTGTGTTCGCACACAGGTTCATCTTCTAGCTCCTAAGTAATGAAAAGCAGAATTCTTTGTCAGGAGTTCCCAAGTTTTGCTTATTCAGCACTACCATGGCCAGCTTTCAGCTCTGTCAAACCATATGCACATGCAGGAGATCGTGTTAAAAGGTTTAGGCAGTGTCTGATCTACGCTGAAGTACTTTTTGTACATGTGACAGTTTAGGAACTCCTCTTCTGCTGCTTGAAATCAGTAATGTGGTATAAGCCTTCAAGTAACCAAGAAGTAATATGATAAAATCTGAGAATAAAAATAGGGTGTCCTGAAATATCTCAAGTCAGTTACTCTCTTCAGGTAAATATTTGTGTCCAGAGTTATTAAAAATGCATTTATCATTCTAAATTTCGTTTAACATATATAATTACTTAGGACAACAGTAATAATGGAAATAAACAGCAATAAATCAAAGGTTCATAAAAGTCATATTGATTACCACTCAGTATTCTTCCGAGAGTAACAGTATATTCACTTGTGGGAATACCTGCAAAATGTCTACGAACTGACGTAAGTGAAAAAAACCCCCAAAACTTTAGCAATGTAATACTGTTTCTGACAACGCAATCCCAACAAAATGCTCAGACCAGGAGGACAGGTTTTAGCTTTTCTTTGTTTTTTAAATCTGCAGGCAACTAAAGCTTGGCTCGTGGAACAGCAAATGACTTTGTAAATAAATTTAAGCCTTCTTACACCCAAGAACAGCAAGCGCTTCACAGACTGCACGTGTGCTGACAACCAGTGGAGAATACAGTAAGTGCTTGAACCAAAATGAGAAGAAGAAAAAAACCTTTTGAGGTTAGATCCTGAGGATGTGGCAAGTCTGCTTATTCTTTCTGCAGATGGTGAGTTAACTGCCATCACTTTGGAGGCCTTCAGAGGAGACATGGATCCTTCTGTGCTACCTGAAGTATTCAGTCTAAAAGGAGTGCAGAGTTTTAGTGAGAAGTAAGATTTTATAATTAAAATATACATCTCAAACACATACAGTCTAGTCTTTCAATATATAGACTGGTATTTTAAAAAATGGGAATTCTCAAGTCTGAGAACACCAAAAATGCAACAATTTGGCTGTTTTCAAGTATCTTTTCAAAAAAACTTTCCAAATATTCCACTTCAAGAATTTCCCCTGCTGCACCTTATTATACAGTTACAGGCTACTTTTCACTTTGATATTTTACAAAGGCCAAGTGTCCATTTTTTATAGATTTATTGTAAATTTTATCATAGATTTTAAATGTGAATTTGAGAAATAATACTTTTTGTGCTTATAAATTGAGTATGAGTAGAAGAAAATGACACTGCAGCTTTCATGAGATCATCATCATTTCCAAATGACAGCATGAACATTTTCACAAAGTTGCACAGAACATACAGCTCCTTCTAGAGTGGGGGTCTTAATGATCAAATTCTTCTTGGTTTAAAACTGAGCTGTATATATGTTACACTGGACTACTCTATAATGTTTACCATTATGGCTGCCTACAATAGTTTATTAAAACAATAATTTTCTCCATACTTAGACCAGGGGATATTATCATGATCAGACCTTAACAGATCAAAGAACTTGGGTACAAATCTCCAAATACAAGCACAGAAGGAATGGTATTAAACAGAAGTAGCTTTAATTACCAAGAAAGGGTAAACCAGACATTTTCAATGTTAGCCATATGGAGTAATCCAACTCAAAAATCCAGGTCACAGAACTAAAAAAATTGTGCTCTTTTCAGTATTAATGCTTTCTAATGATAGAAATCTTGTCTTATATGTTGTATATTAGATGCAATGGGGTAAAGCATGCAATTTGCAGGTGTTTCAAAAACTTTGTTACCTGCCTATTCTTGTAAGCCAGAAATTGCTAATCAATTGATGTGATGACTATGACCCAAAATGCTGAAAATTAAGACCCAAGTCAAGTGGTACACATTTATAACTAGAACTTTAAAGTTAATACCTGAAGGGTTGTGATATTGACCTGGTGTGCAGTTTCATGTCTTGCAGCCTAAAGAAACAAAAGCAGCAGTTTTTATCCAAGGATAAAAAGCCTTTCCCCTCTGCCAAAGCATATTTTCATGTCTCAGGCTGGCTTAAAATACAAGACCAAGAGTTAAGAGTTATTGACAGTCGCTATCTTAATTTACAGGTAAACAGCAGACAGGTACTTCAGGTTTATTTTCACAGTTCATATTTTTACTGGTTCAGAAAAGTAATTATAGAAAGACAACTAAGTTCATTGAAGAATATTTTTGTTCAAGTCGTAAGTTTTAGAATGCTAGATAAATAGAAATGTGAAGGTTTTCAGATTTTTTTTTTACATTATCTTTTATGGCTACACAGTAAGAAGAGATCCTGAACAGAGAGACAGAAGGGGAAAAGAAGATAAAAGAAAAAATTAATAAACCAAATCTGCAACTAATAGATATATACCTAGAGAAATTTCCACCATAGACAGTGGTACAATTTACAGTTAGTACCACTGCCTTAAACAAGATCATGTACTTGCCACATAGATCTGATAGCATGGACAGAATCTAAAATTGCAAATTACCTCAGAATGACAATTACCTCAGAGCTCCAGTTGTAGCAGAACAAGGCCGTCTCCGACTTTTTAAGGCATTGAGTTTATCTCCCTGTGTCATGCCAGTCTGAGTTTCCACATCTGCTTTGTCTTCAAAATCATTCTGGGAAACATAAAAGGATGCAAGCAAGAGAATATATCAAATCCTTTGGAGCAGTGTAGTTTCAAAGAACTGAACATCTCCTTCATGAAGATTAAAATCTAAAAGACTAATCCACAGTCCTCTGCATACATCGGCACTACTCTTCGCATAGCTCCAGCAGATTAAATGTGTCACTGTACAAACACGCACGCACAGAGGATTTTTGCACAATCTGACCTCAAAGTCAGTTCAGGATGCTCAAGTCTAATGCCAGCATTTATTTACTTCAAAGAAGTCTGGTTTTGTAGAACATAAACCTCAACTACTTCGTCCATAAGTACTTTTAAAGTTATCATCAGCATGGAAGAAAAGTAGTAACACAAAATTTTATGTTATGCACAAATGAGGAAGAAATTTAGATAAAGCTGTATGTCCTGCAAGAGGCACTAAAAATCAACTTTTCTAAATTACTACATTTAAAAAATAAACAAGTAAAAGTTGTCATGATCTCTAGAAAAATAAGTTTTGAAAAAAATTTCCTATGTGAACTTAATAAGGAATATAGAATGAACAGATTTCAGAGTTTTATCCTATTTCTTCTAGCTTTAGAAAACACTAAACAGTCTAAGAAATAGAGTGTTTAAATGCCTATTTACAATTTCAGATTAATCTCAAAATACAATAATACCAATTGTACTTCATTTCACCCTAGATCAAGTATTTTTACCACAGTTCCTACTGTGCCTAAGGGAACTCAGTGCTTTGGATAAAACAGAACAATAGTTTATGCCATTAACCAACATAAAAGATTGACAGAAGTAGTAATATGATAGAAGCTGATAAAATGATGTGATGGTCTAACTGTTGCATTAATTATAGGAAAATACAAATATCTTAGCTAGATTTCATTGGAGATTATATGGTAGGCCATTGTTACCTATCATTCAGCCACATGCTGATAAATTTTGTTTCACAGTCTTTACCTGCCCTACAGTTACTGCCCCCTCTTCTGATTCTTTGACCTCATGCATTTTTGGGATTGGGAATATTACTTTGTTTTGAGCTTCCAGAGAGCCCTATTTTAATGAGGCCTTGAGATATAACCAAATATCCAAAGAGATAATGAGATAAGTCAAATGGTTTGAAAACCGAATGTTAAACAACTTTAATGTGACATCTGTAAAAAAGTGAAATACAGGGAAACAGTACCTGTACAGAAATCCATTCAAGATGCTCTTCCAGATTATGACAGATGATTATTTTAATTTATACTAATAATTATATGAAGAAGGTGCTCACTATATCCCTGGTCTTTCACTTCAAGCAAAGAGTTCCATCAGCAACCTAAAACCTCTTTAGTTATTACAGAGCTGAAAAGGGATTAATGAAATGCATTCGACACAATTAATCTAAACTGTTTCTTACAGATAGTGTAGGAAACTAAAGTTTAAGATTTTTACTATTCCAGAAACAAAAGTATTTTCACTTTAGTTAAGACTTCATGCCTGTGCTCCCAGAAAGTCGTCATAAGGTCCTTACCCTAAACGTGCACATCACCTCATCCATGCATAATACTGTGATAAAGGGATGGGTGTTTATACACTGATGCATTCTTAATTAGAAACTTGGAATAAGTTTTTAACTAATACAAACGAAAGCTGATTTTTTGTTTTCCTTCATTCTCAAAGAACTGAAATCCCTGAAAGAAATGGAATCCCTGGAAATAACGCAAACCTTTTCAGTTTGCAAAATTACCTATGACAGTTTTAAATATTACCTGATCTTTTTTCTAATTACGAACAAAAAAAAAATTATCTGAGAAAAAGCAATCTAATACTAATAAAAGCCTAAACCTCAAAAATCTAAAAGTTATCTACAGCTAGTTATTAAAAGCTCAGCTTCAGTCTGTTTGGAATTTTTCCTAAGAACACTTACCTCCCTGTATTGATCCAAGTCTTGTACTTTCTTTAGGCTGTCACTGATGGAAATGTCATTCAAGCCACAAAGGACTCTGTTAATGTTTTCATCAACTACTCGCTGTTTCTGCTTTGATCGGATGTGATCTCCCTCCAGCCATAACATTGCTTGCTTCCTTTAGGATACAAAACCAAATCCATTCATATCAACAAATTTTCATAAATATAAAAAAGCCAATATGAAAACATGCTACTCTTACAGATTGCAAACATTTGCATCTTCCATACATCTTCATCTGAAAAAGAATTTGAATGTCTATCACAAAAAAAATAAAAAAATCCAAACAAACAAAAAAACCCCAAAACTATAGTTAAAAATAATAACCAAGAACCCCCTGAATCACCAAACGAGTGTGTAGTCATCACAAAAATATTACAAGTACTAAAACTTCATTCCTAGGTGGAATAACTTCATTTTACAAAATCCTTCTGGGAAAAGAGATTAACTAAACAGGAATTTGCAATTACATTTTAAAGGTAGCCTAGAAAACATGCTTGAATTAAATACCTTTGAAATCTTTCAAGATTAATTGCATTCACAGTAACAAACTGATTTGATACATACTTGTGTGGAAGTGTTTCTACAGAAAAACCCCCTTTATTAAACCTCAAAGAACCTAAGAGATGAAGCTTTGACATCTATGAAGTTTGGGAGATCAAAGCTGAAAGGGTTTACCTTTTTGTCAGATGCAACTTTGCAGCCCTGAGGGCAAGATATTTTATATTAGAATGATGGAACTGATGTTTCTTCCCAATCCCGTTTTGACGTTACTGGTGACATTGCTTGAATTTTGTCTGATTGTTGAAACAGTTCTCTACTACCCTTAGGACATTAGAAAATTCTTACTGAACAGTGCTACAGCTCTTAGCTAGGAGTAATGTAAGTATAAGTGAAAAAAATCTGAAGTACCTTTGCCTATCTATAAAATCAAACCAAGTATTCAATCCATCAAAACAAGAAAAGACATGGGCCTTGTTTTTCTTATAAGTAAACAGCACTTACTAATCACATTATCTATTACCTTTCCTCATAATTTTGCTCTATTGTGCAAGGTATTTTTAAGAATGTACGATCATCCAAGCATCAGCACAGTGTGAAGACGACTATTCTGCCTCCAATGAACACTTGTATTATTCAGAATACTGATTCACAGTATTCTGAATAATAGCAAGCCACCTCTCAAATACAGGAGTGCCCATTAGTTGGATAATAAATGAAAGTCCCTATTCCTGCTCAATTTCTCTTATCCATTACAGTAATACTTCTTTCTCTGATATCCTATTGATTTTAAGATGCAAGGTTGGTGCATCTTTGACTGTATTCACACAGTGTCTGGAAGAGCTGTTGAATACTCTCTTTTCCAAAGAGACAAATTTGTAGTAGGTTTTCTTAAAATGTTTTCTCTCATAACAGGGAAAATGCCTCCAAGTAAATATTTTCAGGGTATCAGCTCAAAAATAGCAGCATAACCACTGTAATAGTAAATGCACAATGCAGAAACCACTATGGCATTAAACTTAATGTCTACATCATTGTTACTCACTGCCAGTCAAGATCAAATCTGAAGCTGTATTAAAACCATACATTTGTTTTGCTGACAACTATTAGATTCAAATCAGAAATGTCTCATACATTATGCTAAGGAATCTGTCAGAGATCATAAGCTCTCCATCGAGAACTTATTTAATCTTTAGTTACAAGAAAGAAAAAAACATATCAATGATACCATTTTAAGATTCATTTTAAGTCACAGACTACATATAAAGTCTATTCTTCCTTTGTTAATATTTTAATAAATCCTATTTGTTGACTTAATCTTTTGTCCACATCTGTCCACTTCCAACACACTTGTGTAACTCCTAAAGTCCTGAGAAACAAACATGCAGTCTTGAGATCATGTGGCCCTTAAGGGGACAAAGTGCACAGCGCTCCAGAGGAGCTGATGGCTTTTGAGTAAGTTAGATTTCAATCCCATATTTACTAACCTTAAATATATTGAACAGACAGTAATATGCAAATGTCAGTAGACGAAGCAGATCCTATAAATAATGCAAGATGGAAAAGAATGTAGAGAAGCAGCTGATTCTTATTAGCAAAGAAGGTGCATATATACGTACTCTTCCAGGAAGTGTTGCTGGGGTCCTATAATAGAGCCTGGTCGACATATTCTTATCCAAGCAATGGCTTCAGCATGTGTGAACTTGTAGTGTTTCATGATGTAACAGGCAATCAGCGTTCCTGTTCTCCCCAGGCCAGCTACAGAAACACAAGTATCAACAGTCAGTAGTGAGCATTTCATAATTATCAAATAAAAGTATGGGACGTAAGAAGACTTCTATGTGATGTTATTCACCATCTTAGTATTTGAAGAAAGAATTTGTGATTCAGTATCCCCTTTATCACATAATTGGATTGCAGTGCTGTAAATATAAGAACAACTATTTCATTCTTATAAAAAGGAAACAGTGCTTAGAAGAACGCATGCAATAGCAATCACTTGTGCCCCTCAATTCTACTTCATATTTTGTTTAAAAAAAGGCTGACATTCTTTAAAAAAAGCTGTGATCAAGCTGAATACTAACTTTATATTTATAAAACCAGTAAAAAACCACAATCAAAGTACCTTTGAGAGGACAGCACACATACTTAAAAATCATAGTATGGTGCAAATACACATGCACATCACAGAGAGCACGTGTCTTCTGAGCCAGTGGCTTTTTCTTTTTGAAAAAGTTTTGTTGTGAAACCAACAAAACTTATTCAAAAAACTATTCACCACTATCTATATAAAGAACAATGAATGTTGACCAGGACATAATATTAGATATCAATAGCTTAAAATAATTTAACCCACTGCCCCCCAAATCACAAAGTAATCCAGTTTTAAGGGGAGAACAGAGAGACAGAAAAACTAGCTTTACTACCAGCAAAATCTCTAACTATAGAGTGAGGATTAATCTCTTTCTAGCCCTGTGTCTTGTCGACTAGTAAAGCATCACCCCATTTAAACCTTATTTTCCCCCGAGTACAATATTGGCAATTTGCAGTCTCATGGTGGCTGACTGATGTTTATGCACCAACAACAATCCACATGGAAACTCCCTAAGCAGCTAGACATCTGCTGATAATTCCATACACAACTACGAGCTCCTTACATTTAACCAATAACTATATCCTGCCCTTTTTTGAAAGTGAAGATGACCAAGGTAAAAGGATGAGGGTAGAAGTTCACAAACTAAGGTTCTGTAACTGTACACTGGAAGACAAGATCTGAAGAATCAATTAAAAGGGGAAGTATCAATTTCAGTTCAGCTCTTTAACTTCCTGCTAATTTACAAACTTTCCATTATAGTCCTTTCCACTGAACTTTTCTATAACTTTTGGGACAACCAATTTCTAGTTGGAAAGCTGTATTTGGAATATCTCTGCAATATATTAAATCTGAGTTAGGTCTGACTTAGCTGTTGATTTAACTTTGTATAGGCTTATCTAGAAGGCTGTAAAAAACTAAAAAGAATAAGATTGTTAGTTTGCTTATTAAATGGTCAGACAAAAGACCAAAAATACTTCAGTTTAGAAAGCACATGTATATCTCAATAGAAATTATGTTATATTCCTTTAGCAACCAAACCTGGAGAATAACGTACTCCTGCTAATCAATAGTTTATACTCTCATTTAGCCAAATAGCAGATGTCCAGCTTATTAATGCCACAATTTCTGGTTTCTAGCAACCTTAACAACTTGTTAGCAAATAAAGCATTTATCTTTGATATGCATGTTTATTGTTCATAGGAAAATTATGAATAGCATCATTCTTGCTTCTGATTGGCAAGACATTCGTCTCCACAATGTCTTTACACAACACGAAACATAAATCAAGCTGAACCCTTCAAAGCCTTTGTTCTAAGCATATTTTGTGTATTTTTGGGCTGATTTGCTGAATTAGGCTGGTTTGAAATGCTAGCATCACAATAACTCATATTAAATTGAAATGTGGAATTCATACTCAACAGAAAAATGTAGAACAGTCCAAAAGCACAAAGAAAACCTTTTAGTCTTTTACATTTCCTAGCCAATTATCATAATGCTGTAAAAGCATAATGCAAAAGAGAAACCTGCATCAACTAAATCTCATGTTTTCAAGTTGATATTAAGAAAAAAACAGAACAATGAACAACAGATTGTCAGTTGCTGAAAGTAACAGTGTAGGATGAAAGAACTTAATATACACATGAAAATAACAAATATTTGGCATATATTTAGTCAAGTATCATAAAGCAATATTACTTTCACAACCAGAAAGTGTTATTTGTTAAATGCTTTATTTTTGGATAAACTCTATGGATTTATAGATATTTTGAACTTTGATCTGAGAAGTAAGTGCCCACACCTTTACAATGTACAGCAATGGCACCGTCAGCATTTTCACAGATGGTCAGGAACCTCTGAACTATACTGTCACTTGGTGTGCTTCCATCTATGAAGAACAGGTCATAATGCTCGAAACCAGCATCAGTAAAGCGTTTTGCCTCATAAATTTTTTTGTTTAGTCTTATGATTGATGTGACGTTATGTTTCTTGAAATAGGGAAAGTAGGCTTCAGGTGCATGAAGGGGATAACCTATAAAAAAAGAAAGCCACAATCACTGAACACCATAGATAAAGTTCAAAGCCCTACTAGTGAAAATTGCCCCCCAAACCTTCCTTGAATGATAAACATTAATATTAAAAATGCTTTAATATTTTATTCAAAATAAACATGTTAAATGATATAAAAAATTGTCAAAAAACACTCATGAAGACCACTATTATTAAAAAAGTATCAGGAGGAAGAATGTTAAAGCACAGTATGTGTGAAACACTGTGCTGTCTCCTGTTTAGCCCCCACTCCCCTCTGCAAGGAGGGTTCTATACATAAAGCTAGGCACATATATGAACTCAGCATTTCAGAACAGCTGTCTATATACAGACAGACAGTCAAGCTGCAGATGAAAATAAAAACATGCTTTAAGAGGAAACACTGTTTATGAGGAAAATAGAGTGCTGATCTATATTATGGATGAGAGGAAAGAGTTAAAGAACAAACGGGTCAAAGAATAAACTGCAGCACTAAAGACATTCTTGCCCTATGCTGCAGTAAAAAAGCTTTATTGCCTTGGTTCTCTGTTGAGGGACAAAAGGATCCTCTAGATGAAGATGGGGGCACAGGCAGGGAGGTCAAAAACCAACCACAACACAGCTGCTTAAGACAAGTCATATATGCATTAATAAATGCAATTAGAATCTCAACATAATGAGAAAAATGTAGGTTTGTGATATGCACTTACACTCGCCTGGGTGAGGCTTATTTAGTGTTTCACAACTGGATTTTAGTGTTAGTGCTAATTTAGCAATTTTCAGTTACACACATGTTGTAAATAGTTCTTCAGTAGTAAAGGCAAGCTTCTTTTTAAAGTCTTTCCTGGTTTTTGTTACAAACTTTTTAACAGTCTTCTGTGCTTTATGCAACTTGCCTTTAATTCTGCATATTTACTGTATCAATTTACTGTCTCCAGGTTCCAGGAGAAAATTAAGGGACCGAAGTTTCTCAGGCACTTTGATACAGAATGAAAGTCATTGACTGTTAGAAGAATTAAAACTCTTCTAGCAAAAATTCCAAAACCTTTTGAATTAAGTTCTAGGATCATATATAAAATGCTCACTGAATGATTATTTCTCAGGATTAAAACTGATCGATAAACCTCTTTATCTTCTTATTTGCTGTGACAATTTGACATGCTGGAAAAATAAGATCATAGAATATCATTAAAACATACACCATACCATTTTCAAGTTTGCTTTTTGGGTGTGGTCCACTAAAAGCCAAAAATTTTCCCGGAATAATCCAGTTGAAGTCACCATTTTCCACTCGCTACAAAAATTTCAGAAGAGAAAGAGGCAAGCATTTTAACACCTGATTATACAAGGTTAAAAAAATTACTCAATATTTTATTTTATTTTTTACTGTGTTCTTGCTGCATTAAAACAAAATGCTTCAAATGTAATTAGCTAGCTTATCTATATGGGACAAACTAACCATAAGCTGCTTCTCAGGAATCTCTTAATAAAATAAAATGGAAACAAAACTTGCTGAAGTTTTCCAATAAAAGTTGACATATCCTTTATCTAAGATTTCTCCTTTAGAGTGTTCAGTGTTTTAGGATACCTATTAATATTAACACTGACAAACCGACATTTTTCTATGTTTTAATCAAAGACTATAGAAAAATGCTTCTCTGTAAGGCACTGGCTAAAAAACCCAAATCACAGAAAACAAATAAAAAACCAATTAGCCTCCAAAAGAATTATCTTTTCCCTGTAGAAACTGAAATTTACATATTGGCATAAGCTCTGATGAGTCAGTAATCAAAGAAAAGTATAAATCAAATAAAAAGACTAAATTCTAAAAAACTTTCTAACTGACATTTTGCATTTCTTGCTCACATTTACATAAAAACTTTGAAAAGGTTCTTCAAATTCTGTCAGTGCTAAAAATGAAAGCTTCTTTGGAAATACGTAACATGAACTGTAGTTCAGAACTGCCTTCTTTTCTTTTTTTAATTGAAGACTGCTCATTCCTCATTTGGCAATGCAGTTATTCTCAGCGTGACTTTTAAGGACATGGCACTCAGTTCAACTGCATTATTAAGCTTGTGTTTTTAGCTCTCAGCTCATCAAAACATCCTAATGAGTGAAAGGTTCTGATAATGGACATCACTGTAATCAATTCACCAACTGTTGGCTTAGCTGAACGCATTAGGCTTGCTCCAAATGTCCTCACACAGGGGTTGCATAAGCACTAGTGAGCCAACCTCACTGCCAAGCCAGGACCCCGCGCTCGATTTGTGTCACAGACCACAAACTCAACACTGTAGCACCTTTACTCCCTTTAGGGAAGAAGTCCTGTTCAGTAAGTTAGAAGTATTTTTGTATTTGTATTACCAGTTTTATTTGTGAATTAAGTAGTTCTTTATAGTTACAGGGGTTATTGAGAATCACTTAGATATCTGCAGTTCATATTACTTAAAATTTATGTACATGCAAACAACATTATTACTCAAAAACTTAAGAACTTCAGTAATTTACATCTAGTCCAACAAAAGGGGAATTAGCTGCCTTTATAATATAGTACGATAAAAGAACTATAAACATGAAATAAAATTTCCTTTAGCCTGCTCCATTTAAGTCGTATGCAACTTTTCTCCACATAACCACACACTTGAAGACCTAACATAGCAAAAACCTGGAACAGTTAAAGTTTTTGAAATATAGCACAGGACATATCTACACATAAAGCTGACCATGATGTGTAAAAAAAGAGAAGACATACCAAAAAATGGACAAAAAACTAAAGATGATTCCAAGTTCTTGCTTCTTAAACTCAGTAAGCAGCATACTGTAAACATCATTCACACACATGTACTTTTCACAAACTAAAATGATGTTAAGCATTAAACAAGATAATGAAATACCTTTAGTCAATTATTATAATACTTTTTTTGAGGCCAACTAATGCCTACCTCATAGACAGAATTAGAATTCCTAATAATTCCCAAGTACCATTTATTTCTAGAACAGGCCTTTTCCTTTTGTACATAGATTAAGTAAAAAAAGCAGCAATACTTTAAATTTTTGTTCCTGTTCATTTAATTTTGGTAATTCAGCAAAAGCTATACCAATTTCTCAACATAATCATTATGAAACATTACAGGATAGAGAAATCCTACAAATGCTTTCTAGTATTGTGATTAGCTCTCTGTTACAGACTGCTGACTGGAAACAACAGATACTGTACAGATTTGTGCTATTAATTATGTTTTCCCACTGCTTATTCCTCTTCTGCCTTCACTGTCTTCAACATTCATGAGGTAATTCAGTATGTATCTGAAATACATACAGGAAATGCTCTTAAAATGGACGCTTTCAGACTGAGCAACTCTATTCCCAAGTTTTCTGAAAATTGCAATAGAGGGGAAGAATAGCAGAAGAATACTGGTTACAGTAAAGTAACACAAGTCTAAAAAAACAGAGAGTTTAATATATAGACTAGAGGTATACTAAATATTTGAATATATATCTTTCTGCTTAACCAATACAATTTCAGGAATTTAGGAGAGTTCCAAAGACGAGGTCCAATACAACTGTTCTGGACCATATGTACATACACCTTCTGTGCCTGAAATTTCCTCTGTACACAGCCCAATTCACAGGTACAGCATGGGCATATTTTAAAGCTTCTCTAAGGCAATGTAGCTTGAAATAACTTTCTTCTTCCAGCAGATAAAGGTGTGTATGTTACAAAGCCCTAGAAGCATCCAGAGACAACCAGAGTTTGTCTATACTTAAGTTGTAAAATGGTTGGTAAAACAACGAATGACATCTGTTAGCCTTCTGGGACTTCATCAGGAAATATTTTGTATGCATTTCCATTATTAGAATCTCCATATAATGCCTCCTTTACTAAAAAAAAAGTTCAAAATGTCCTTAATCTATGTGGGAATAAAAAAATTTGACATATATTTGGGACTATTAGGAACACAAGAAGCAGCTAACAATTGCTGCAAGAAAACACATATTCTGTGAGTCAGCTGAGAAACTTTGGATCGGATCCTGGGGAAAGGCTGGGAAAACATGAAAGACATCACAGAAGCCAGAAAGGCTGCAAGAAAAGGGTAGATTTATTATGTGATGCACTGAAATTGCAAGGATATTAATGCTGTGTGTTTTTCACACAGAGCATACATGTTTCAATGTCATCATCATCATCACATACCTTACATATGAACACTGGGTTTTACTTGAATTAAAATGTGTTTCCAGTACGTTTTAAGTTGTGGGATACTGTGTACTCTTATTTTAGGTAAACCAAACACATTCAACTCATTATTAAATGTACAAACCTCATAGTGTTCATATTCCTCCACATCAAATGTCTTAAAGTCAAAAAATCCATGCTGCAAAGCCTAAAAGGCAACAAGGTGTCAGTTTATACTGAAATAAGATATATAATTTCATTTTATAATACTACTTTGAGAATCAGAACTAAATCCCTAGATGTTTATGTTTATTGAAGCCTTTTTGTTAAGACAACATTACATTTTGCACAGATTAACAACACAGACAACAAAAACTACAACGTCACTGAAACATGCTAGATTCATTATTTCCCCTTCAAAGACAATATGATGGGACACAAAGTTGTTGCATATCACTTAAATTATAAAACTGATTCTCTCCACCCCACCATGTGTGATTTTCTTCTGTATTGCAGATAACAAGTAAAAAGCAATTCCCTTTTTGTCATACACTCATTCATTGATTTCTATGCTTGAATGTATTTTCATGCAGTTGGACATAAAACATTGAGAACATTGAGAGTTTATTCATTTTCCATACTTTATATGATACTCTGGTTTTATCACCATAATACCTAGGCAAAATGGCATGTACGGAATACAGTACCATGCATAACCTGCATTTTATTACTTCTTTTAATACACAGATAAAGTTCACTAGACTACATTAGACAGTGTCTATTACATGATTGAAAGAAGTTTTGTATTTGATTACTGTACTATTATTAAAGATGCCAATTTTGTACTGAAGTTTTGTGTATAATACCATATTGAAAACACTTCTATGAATACAGAATTCATAGCACAAATTTATTTCAAAGAATAGGCACAAGGCATTTCTTCAGCATGTATTTATACTGAATCTATTCCGTTCTGAGAAGTGTAGATATTACACAATATTCTGGGATTAAGGAGTGATAAAAAAATCACAGATTTATGATTTAAAAAAATAATCATCAGACTGCTATTATTTCCTACATATAGAGCACCTTTTTAGGACAAAACAAAAATCACAGCTAGCTTTATTACAGAAAACACAGGCTCAGTGACTGGACTGTCATGAAACTTAAGATACTGAGAGGTTTGTCTGAACAGCTCATTTTGAGACATGTATTTCATTTAAGCATGGCTGGCTGGCTGCACTCCAGAACTTGCAGGCCTCCTGAATTACATGTATATGATGTACATGCACAGGAACACCAAATTTATCCAGGTAAGACTACTTTAAATTAAGGCATAGGGTTTCTGCTTGAAGTATTTTTTCCTCTGTAAGTGAACTGGACAAAAATTCAGTAATAAATTTTATGAGAAGAAAGGAGGAAAACTGATTCTCACAGTCCTTTTGATGTATTTGTAGCAGATAAATTACAATGACTGCACTGACTACTTCAGAGCTTCAGGATCTGTAGAATGCCTCACAAATTACAGTCTTGCTGTTAACTGACAGCTCCTTTCCCACCCCCACAGAACTAAAAATATTAAGCTTGATCTTTTTTCAATTTTTAAAAACACTTGTTTTGCCATACTTTTAAGGATTACAAATGGTCTATAAAGTGTCTGTACAGAACTGCTCCTATAGCCGGCTCCCTTCATCAAGATCAATGGGAAATGATGAACAAAATTTAAAGGCTGACAAGTAAGATGTGAGGTAGCATTTTTTAAAAAAGCAATACTGGAGCTTAATATTGCCCAGGACTATTGAAAGTGAGACATCAAACCACCAATAAGATACCTTAGCTTCAATTGTTTTTAAACAATTCTGAAAAGATTAGCGTCAAACACTGAACCAAGTGTTTTGGGGGAAAGTTTGGGCCAAGTACATGCAAAAACTGCTCAGATTAAGTCACAGTATACCTGTGTATTCTGTATCACTTGACTTTATCCACCTGTTAGTCCCTCTTCCCCATGGTTATAAATGATCTATTAGCAGATCTAGCACAGTGCCTTAGGTTGTTAAAAGCTGCCTCCAGCCAGGCCTGGTGGATTTGCATGTTCCAAGTCATGAGGTGAAGTTCAGAAAGGTGTCAAAGGCTAGGCCAGCCAGTAGAAGTGTAACCTTCCTCCGCTGGCACTACTCAAACACAGTCCTCAGTACCTCAGGCTTCATGAGAGCATACTACTCATTCACACACCCTTTAGGATCAGATTTTCTAAGCTATTTTAACAGTATTTTCCCTCATGATTTAAAAATCAATTTAAACCTGTTTTGCTAAGGAAAAATGTTATTACCTTATTTACTCCCTGTAAACAGTCCAAGATGGTAAGATTGTACGTGCAGTTTCCAAATGAAGCATCCCTATAGATTTAATACAAATGAATTTAATATACACAGAATTATTTTAGGAACTTGGGGAAAGGCAGCGCACAACAAAATACATTCCAGCTATTCAATTCCTTTTGAGAACTCTGAATTCCCGAAGAAGACATCTTTTTAGAAGCTTGTTCATGCTAAAGAACTCCCCTACCCAAGACGCAGCTCAGAGTAAGTGCAATTAGATCCTGCATGTAATTTTAAGTGCAAATTTTACATCAGCTAACTACATGCCCTTTTCCAAATCATTTATACTACATTGGAACAGGAAGCTTTGCATCCTCTCTCAACTGTATAATGACAGCAGTAAATAAAGCAAAGCTTGCTTTAACCATTATTCAAATCTTAATTGAGTTACACTGTCTAACAGGGACAAGCAAACAGACTACTAGTTTGGAATTAATTTATAGGTCTTCGTTTTGATGCCTGATTACACATGTGATTCAAAGTTATCCAGATATAATTAAATTTAAAATTACTTAACCTCAGTTCTACCACTACGAAAATTACAATTTGTCTTTAGAAGATGAAATGAGACTCCAAATCAAAACATATTCAAGTGGTAAGAGACACTAACATAAAAAAACCCCATACCAACCACCACCACCAAAAAAATGCATTGTGGAAAAATGAAAAAGTACTTTTTCAGACCAGTTCAATTTTAACAAATTCTTCCTGAGCAGACTATTTCCTTATCACTCATTAAAGAAGTCTTTTATAGCTTTGCTCTAAGCTATCTTAGAGAGAGTCCTAAGAACTGCAATTTATCAGAACTGCAAAATTTTACATTTCACCCAAACATATATTTAATCTATAATTGATTCAAAATTTCAAACTTTCATTGAAAACTTGCTATAAGCAGTATGAAGCTTGTTATACTGATATGCTCCTTCAATCTCAAGTACTTTAAGGGCAGAATATTCTCACCTATTCTTTAAGAATAGAATAAGTATAGCAGTCTTGAACAAGCAATGTTCATAGAAAATGTTTTTAAGAAAATCAAAAGCTGTATCTTTGGCGGTGTCATATTACAGGCAGGCTACTCTAGAAAAGCTTTTGAATAATTAGATTATTAAAGCGCAATCATAATGTTTTGGAAAGGGAACTTTTAAGTGTGTATAAACTTTCCATATCCAAATCCAACAGGGAACTTTTAAAAAATGAGAACCCAGTATTTTCATTACACTAGATAAAGCAGAACATATCAAAGCAGCAAAATATGAACTTTACAGACAATACATTTTTGACAAAGTAAAAGTGGATAACAGATCATTTTAGCACAAAAGCATTTTAGCACACAAAAAAGTCTTCTGAGCAAAAAAACTGAAGGACCCATTGGAAACACATACAGAGCAGAAAGTTTTTAAAAGCTGCACTGGTTTTCCGAAGAGGTCGACAAAAATAAAATCCAAACCCATTAAATATTTAGAGAACTATGAATGGAAGATATGATCATAGCAGATGTTCTATTTTACATGTTATTTTGCTAAAACAAAAGTATAAGTTGTATTTTATCTGTATATATATAACTACTTCTTTGACTGATAAGGCATCTGATAGTGCAGTACAGGAAAACAATATTGAGGGAAAAGGCCACATAATCTCTAATCCATTAATAAGAAATACTATGAGAGAGGGAGAGAAGACAATGAACTTGACCTAGATGTACAAGAAGCCTATCAGAATTCCAGGTGTACAGAACTCCTAGCTCCAGTTCCCACAGACAGCTATTACCAGTGACGTGCACAGGGATGGTGGCAGCTGACATGGATTGCCTCCACCATCCATGTCTCACACCTCTCATTTCTGCTGGTGTGCACCTAATCATTAAAGCAGGTGTGCTCCAACTGACACCTGCCATCCACACACAGTGAAACAGTAGGAAGACTGAAAGCTAGGAAAATTAAAAAGAGTCAAAGTTTTAGAATGGCCAAATAAAAAGTTGTTTAAACCTAATCCCAATTTTCCAGAAACTCAAAGAATAGCAGTATTCTAATGTTTTTTTAAAGAGCTGACATCTCAAAAACTCACACCCCCATCTATCCTTCATGGCAGAACGCAATAACGTAATGAAAACATAAGCAACAGGTATGAACAACAGTGCAATGTGGCAGTGAAACAACACCCAGAAGCAGTGGCTTATATTACCTAAGGCTTCAAGGGCATCATGGTGTTTGATGAACCAGGGCAAGTACTGAGCATATCATATTAGACCTTGCCATAATCTCTCTCTCCTGCTCTGTCCCTCAGCTATCTTCTGGTAAGAAAACACAAGCAAATCATAAAAATTCCTTGTATCCTAATTTGGAGAACAAGATAATGGAACAAAATCTATGCAACTTTTTTTCTTTAAAGCCACAGTCATTTTTATTTTAGCACTCCCAATCCTTTTTGGAGTAAACCCAGGAATACATATACATATATATTTTCTTCTCTAGTTTCCAAAAGTACAGTTGGCTGATTAGAATCAATTCCAGATGCAAAACTTTCTGAAACTTTACTGTTTTATGCTCCAGAATTTTAAACCAAACTATCTGCAGGTATTACATTTTAGGTCTAAGAACAAAGAAATTAATCTGGCAGAAGTTAATATAATCCATATAATATAATCCATGAGGATTATAATAATAATCCATGAGGACTCTGCATGCTGGATCTATTGACACAGTACAGCAATATCTGAAGTACAGGTAAGGCAAGTGCTTGTGGATTCAGTATTAGGAGATGAAACCCATTTTACAAGTTTCAGAACATACAGCAAGTCACAAAATACACTTTACAGAGTTGTTTTAAATATTAAAACAATGTTTTAAAAAAGTATTTATTTATGACAAAAAGTCACAGTATGCTTATGAAGTGACATCTTTTAATACTCAGTCTTCCTATCAAAAAGATGATTTCGCATTATTCCAGAGAAGCATCAGTATTTCTTTACAATTTAGTCAAAAAGTATTTTGCAGAAGTGTGAGAGAGGACAGATGCACGATGCCAATCTTACTGCTGACTACATGTTCAAGAAAGGCCATGAAATACTCAAAAGGCAAAGATTAAGAATTTTACCGTGACCTGAATTCCTGAATGTTTTAAATAAATTACTCCAGTGAAATATCTTTTTTGTTTAGAGGGAGTTGGCTAAGGTATTTTAAGTCACTAATTGTTTTGATACTTCATTTGTTACAAGGAAAATCAAAACAAATCTCCCCCCAGTTACCTAGGTGACTTCCTCCAGGCTGAGGCTGGGTTATCAAATTCTTTTTCTATCCCAGAGAAATCAGTCAGAAGTCATGTGAAATCATTAAGAAGCTTCATAAATAAAATCCCCAAATTTAAACTTGTTTTTTCAATCCTCCTGAATGAATCTATTTACTGAAGAAAACAAAATAATTAAAAGCTAATGCAGAGCAGCTAGTGCAATTTCACTATTCTTTGTGCCAACCTGCCTTCCTACTGATTTTGTACAAATTTCCAAACCATGTATAAAAACATTGGATACTGTCAGAAGTAGTACTAACCTTTACAAAATTCTGTTAGAAATACAGCTATTCTCATACCACTTTGGCTTGAGAAGTCAATTACATAGCGCTAGATCCATGAGCATGCATTTTCTTTCTAAGAATGATAGATACATCCCAAACGTTTTAGAGCAATACTTAATAATACTGATCTTAGCTTGCATAAAATGCAATAGGTTCTGAATGGGTCACACTTTGTTCCACAGTAAAACCAAATGCAAGGACTAATAGTCATGAGGAAGAGCACTGTAAAGAAAAAATACCTTTACTAATCTTAAAGAAACATATTCTAGATTAAATTAAAATTAGTTCCAGACATCCTTCCTATTTAAACTTTTTCTACTCCTTTGTCCACTGTACACACTCAGCATAGCATCTTACAGAAAACTAATGCATGTGCTTACATTTAAGATAATAGTAATTTCTAACTCACTGGGACTACATAGGCATGTACAAAAACATTTAAGTGAAACTTGCACTTCAAATCTTACACCTTTTTGTTCAACTCAGAAGTCTGTGTTTAAGAAAGCATAGAAGAAAAAGGAAAACCTCATTTCATATCAGAATAATGCAACAGAGCACAGACAGACATCTCCTGCTGCTTTGCAGCACTCTGATTTTTGTTGCTGATTACATGTTTTATTACAGTATTATTTCAGTCTTTTATGGCCAAATGTATAAGCACCTTGTTTTTCAAGTAGTGTTTTACCAGCTATTACCTGACAGTACTCTATCTGCTTTCAAAATGAAAAAAATGTGAATATTTCTAGGAAACACAGATTCAGTATGAATCTGAGCCGGCATTACAGAGTTGCATATCCCCCATCCCATTTCACAGTTGTTGCAGCTGACCTCAATACTGCATAATGCTTTCCCTTTCACCAAACCTCTAAGCGCTGTCAATAACAAAACAGTTTGTTTCCCAGCACTTGCCAATAAAGAAACAAACCCCAAAAACCACACACTAAAATCTAACTCTGAAATTCATGTCATTATTTAGAGACTGAACATAATAATATTAAAATATATTTGTTTTTTCTCTTGAACATAAAGTCAATACAGAGTACTTTGAGTTGAAAATTTGAAACTGTTTCACACTACATAACTGGTATTTATGACAATTTTAACTGGTGTTAGCACTGTTTTTTAAATGGAAGTGAGAAGATACGTGTAAGATCTTCAAGAGACTAGAGCGTCACCAAGTGACAGTGAATCAGCCAAAAATAAGATTAAAGTGTCTCAAGTACAGTGTGCCTTATCCTCTCAAGTTGCCTTTAGTTTTTCTACCATAAAAACAAAACAAAATTTCCATGTATCTTGTAAGAGGTGAATTCTGATTTCCTTCCACCTCTGAACTATATTTGCTGAAGCTGTCTTTAAATGAAATACCAGCTGAAGACCTAAGCCGATTAAGGCTTTTTGAGGTCACTGAGCTAGATGAAAGTAGATCAGTTTCCCAGTGATCACTTCATGTAAACTTACCTCAGTACTCCACAAAGAATCTGACAATCCTGCAGCTTCTACTTATTCAAAGTTGTCTATTTTTTTCAGAGGACACTTCAGATATCAAATTAACAAACTTGTTTAACAGTCCAATTGTAACACTTAACTGATCACTGCTCTCTGATAAAGTCTTCACTTGAACTACTCAAACAGAGTTGACCTATACTACAGAAATTATATATTATCTAAGTTCCAGGCTGCAAGACCAAACTCTGAATCACAGTGATTAACATCTCAAATTATTTCCTTCACAGACCAACTTGTTTCTTCACAGTACAGTCTGGTGTCAAGTAGATATACTACCTAAGGCAGAGCTACTGCTTCCAGTACGGGTTCAATTGCTTGAGCCTCTGCATTATGCTATATTTTGCAACAGAGATTCTCAAATGTCCTGAAATGGACACAAGGGGAAATATCTCAAAGGTCTTGGAAAAGCAAGGAAGGAGGATTAAATAATTTTTTCCCCATTCCCTCCTGATCTAGATTGCCCCACTGCACACCATCAGATCTACTTGTCCTTCTCTCAGCCTGAGTAATTCTTAAGCTCCTTATGCATCTATACCAAACTCTACCTATGAGTTCAAATATCCCAAATATCCCCTTCCCTATCAGATATCCCACTTCTTATCCAGCCTCCTATCTTGTCATAATCCTTCAGTTTATTTCCTCCCTCCTCTTTGTCTCACCTCTGGTACAGGTTGGTTACACACCCATCTTCCTCAGCAGGACAAACTACTCTGCAGGTAACAGAATCTACTTAGGCTCTAATCCAGTGCCAAGATCTGACGTACTCCAAAGCAGATCCAAAAGAAACTTAAGTGCTTTCCAGTCTCACACCATATAAGAGAGAATGCTCAAGAAATCAAAACATTTCATTCTTCTAGCAAAAGCTCATAATACTATATTCCTTCTAGAAACAGTCAGGCTTTGCTCAAGAAGATTGCTTTCCTCCCATCCTCTAAAATAGTCAAAACTTTGTGTTTAAAAAACCAAAGAAAACCCCAAACACCAAAACTCATCCACACCAGAAAAAACCCACCCCCACAACCTGTCAAAAGTGCTTTAGTTTTAGCCAACAAAACCTAGGGCTTGAAATACACAGACAAAGACTACAAAGGAATTCCATTCCAGAATACTTCTTACTCTCTAAATTTATTGCCCTCTTCTCCTAAAGCTGGCAAATGGAGTGAAACAATTATAATTTTGTAATTATTTTGCCAACCCAGACAGCAAAAACTGAGTAGTCCCTTTGCTGGACATTGTCTTCTCCAATGTTTTTGGTTAGTATGCTCTCCCTTAGAAAATACAAAATGCTCTGTGTATATAATAAAAAGTTATCTTCAAAAAATCTTTGCGTTTCTTCTATATTTTTGATGCCTTCTTTGCTGACCCTAGACTAGGTAACTATTCTATTTTGAAACAGAATTTCATGAATCCAAAGTCATGAGGATTTCCTTCGAATAATCATTTAAAAACACTTCAAAGGAAATTTTTTTTGTGCCATTAAATTTATTACTGTGGTTCCTATCAGCCTCACAAGAAATCACAGAGCCAATTACTTTCATTACTCCTTACCAGTCAAGCAGAAACAGTGACTTTATTATTACTACTACTATCAACATCATTATTATAAGGAATTAGTTGCAAGGCAAGGATCTGTAGCCTTTGGTTTGAGCAAATAGGGTCATATGAGACTGTCTGGCAAACACAGTATTCCTCTCAAGTTTTCTGTCTTACAATTTTGGGATCTGACAAATAAAGTTCTTCGCTTTGTCAGAACTTCTTTTTACACACCTTAACCTTTACTTTGGTAGGGGAGAGAAAAACCTAAAGACTATATTTACTGTAAATCCAAACAGTAGGATGTCTTTAATTGGTGAACAAGATGCAGCTATTCAGCCATGGGGCCTGATGAGATGTGTCCCAGGGTCCTAAGGGAACTGATGTTGTTGCCAAGCCACTCTCCATCCTATTTGAAAAGTCACGGTAGTGAGGCAGTGACTGGAAAAAGGGAAACATTGCTCCTGTTTTTGAAAAGAGTAGAAAGGAAGAGCCAGAGAACTACAGGCTGCTGAGCCTCATCTTTGTGCCTAGGAAGATTATAGAGCACACCTTCATGCAAGCAATACTAAGGCACATGCAAGACATTGTTCTTTGTCTAACGTAGATCACCCCCCCATGTTTTATACAGAATTTGGAGAAGTTAAAAAACACTGACATTTAAAATAACTGACTTTCTTATGCCTTGTACCAAGTATTTTTTATCATTCTCTGAAAAAATATGGATACCACTAGCTCGGTGAACTTCTTGGGCTTTGGAGAGCTATCAATGACCTGGTTAACGTATAAGCTCTTTGCCAATAAAAGCTATCACTGATTTAATACCTCCTTAAAACATGTGTTTAATGGTTTAAGATTTCATAGTCAAACTGGTCTTGACATAATATCTACCATCCCAACAGTTTACACTGCATCTGGCTCCTATACAAAGTATGAGAACAGCTAATCTGATCTTCCTTTGCTGAGTGGTTGAAGAATCAGATGAATTTGATACAGACAAGGTAGGCCTACATTTACAAATGCACTGGCTGACAGTGAACACTACTTGTAAAATGCTGACTCCCCTGAAAAGGAGGATATTGACCTTCTTGCAGTTGACTTTTATTGCCAGTGTTTGCATAGGAATACCATGAGGTATTCTCATTCATAAGGCACAAGGGCATAGTTCACACCATGAAAAAAATTTGGAAGTCTCTTTATTAGATAGGTGTGACAGCTAAAACTCCCTAGATTTGGGTCTCAATATGATCTTAGTACAGAGAATAAAGACAGATTGATGGAAATTATCTATGATTAATTGAAAACATTTAATAACTCGAATATCAGCGCCTGTTCTGTAAAAGAGAAAATATAACAGCATACAACTCCCTTTATTCCTCTAACTCTACCTACTTACAGATTTAAAATATTTGAATGAATTCCAAATAGTAAAACATGATACATGATGAAGAAAAGGTTTAATTGCTAAATTGCAAACATGCTGAGAACTATTTTAAAAAACTGACAGTTTGCAAGGAATCTTACTTGAAACTTGTATCAATCTAAATGATTTATTTTCACAATACAAAGCAAGTAATACCACCAGATGTAAAAATTATTTTTTCTGGACATCAGTCATTTTGATACAATGTCTGAATCAGAAACGAAACCCTTTTTTAGGAAGGCAATCTGAAAAAAATTTATTTAGCAAAATCCAAACCAGAAAAGCTAGGCTCATTTCTTGTGTTCACATACCTAAATGGAAGATATGGTGGATTAGATCCAGACAGAAGTGTCCTGTAAGCCTCTTCTGGTGTTTTCTTCAAGTATATTACCTAAAAGGGATGGGGGAAGAGGAAAAAAAAAAATCAGCCCTGAGCCTGAAAAGTCATGAACCAGATGTTAACTTCCCTCAGCCCACTAAACTCCTAAGAATACATACTGTACTCCCTCATGAGCTACTCCTATGGACATACACAGGTCAGAAAAGAGATACCTACACAAAGAAATTATTCAGAAATCAATAGAAGTCAACAGAAACTGGAATTTCTGGTTTGTGTCATTCCTCTACTTTAAAAAAAGAAAATGGAAAAAAAAAAAAATCACATATTGCTCAACTGAGAGAGTTTAGGACAGACTCGACATCATATTAAGATGAAAACCACGTATCTATACTGGGAGTTCTCTCTCTAAATGAGTCAAAATACCATTGTGGCAGCTGACTAAGGAAACATTTCTCCACCACATCTCAATGGAAGATTTTCCAACAAAAGTATTTTTTGATTCCTAATTGTCAATATCAAACTACTAATTAGCAAAAATATCCAATTCAACAAGCTGAACATGTTACTATGAGACCAACATACAGTTAATATAACACCCAAAGCCAAGGTTCATTCTTCTAATAGCTGCACTGGCTTAAGTAAGAAATACAAGTACATATTTTTGAATTTCAATTCCTATTTGTACAGTACACTTAGTCCTAAAATAAACCTAACTCAGAATACATATTAAGCAAGTACTTCATTTACAAAACATGAAATTCATTCAGTTTGGAGTGGCATATTTCACACATATAAACATTTATTACAAACCAAGCCACATGATTTTCCTAGCCATTTCCCTCCTGTTCACCTTACCACCAGCATCTACATGGCTACTTTACAGCTCTACACACATTTTACTGACTGTAAAGTACTCTAATAATTATTTTCTTAACCAGCACACAGGTGAGCTCCTGATCTAAAAGCTCTATTCAGCTTTTGACCTTGAGCACATTAGAACATAGGTAAGTGATGGTCACTCCCAGAATATCTGCAATTAGCTTTTTGTCCCAAGTTAATGGCATTCTTAGTACTCTGTAAGATGTTGTCACATTAGGTAGATTTTCTTCCATTTCTTCCTCAAGCATGGACAAATCAGACAGCAAAGACAAGATAAGGATTAAATAAAACACAAAAAATTGACTAAAATAAAACAGTTTGAAAAACTCTTTGCCACTATGCAGCAAATAGATGGTCCAGAATAATCTCTTTTTCAAATAAAACCTATTTGAGTGCTTTGAACAGCTAGTCCAATTTTGGACCAAAACCCTCTACACAAACTGATCTCCATTCAAAAGATCAATCCCCTAACTTGGAATTGTATTTTAGTCTCAGCCTCCAATGTTGCTGCTCCACTCACCATGGTCACACTGACAGCATGGATCAGTATTGAAATGGTTGAAAGATAAGCTTCCCACAATTGTGACACTATGCTGGCACGTGATGTGTAGCAATACAGGCCAGATATACCCACTGTCAAGAAAACTCATACCATATGTCCTAAAAAGCTTGCAGAACAAAAAGGGAATTAGTATTTTGCAAGCCCATCTTAACACTTATCCACAATATTTCAAATGCAGTTGGGATTCATCTTGTTCCCACCTGCATCTGCCATTTTAATATTAGAAGTATTTGGAACAGTTCCCCTTTAGAGCTGCTGCGTTACCACAAGAGTTCTGCGAAGAAACCTAAAGCAAGCTGCAGAAAGGTGTACAGAAGAGGCTGCACACGCTGCAGTGACTGAAAAGCCTTTGGACTTGCTGACCCTCCAAGGGAAGGATTACAGGCTTGAGCAGTAGTGTGACATGCTTAGACTACCAGCAAACAAACCTTTAAAGTTTCAAGTAGGGCTGAGATGTCCGATTTAAATTTTTACATTAGGAAAAAACTCCTGCAAGCAAATCACTGAACATGCCACAGTAGTTTGCTATTACCCAGTCATTTGCTGCAATAAAACTACAACCTTAAGAACTCAACAGCTTTTCTCCTTTCCCAGTATAACAGAAGTCTAATAAATGCTGGTACTACCAAAATATACAGTTAAAGTAATCATGAGAGTGAAATATGGCCAGCCCACCTGCTATCTACAAGGAAAAGGAAAAAAGGCTCACTCTTCCCAGGGTTTGCCACAGTGTAAAAGCATGTTCCATCGAGAGTGCTTAAAAGTCAGATTTTGGCCCACTAATCAAGTTTTAGTCTCTGAAGAATTGCAAGAGGTAACTACTGCTTGTTTCTTACAGGGTAGAATTAAAGCTCTAGATCTACCAGAAGCAGCAAAGTGTCATATATCCGTGTTCTCTCTTCCCTCTGCCCCATTTCTCTAGGAGTACAAGAGCAATCACTGATATAAACAGACCAGTATTCCTCCTGCTCTTCTCTCCCAAGGAATTCAATCCTTACTAGACAGAGTACACAACCAGGCAGGTGTTCCTCGGTTTCCAACCAGTAAAAAAACATACCCTAAGTATATGGAAAGAGAGACCCAGCTCACCATTCATATATGTGTTATCAGACAGGTGAAAATGCACTCTCCTTCAAGATTTCTCCAAGAATTAATTATTTGATAAAAAGTGGGGAGTTAAGCATAATTTAGTTAGACCTACCTACTTTCACTCATTGTCCCCCCAGAAACTAAGTACAAATTGAGTCAAACCAGGCTACTTTAGTTTTGGTATGCATGAAAGGACTTGTATTTCAAAACAATTTTTAAAGACTTCTTTTTTAAGAAACGATTAACTATTGTGGAAGGCTAGATTAAAAATCCTAACAACTAAAATCTCCAAAGAGATGAAAAGAAAAGCTGAACAACACTAGCTTCCATATAGTCTCTGTTGTGCCTGATAAGATTTTGCAAAACCTAGTAGCACCCTGTTTCTGACCTCACTGACCAGTTTGTGTTGTAGTCTTGGTCATTTATGAGGAACCTCTGCATGATCAGGGAAGTCTGCATGTTCTTCTGTTCTTGTAACACTTTAAATATTTTTTTCTTAATCTGAATTTGTGACAGAAGTGATTTTTGTGGAATTCTTAAGAACAAGGACAATATTTTAGCAACCGGGCATGCTTAAAAAAGAAGTACTGGAAGTCCACTGTAAAAACTGAAATTTATCAAATGCATCTTCCTGAGATGCATATTGCCAGTGAAGTTTTAAGATTTAACTTTCACTCACATCTCTTATTAAAATATTTAAATAGCTATAGGGTCTAAGTAGCTGTTTAATGGAACAATCTAAGTTGCATAATCACCACTGGAAACCCACTCCTAGAACCTGATCCACTGCTTTCCATGTTTCATTTTACACTTAATGTTTTAACACCAGGACAAATAAACCAAGCCTTCTCAATTAACTTTCACATACTGGTAGAGTTCACAGCTAAAAGATTTTCTAGGCTCAAAAAGCTTGTACAATCATAGAAAATAAACTGAGAAATCAATTCAATAATCACTATGCTTCTGGTCTAGTAACTTTAAGAAAGGCTTAGAGAAAAATATTTCTCCTTCCCAGTATGAATCCCGTTCCTGCCATGAGAAGCAATTAATCCTAAAACAGCCAAGTTTAAATGTAAGTTTGTGGTTTGAATTTTCGACATTCAAGAAAATGGTATCCTGTGGAAAATGTGCAAATGATCTGCCAAAGCCATTTCATGTCTAGTAAAATAAATGGAGTTAAGGGGCAAAGCCAGGGTTTCCCTAAAACTCATGCAGCAGAATTTCCAAAGACAGCTTAGAGAAGAATGAAATGACAATCTGCATCCATCCCTTGAGAAGCTGTTTTACACACAGCAGAAGTCTCTTAAGGAAGGTTAGGAGTATCCATGTGATCAATAATACTTACAGCATATGCACCTATTAAAAATGCTGCGTTTGCTCGTTTCCGCTGGTCAAAACTGGTGTAGTACACTATCTTCTTTCTTGATAGACTGAAATACTGTTTAAAGAAAGAAACAAACAAAATATCACAGTTACTAAGAAAAGAATGCACTTTAAGAACACTTCAAAAAAATCCCTTTTCCCAAACTGAAAAAAAAATACTAATAAAGGGATTCTTAAAATTAAAGGAGAAAAAATTACTGATACCCTGAACAATCTTCTTACATCACAGATAAGAGTACAGGGAAGCAGCCACTGTATCAGGGCAGATCTCTTTGTTAGCTGTAAAAAAAAATTCTATAAAATGCAGCTGAACTAAAATGTTCAGTATAAAAAACTGAATTTTTTTCCCCAAGTTTAAGTATTTGAAAGAACAGCTTATGAACACTGATTAAAGACATTAACATTTACAGACTAAAACTTCCTCCTATATGTTGAATCTCTTTGCATATAATTCTGTGGAGAAGACAAAAGAAAAATTGAAGCAATCAAGTTAAGTTAAAACACTCTTCCATATATACTACCTAAAAATGGGGTAATGGACATCTTCAGAAAACTTCAACAGCAAGAATTGATTCAAAATGGAAAAAAAAAGAAGAAAAAAAAAGAAAACATTGCCTGGAAAAAGGGCTAGGCAAAGACAAAACTAGTGATACTTGCAATTCTTCTTTCTTTAGGAAGAAAGGAAGCCTCTGTCAGAATCCTGTGGACAAAACTCCCATTGAAAACAAAACCAACATGCACCAGAACAGAACAATAATGACAAACTGCAGCAAAACTATTTAAAGCCAGAAAGAGACAAAACTGTCACTTAGAAGTGGCAAGTTGGACAATTTACTGCATTAATAATTTTTTGGCTTCATGAATTGCTACCACTGTGATGCATGTTTGTCCTGACAGATTTTTACAGTACAACTCCAGTTTTGAGGAAGTTATCAACAAATATTCTGGTTTCCGTTTCTAAATATTTGAAGCACGTTCTATTTTTAAAAGTTGCACATTCTATAAAATGCTCTAATACCAACGCTGCTGTTACCTGGCTTCACTGTTGACACTTGGGAGTGGAACATACAGTACCTGCTGCACAATAGTATTTTATTTGTTTAAGTAGTGCCAATTGTATCTCACTTCCAGAGATCTGTGTCTACTCTCACCTTAACTCTTGTTGCAGATTTTAGAATAACTTTAACCACAGAATCAAATTTTGCAAAAAATCAAATAGCTGATAAACTCAGGAGAAAACTGATATAGGTATCACAGCAAGCTTCTTACTCCCAACCCCCAGCAACAGCACCTTTTATAGCAGTTCTAACTGTACATTCCAGTCTGGTCTTATTAGCCACAACTTCCAGAGGTAGAAGGAGTGAGAGTTAATGCAACTCAGTGTGTCTAAATGGGATTGTAATTCCCAAAATAGCTGGTTGCTGTTGATTGGAAGAAGCTGTATCTAGAGACCAACAGCAACATCTCTCTCAGTGTATATGCAAACATACAAAGCACAAGTAGTTATTTAATTAGTGAAGTATTCAATTATTATTAAAACTTGACAAAATTAATCCCAGTATTTTAAGATTCCTCCCTTCTTCCCCCTCCTCAATTTTTTAATTTTAGTGTTCTCTAACTGCAATTCCACCCATGATGTGTAGGTGGGATAAGATTACAGTAGTTATGCAACAGTGACAGAACTTCAATTATAACTTATTGACTACTACTTATTTTAAAGCAAAGTTCTTTGCAGCAGTTTATAGTTCACCAAACCCACTATTTTAAACTGCAAAGCTAACTAGTCAGAAGTTCTATGTAATGAGACCATAGTTCTTGTTCTATTTTATGGAATGGATTCTTTTATGTTTTGGGTATATCAAGTCATTTCAGTTTTGAGACACTTCGTACCTGACGTAGTGAAAACCAGAAGTTTCCAGAACATTTTAATGAAAACAATGTATCAGTTTTATTGCATAATTTTCAAAATGTAAGGTTATATGATATTCAAAAAACATATCCTGACTAAAGCTTTAACACAAAATTGAACTTAACATTAATTGACATTAACAGCTTATAGCATAGTAGCCAGTGGAAAATGGCAGCATGATTTAACTTTTCCAAAGCCTATAAGACAAACCACTGTTTTTATTTGCCCACTAGTTACAGAAAATCAAGTTTTACAATAAGTGTTTCCTGAAGTGTCAATGCAATGCCTCTCTTAACGTTAACATGCAAATTGTTTACTCAGTACACTTTAAATATCAATACTAAGCTATATGATCTACTTACAAAAATACTGATTTTCTCACCATACTTAATAAGCTATGTGTCCTCCTTTGGATAGATTCAATGATAACAAGCTTTCAAGACAGTTCTGGAAGGTAACTCTTTTTACAGCTCCAGAGCTCCACCTGAATGGATTAAGGCTTTAGTTCCCTGAGACACTGCTCAACTCTGAAGAACCAGGACTGTTTCAACAAGAACTTTTGCAATACAGGTTATCCTACAGAATAGCCAGACCTTAGATAACATAGTTGTGAGTAATCTTCTTTCCTAAAACAAAGGCACGCATTATGAAGCATTAAGAGTATTCTTCTTTACCAGTAAGAAAATTTTAGCAGTTTCACACATCATTAAAAGACAAAATGTAACAACAGTATCTGTCAAGATATATCCCAAAGGAACATACTAAAAGACAGTCTTTTGAATTAAAAGCAGAAGTTCCACAGAAAGCATGGCAGGTTTTGGTTTAGGTGATAAAACTAATTTATAAGATTACGAGAGGGTTCCAGAACATGTTATTTTCATTATAAGATTACTTTTTTTTAAAAATAATAGATAAGTTCCTGTTTCTTGCAGGTCTCAAGAGAGATTTACTTGCAGAGAAACTGATGACAGGCTTAGAAAGTGCCATGGTAGACCGTTACTAGATTGTGAGCTGCGTAAAATCACCAGATTATTTGTCAGTATTTCATATAATGGATATGGTTAAACACAGTTGTACTGTTCAAGCAAGAAATTACTGCAGTATGTTTAATAAGCCTGGATCTATGCAAATTATATTTTTATACATAGAGAGATGTATATATATGTAATATGTACACGTAAATAGCAGTGAATACAAGGGTGGCAAATTGCATAGAAAATGGTTTATTAAAACGGGCACTCAACCCTGTCTCAAAATTTAGGTTGTCCTAAGGAGATGCTTGCAATTACTACAGTTCCACATGTATGCCCAACAGTTTATTTATATTAAAAAAACAAATAAGCCAAACTCCTCTGTGACTCAGCAGCAATACAGTTAGCACACAAAAAATATTAACCCCATAGTTCATAATGCTGCCAGTGTTTTTCCTCCCCTGCCTTTGATCTTCAATATTCATATCATTTATATCAGCAGCACTCCCTGATCACCTCTGCTCCTGGATTTATTGAGAATGTGTAAGGCCATACACACATAAAACACAGAAGGTTTTTTAAAGCAGTTCTTATGAAGTCAGTTGTTTAAACAGAAGAAACAAAATCTTTCTTTCATAAATGAACCCCAGTTGCTTAGTCAAGCATTTTTTCCCCCTACAGAATTCAAATTATAAGTAGAAAGATAGCACAGCCAAGCATTTTTTCCTTGCTGTTGACTTGGATAGTCAAAATCATCTCCACAGCAATTGAAGCATTACAAACAAGGTCCAAAAGGTTTTCCTGTAAGGCATAACCACGATTTTACCTCAAACTTTCTTGGCAAATGGATATCTAAATAAATTCTTCAGCTCTTCAAAACAGAATTATTTACTGTTTTTAATATCAGTCAGCACAGAGTTACCATAGTTTACTTTAAAATGTTGGTCTGCCATTAGCACATTTCAAACTGGTACTCTTCTCCATCCTCACCAGTTGCACAAGAAAGGAGAGAGGAAAACAGAAAACTGCCTCTAATGTCTAACTTCTCTCCCAAACCAGAAATAGATACAGCTGAAAGATTTGGAAGGGAAGTTTGTGGGCTTGTTTGTTTTAATGAGATCTTATACTCTCATTTCTCCTGTTCCTATTCACAGAAGTTTCAAAATTAACAAGTCTAAGTCTTAATTCCTTTTGAGACAGTGTATCCATACAAAATCCATCACGTTTGTAATTTGGTTTTTGTGCCACACTTCAAGACTCTTTTCTTAAGAAAAGCACATGAAGTGCTTACCCAAGCAAGTATATACCAAGTCATCTGGGCTTAAGCACTGTGATTGCCTCAGGGTCCCAAAAGCGTTGTAGTATGGCAATAGCAACCATCCCATCATAATCTCCAGCATCTTTTACTTTCTATGATCAAACACTTCCTGCTGCTGGTCACAGGGAACTCTTAATGCAAGGATATGCAAACAGCAGGTTGCCCCGACAGGACTATCTCGTGACCCGAACTTCCGTCTTACACACGGCTACTTCAAGCCTCAGAACTCCTCTTTGGGACACTTGTGAAGGGCAGACATGGGAAGATGAGGTGTAGAAGGGTAGAAACTGTGAATCCGTAATTCTTGATGAGCAAAGCTGAGCAGCAGTCATTTAGCAAGGCCTGCAGATGTGTGCTTCTGATACATGCAGGTACATGTACGTGCTTCAGCCCTGGGACTCGGTCTTACAAGACTACTTACTCTCTGCAGGTAGTATCTAAAATAGGTCGCAGTCTGGCATATATTTTAACTATTAGAAGAGCAAAGCTTACATTAGCTGTACTGGCCTACCCCGGGGTAGTGCCAATCAGCCAGACTGGAATCTATTCAACTGTAAGTTTCTATACCACTTTGGCAGTATTCCAAGCTTTAGCTGTTTGATTTCAGGTATTACTTTCAAGTGGTTGCATTATCAGGTTACTCTTTCCTCTTATACACTAGTAGTTTAAATTAACCTATTTGGAATTAGCCTCTGGCAGCAACAAACAGCACCTCCTCCCAGAGAGCCTGACTTCTCATCAGCTGTAATCTTCACCTAGCAGTGTCAGTATGTTTGCTTTTTCAACAAATGTAAATGTTGCATTAAAGTGACATCACAGTTTGTTAAATCAGCCCTGCAAATATCAAAGTCAATAGTTCAGTTCCAATTTAGCTCCCTTGTTTATTTTTTCCATGATAATATCCAACCTTGTTCATCATGCTTACAAGCCACTTCTGATGACATGCTTGCCTCATTCAACATAGATGATGGCCTTACAAGAAGTATAAAGCCTGTAGAGACATTCCTGTTCAATACTGAACCATTAAAAACAATCCCAGGATATTTATTAGTTGTATACTTATTTCCTGGGTGAAACTGTGGGTACCTAGGCTCGGGATTGAAGGCATTCTGGTTCAACCATAAAAGCAGGAAGATACACTTCAACAGTAACACATGAGACTGTATTCGGGTCCCAAACTGATCGCAGTCTTAATCTGAATCTGGAAAAGACAGAACTGATCTCTCCAGTTTCCAAGGGCACAGGGAAGTTAGAATAGTAGCTTTACTACTGGTTCTTCTCGGGAGTAACTGCTTCACAGAGCAAGCACACTCCAACTTTTAACTCAAATAAAAGGTCAACAACAACAGAATTAAGGTAAAAAAACCAGATTCCTACTGAGTGAGCATCTTTGGTCACATGTTTGAATGGGATACTGGCACTGGAAAATGGGATGATAACATAGTTATAAGTTTTCTTTAGTGAAATGACAAATCCAATGTTTTGCCAATATGAACACACGCTAACAAAATTAGAAATAGTAGAGTTTAACTTTTTCTCTTTATAAGTAATTTTTTAGAGTTAAGAAGCAATGTACATTTTCACTAGAAGCACTTTTTTTGCAAAAAGTTTATAGCAGCTCCATAAATCCCTGAATTTGGAGAACCTCCCCTTAAGAACATGTGCAATTCAGCATGTCCATGAAAGTAGCAGATAGCATGAATCAATTTGCCTAAGTGCATTGTGCAGCAAATGTTTGTGCAGCAAACATTAGCCGCAAAACATAATGCCATTTTTGATAAAGGGACCCTCTGAACAGTAGCCCAAATTATCACTTCTGTAGTCCCATTTTTCCCTTCTGTCAGTAACAGTTCTAATATTTTATATTATAAAGATTTAAAACCTGTTATATTTAGTGGATGGTCTCAGAAGTTACAGTAATTAGTACTTTGAAATTAAAATATGTTTCATTTCTTGAAATTGATAGATTTCCTGTACATGCTGCAAATCACTTCTGCACAGGTATTTGGAGAACAGGTTAAGCCCACAGCTACATGTTCAGTGTACTTGTCTGGCTGGGATGGAGCATAACCAGTGGTTTTTATTACTATTGTCTTTAAAGTGTAAGGTTATGAAAAAAGGTGAACACAGCCTTCAGTGCCTCATCTCATAAGCAATAATGAAGGCATATTAATTGTTTTCACTCTTCAGAGGGAAAAGAACTCGGAACAAAGAACATCCTTCAAGTTTAGCAGTCACCATCTAGATAATGAGCACCTAATCACCACTCTCAAACTGTATAATTTTATTTCAATTTCAAAACACAAAAAAAAATAGGAACATTGTTTTTAAACAAAGCTTACCTTTAGTTTCTTATTTAGTTTACAGCAGTATCTGTATAACATTGCCAAATTTAAAGGTCCAAAATCTCCATAGAAACTGGGGAAAAAAAACCAAAAACCAGTGTTATTTATACAAAAGAGCTAGGCAAATTTCAATGTCCACGTTGTTGATAATTAAAGCTGCAAATTAGTAACTTTTGCAGGATACAGAGTAGCCAATATACATGGAACAACAGATAAGTCCTTCATTGGTTCATTTAAGAGGACAACAGTAACAATTAATTTGAACTCATTTGTAGCTTCAGTTTAAGATATTCCAGTAACTACCTTTCCCATTATATACACACACTAACTACAGAATTTTTTTCTTCATCCCATGATATGCAATCTGGTTTTGACCAAAACTATAGAGTAAAGAATATCAAGACATGATCTACATTTAAGCCATGTTGACATCCTAGATAAAGATTCTACAACTGCTTAAGATGAAAATATATCCTTACCCAGTATTAAGAATAAGCTACATAGAATTTCTTATGGGTAATAAAATTTATTGAATTATGTCCAGTCTTGATCTGTCTGAAAATTAATCATATTTCTTCATATCCCATCCTTCACTATTCCAGAGATTATATATTACATATACACTTTATGTTGAATTATTTTTCCCTTTGTCCCATAATCCTCATCTCAGACTGTTCTTCCAATCTATTATTTATTTCATGTTGTCAATACCAACTCCTCATTGTTCTTGTTTCTCTCCTAGATTTCTAAACAATCTCTTCTAGAGCTTTCTCCCTCTCCATTCATTGTGCAAAACTGCTCAAAATTTAAGCTTCCCCCAATAATTTTCCTTTTGTGTACAGAAATCTGTCTTGATGATCTTTTTGGTGCTTATAACTTCGTTAATATCCTCTTCCCCACATTCTCTCAAATAAGAAAGCCAAGAGCAGTGCAAAAAAGAGACAACTGTGTTAGTCTGATCACTGTCTAAGACAAGTAGCCTGCCTGCCACACCAATGCTATTTCAGTATCATCTACTTTACAATATCAAGTAACAATGTAAGTGTTGGTTAAGATTCAGTTCAGCCCTTCAGAACAAAATATTAAGATGTAATTACAGAAGCTAACTAGCTGGATGACAGAGCAAGCTATCCAACTACTAGGACTTTATTTGCAGGTTGTACAGAAGTAACCAACTCAAGAGGAAAATCCAGTGGCAGTAAAGCAGGGCTTAACTTCAGAACTCCATCTCAGCTAAGTCTCCAGATGCAGTCAACAGTTATAGGTATTTTTAAAATAAAACCCTCCATATGATTTTTCAGAGGTGAAATAAAAAAGTTCTAGGGACAAGTATGAGTTATGACAAAAAAGAAATTAAAACTGGAGCTCTAACAACACTGTAGCTTCTAGAAAAGCCATATAGAAGGCTTACTAACATCTGTCCCCATACTGCTGCACTAACACCTTCTTCAAATAAAAAAAAACCCCACCCTGTCTTGCTCCATTAACTTTATTCTTTCACTTAAATATATGATGGAAGAGTAGAACTTAGGATTTAAAGATTATTTTTGAAAAAATACTTTTTAAAGTATTGTGAAACAACATGGAATGTGATAGTTACTATAAAACAGAATACTTTTTTAAAAACCATTGTGAGCAAAGTAGCGGAAAGATTTAATGGAATACACAGTTCACCTAAAGAACTGAAGAACTCTATAGGCCATGCTTTAGGATAAGTTTTTATTTTATTACTATTCATTTGCTAGAAGTACATCAATATTTGGAGTCATATATCCACTTCTACTTTTCCACATGATTAAATTCAAACAGAAGTACAGCAGAAGTACACAAAAATTAATTTACAAATTTGTCCAAAACAGACAAGTTACTATTTTCATGGCAGAAGGATAAAATACATTTGAGTCTATCCATGAAGCAAAGTGAAGCTATTAAGCTTCTCAGCCATCGAGTGAAAGATGTCACAATCTTTGACTGTCTATTTCTCCATCACCTATTCCCATTAAGTATGGTGTGCTTCTCTTAACACAGTGGAGGCCAGGGGCAGAAGTATCTGTGTTTAAGTCTCTGGTCATGTCACCATTTGTCTGTGCTGCAGAAACAAAATATTTCTCAGAATCCAAACACAATCATAAAGGAAAGGTACTTTTAGTCAGTGCTGCACCAGTACTACTACTACACAAAACCACTGGCAATTCCCAAGTTATTTACATAACACCAGGTAGGCAGTATAAACCAGCCACTGGCTTTACTTACAAAACACTGGGGTTTACATGTGAGGCAGAAAGGTTATGTTACATGCATAATTTTAACTTTCTCCACTTAATACCTCTAAAGTGAAATAAGTTGGATTATCCTTTTTTTTTAGTGGGGCTAAGTGAAAAGTGCTTTACAAACCTCCAAATCAAAGAGTTCTCTGAAAGATAATACAAGGCTCTGTACTGAAGTCAGTGAACTCTGATCTACAAAATCTTCCTTCAATTTACATCCTTAGACCTAAACACAATTTCTGACATGTTTAAGAAGAAGGGTTTAATCTTATGCACCCTCATTACTTTTTCTATAAAAACCCATTTATATACTTGAATTAGAGACACTTGATCCTGACTCACCCAGAGAATTTTCATCTTAAGAACAGAATTTTGACATACAGTTAAATGTAAGCAGA